>NW_006921782.1:1030530-1070344 GCF_000298275.1 Orycteropus afer afer
TGACTGCTATCCAGAAGGCTGGTGGTTCAAACCCACCCGCCACTCCTCAGAAGGAAGACTGGGCAATCTACTTTCATAGAGATACCACCTGGGAAACCCAAGGAGGGGTCACTATGAGTTGGATTAGACTTGACAGCCGCGAGTTTGGTTTTGGTATTTTGGTCTACCTTTACAAATAACATCGTGATGAGCATCCTTGTACATAAATCTTTGTTTAAGTTTCTATTCCCTACAGACTGAGACAAAGTTAAATACAGATTGATTTCTAGAAGTGAAATTACTTTGTCAACAGATGACTTTTTTCAAGAAAACTTCTCGATAATGTTGTTGCCATTGAGTTGATTCCAACTCATGGGGACCCCCTGTGTGCAGAATGGAACTGCTTCACAGTGTTTTTAAGGCTGTGACCTTTCAGAGGCAGATCAGGCCTGTCTTCTGAAGCATCTCTGGGTGGGTTTGAACTGCCAGCCTTTCAGCTAGTCATCAAGTGCTGAACCATTTGCCCCACTCTGACTTTTTAAAAGAAAGGTTCTTGATAATAAAATCCCAGAAGTTTGTGTTATACCCCATCATATCTAATGAGTGTCAGTATTACTGCATACTTACAGCATTGAGAACTATTATTTTCATAAATCATGTCTTATAGTGTTAGTCAGTGACAATATTTTTTAATGTTTATTGGACATTTGTATTTATATTTCTTTTAGCTATTTGTTTTGAACAATCACACATCTCAGTTTCTTTGTATCTTTTACTTCCACATCTCCTCTATCACCATAATCTCGGCTCTACTTACCTCACCCTGAACAAGGGTATCATGCCTGCCTGCTACACATTCCAGATTATTCCATTAAGTGTCGCTCAAGTATCTATAGTAACTTGAAGCCAGTTATTTATCTACTGATTAAATTCAATTGCCTTATTTAGGGGAAAATTAATCCCATTCTTGGATATTTTCTTCTGAATTTGGTTGACACTTAGGTTATTGCTGAATAAAATCTATACACTGTTACGTTTTTATATGTGTGTATTTATATATAATAGACAAGTAGACATAATGCAGAATACTAGGACATAAGAACTGGAAGGGGCTTTACAGAGTATCAAGCCCCTCTACATTTATAAATGAGGAAACTGGCCCGAAGAGTTCAATGAATTACCCAAGGTCATAGAATTAGTTTAATGACAGAACGGAGAATAGAAACCAAGGCTCTGATTCCCAGTTCCGTGTCTTTTAAACAGAAAATACTAAAAATCATTTTTATAATTTAGAGAATAGAAATAGCTAGAAAGACAGTTTAATTTCAATCTGTTGTTATGGATAAAGGATTGTTAAAATCATTCCACATAGACGGCTTGAGTGTTCTTATAAACATGAATAAAATGTACTTCTTATAAATCGATCAAATGTGTCATTAAAATTTGCATAAAATTTGCACATCAGCCAATGACCTAGTTTTGTCAGGTTTTTTTTCTTTTAATATATATTGTTTTATTTAATCTGCTTTGCTACAATAGAAGTATAATATTTTTATTATAGCATGTTGCAAATCATCACTAAGCTTCTTGGTAATATCTAGTAGGAGTCAATGAAAAATATAATTTTCCTAGCAAATTTATATAAAGAATTTCCTTTGACTATAGTTTGGGATTTTAAGAACTATACCTAAAAAATAAAACAATAGAGTCTACTTCAAAATGCATCTATTTGATACAGTAAACAACATGAACTATTTTGGAAAGAACATGGGCTATTAGCAATTGCATATGATATAATCATTGCTATTTAATTACTACTTCATATTCAAGAATCTCACAGTATGTGTCAAATGAAAACTTATCAGTAGTCATTAATGTGAGAATAGGAATTGCCAAATATGTTTATTATTTGTGGGAGTGAAGCAAGGCAGAAGGGGCAAATGTGGAAATAGCTATGAGTGGGATTAATTTGGATAGAGACTTATTGATTGCAAAGGGTTGTTCACAGAACACATGTTTGCATAACAAAAGAATTGACAGAGTATTTATTAAATCATATGGAGCTTCAACAGTTTACAAAATTCAAGTTTTAATGAATAGGTGGGTCACCTAGTAGCATGGGAAGACTCTAAAGAGTTCAGAACTATAATTTCTTTCTGTATGCATGTGTGTGTACTCAAAACAGGTCCATTCACTAGCATTGGTAGTCCAAAAAACAAAACTCACTGCCATTGAGTTCATTCTGACCCACAGCGACCCCTACTGGGTTTCCAAGGCTTTAAATCTCTATGTCCCATCTTTCTTCTGTGGAGTGGCTGGTAGGCTTGAACCACCAACCTTTTGGTTAGCAGCCAAATACATTAACTACACCACCAGAGTTCCTTAGCACTGGTAGTACAGAAACCTACATTCAAGTTGTACTTCTTATTAGTTATAACATCTTTCCTAATAGGGAATTTAATTAACTTCTTTATTTTCCTATTCTATATAATGGGAATGAACATAACTGATTTTAGAGAGGATTGACTAAGATAATACATGCAAAGCTCAGTGTCTAGTACAACTAAACATGCAATAATAATAATGTTATAATATTTGTTTTTAAATGAAGTATCTAAATAAAAGAGAGGTAAAATCAAAGGAGTGTTGCTCAAGATATAGTTAACTGAAAAAAAAAATTAAATATAACATGCATGGTAAAATATTCAGAATTCTTGGGTGGTGCAAACAGTTACTATGTTCAGCTGCTCACCGAAAGGTCAGAGGTTTGAGTCCACCCAGAGGTGCCTCAGAAGAAAAGCCTGGTGATCTACTTCCAAAAAATAGCCATTGAAAACCCTATGGAGCACAATTCTTTCTGACACACATGAGATCTCCACAAGTTGAATTTGATTTGATGGTGATTGGTAGTAAACTGAAGGAGCTCTGGTGGTATAGTGGATAAGGCATTTGGCTGCTAACCAGAGGTCAACAGTTCAAACCCACCAGCTGCTCCACAGAAGGAAGATAGGGCGAGCTAAGTTCTATAAAATTTACAGCTTCGGAAACTCAATGGAGGTCTCTATGAGTCAGCTTCAACCTGATGGCAGTGAGTTTGGTTTTGGTTTGGGTTGGTAGTAAATTATTTGGCCTTGCCCAAAGAAAGATCTGACCTTTGACCTAGCTCCTAGGAGGTAACTTCTAAACACTCAGAATTTCCTGAGTGATAGGAGCATCTTTATTATTCTTAGTAGGTCCCTCAGACCTTGGTGCTTAATGTTAATGAGCTGATTCATGTTGGGCCTCTTGGGCCATGCAATATCAGTCCAACCTTTGGGGACTAGGGAGTTTGAGACTGAATTGCATCATGTGGACAATCAGTAAGCCTATGAAATAAAGCCACAAGAAAAACTCTCAATACTATAGCTCAAACGATCTTCCTAGGTTGGCAATACTCCATGTGCATTGTCCCATATCGAATCCAAGAGTCTCATTGTCCTAAGGACAATGAGAGCTGTGCCTTTGGAACCCTCTTAGATGTTTCCCTATGTGTGCTTTTCTTTGGCTGATTCTAATTTGCATCCTTTCCCTGTAAATAAACCATACCATGAGCATAGTAGCTTTCAGTGTGTTTTGTGAGTTTTAGCAAAGCATTGAATCTGAGGGTGGTTTCTGGAATCCCCAAACTTACAGTTAGTGTCAGAAGTCAAGGCAGTCTGGGAAACTATCCTCAGATCTAACAGTTGGGCTAACTCTGGGTATTATGTAACATGAGAAAACAGAAAAGGTAGATTCAGACTTAAAAAGAAGACAATCACTTCCGAAAAGCAGAAACAGAACAGAAACTCAAAGCAATGAATGGGGCTGAAGCCATAAGCCTGCTGAAATCAGCATCCAGTAGCACACAGTGGTGATGGGGAGTCTAGTTCCTGGGAGCAATTGGGCCACAAAGGCTCCATCTGAAATGATGGAACTGAGCCTGGATCACTACTTCAACCTAGAGGCTACAATAAGTTTGGCCACCTGCTGACTAGGCTAATAGGTTATTTAAGAGTGGTAGACCCTGAGAGATAAAAGAATAAAGACACAGCCTTAGACCAAGTTCTTATAAGAAACTGAAAGCTTGCACTAGAAGATTGGAATCAAGACTAGAAGCCTAGGGATACGATGGAGGCAACTGCAAAACCAATGGTAAGGGATGTACAAAGGTGGATGAGAAGGAAAAGAAAACCAAGCAACAGGAGAGAGCTCCTATAATCAGTACTAACCTGCAAATAAAATTCTAATACATACCAAGAAATCTAATGCTAAGAAAAACAACCAATATAATCAACAATTAGAATATTAATTATAGGTGAATTTGATTTTATAGAATTGTCTGAAATGATCTTAACATCAGTATGTTTAAGATGTTCAGAGATAAAAGAATCTTATCTATAAAAGAACAAGAAGTTATTAAATAAAAAAGTCAGTAATAAAATAAGAATAGGTTAGTAAGAAAAAGAATCAGAAATTTAAAATATAAAATAGATATTCACTGACACAAAAATGCTATAGATGACATATCTTATGATAGAACAATTTCAAGGTAATATTTAAGTGAATTGGAAGGTAATGTTAAGGAAATTATTCAGAAAAAAATCACAAAGTAAAATAAATAAAATAAAAATGAAAGAGCAACTGAAATATAGTAAACTAATCAGGAAACATCAACATATACATTTTAAGAATTCCAGGAGGAAATGACAAAGAAACAATAATAAATAAATAAATAAATAGCTAAGAGTTTTCTAGAGTTGGAACTCTGAGATAAAAAGACACATTTCAGAAAAAACTACAAGATATCAAGGATACAGAAAAACTCCAGAAGGAAAAGATGGATTACCTACAAAGAAATAAAAAATAGACTGATAGCAGATTTCTCTTAAGTAATATAGTAGACTGAATGCAGACATAATTGAGTTATACCTTCAAAATTCTAAGGGAAAACCCCCAGATAAATTATGATTTAAGACAAAAGACAAAGATAGCTCTAGACACAAAAAACGAAAGTACCACTCTAAAAAATTCTGAGACGTTAATTCAACAAGAAGAAAAGTGAGCCTATGAGAAAGAAACACAGAATCCAAGAATAATGATAATTATTTTTCAGTAATAACTACAAAAATATAGGCAAATATAATTAAACATTGACAATAAATATCAGTGATGACCATTTTTGTATATGCTTAAAAACAAACATGTAAAACTTAAACTCTATTCAACAATAACAGTAAGAAGACTGATGCTTAATTTATAAACAAAACATGACAGGCTCCTTTTTATATTAAGGAGAAATCCAGAAAATTTAAAAAGCTGATTTTATATTTTACTAGGAAAGTATGTACTTACGTGTACATATGAAAATGTTAGAATGGCCACTCAAAAATAGGTGAGTGTGGTGTAGTAAATTACATAGTGTGGCTTTTCTAGCCATAGTCTTTGTAAACTCTGTGGTAGAATTTGCCTTCAGCAACCAAGTGGCTCCTGATTGTTAAAATTATCCACCTGGGGTACTTCTGTCAGGAGCAAGACAAAGTAATTTTCTGGGAAGTTCACTCTCTCTTAGGTGTATAGAATTCTGATGTTGGGATTGGTTAGTTTGGCCACTCTGCCAGGCTCAAAAGGAGGCCTCCTAGAGGCAGAAGAAGTCTCTCCCTGCTGGCTGAGAGATGTGAGAGACATGTGCTGCTAGGAGAGAGACACTGAGAGACACGTACTGCTAGGAGAGAGACTGAGAGAGGCTGTCGGCTGAGAGATGGCCAGCTGTGAGAGACTGAGTGCATTTCTGAACTTGAATTGTCACCTGCTGGTTCCCTAATAAACCCCCAAATCTGTGAGTTTTGTCTGGCTACTGCACTGAATTATCGAACCCAGAAGAGAAGTGGTAGGTGCTGCGGGACTAAAGGTTGCTGTCAGGGTTGCTGAAAGGGCTGGAGGGAGGCAGCATGTCTGGACTTGTAAGGATAGGCCTTAGGCTACTGATGGTGATTCTCTCTTCCTCTTATGGGGTTAGAGGAGGTCAGTGGCCATGCCCCTTTGGCACTGAGCCACCTAAAGTTTTAAAACACAGCAGTAAAAATCCATGTATCACCAATGTACCAGATCACAAAACAAATTTCAGATTTTTTTTTTTTTCCCCAAAGAAACCCAGTAAAACACATCCTCTCATTATAATGCAATTAAATTCAGAATCCATATTTAAAATAGTGCAAATATAAGTTTAGGAAGTAAGAATATACTCCCAAACAACTTGAGGGGGAAAATGAAATGAACACAGATATTAAAAAATATTTAAAATTGATGTAGCTAATGAAAAACAGAAGAGCTCTGGTAGCGTAGTGCCTAAAGGCACTTGACAGCTAACCATAAGGCTGGTGGTTCAAACCTACCAGCCACTCCTTGGAAGGAAGGTTGGGCAATCTACTTCCATAGTGGTACTGCCTTGGAAACCCAAGGAGGGGTTGCTATGAGTTGGGTCCGACTCGACGGCACGTAACAACAACAATGAAAAACAGAGGGAAATTTAGAGTCTGAAATTTATTTTTAAAAATAACAAACATTATTGAAAGTCAATGAGAACTCATCTCAAGAAACTAGAAAAAGAAAAGTGGTCTAAAAGTGTAAGAGAGTGGAACTAAGAAAACAATGCTTATAAAAGCAGAAAGTAACGACATGGAAGACATCAAAAAAATAAAGAGAAACAAAATAAAAACTTAGCTTTGCAAAAAAAGTAAATTAAACAGAGAAATGTCTAACACTAAATAAAGAGAAAGAAGAGAAAAGGCTCAGATAAATAATATTAGAGATAAAACTAGTCACCAGTGAGTCAGTTCTGCCTCATAGTGACACCATGTATGTAAGAGGAGAATTGTGTCCCACAGGGTTTTCAACAGCTGATTTCCAAGCCTTTCTTCTGAGGATGCTGTAGGGGTATTTGGACTTACAATGTTTTGACTAGCAGCCAAACACATTAACATTTTGCTCACCAGGAACATAATTAAAAATAAAAAGAGCTTAAAAATCCTAAGATTATGAACATCCTTATGCAAATAAATTTGAACATGAACAATTAACCATATATATGTGTGTGTGTGTGTGTGTGTATACACACACACACACATATCTATATATCTATCTTATCAAATTTGAGTTAAGAAGAAATAGAACACTTGAATAACAAGTAACCATGGAAGAAATTTAGCTGATCATTAAAGACTGCTGTATACTCCTAAGTTCCTGTTGCTGTTAGTTACTGTCAAGGTGATTCTAACTCATGGTGACCCTATGTATGTGTTCAGAGTAGAACTTCTCCACAGGGTTTTCATAGGCTATGACTTTTTGGAAGTAGATCACCAGGTCTGTGTTCTGAGGCGTCTATGGTTCTGAACCACCAACTTTTTGGCTAGTAAAGGGCTTAAATGTTTGTGCCACTCAGGGACTCTCCTAAACCACTACTGATAAAAAACCAGGTCCACATGATTTCAGAAGTGGGTTTAACCAGATCTTCGAAAATAGGTAATCCCTATTATACAAAACTGTTTCAAGAATAGAAAAAAAGGAAATTTTATTTAACTTAATTTTGAAGCTAGTATCACCATGATCTAGGAGGTTTGGTGGTATAATGCCTAAGGTATTTGACTGCTAACTAGAAGGTTGGTAGTTCAAACCCACAAGCCACTCTGCAGAAGGAAGACTGGGCAACCTACTTCCATAAAGATTTACTGCCTAAGAAACCCAAAGGGAGTCACTATGATTCAGAATCTACTCAATGGCAGTGACTTTTGTTTTTGTTTTTTTATCACCATGATATCAAAACTCTACAATAACAGCTTAAGAAAGAAAAATTGAAGACTAAGCTATCTCATGCAAACATGCTGTATAAAATATTAACAAATTCAACTGGGGAGATACACACACACACACACTGCATTTTTACACAAATAACACGTGCCTTCAACGTTTGTTTGCCAACTGTTCCCTCCACCAGGGAGGCATTTTTTGTAAGTGCCTATGTCAATTTTTTAAAACATGCTGCTGTAAAATGAAATTAGCATAGCATGTTTACAAAAATACCTCCTAGGGAGAGGGAGCAGTTGGCAAACAAACATAGAAGGTGCGTGTTATTTGTGTAAAAATATGGTAGTATAATTTATTCCAGGACCATAAGAAAGGTTAATATCAGGACATGAATTATCATATAAAATATTAACATATTAGTGAGAAATCTTATAATATGACTAATGCTGAAAATGTATTAGATAAAATTCAACTAGTATCCCAGATTTTTTAAAAAAATAGCAAACTAGAAATAGATGGTGATAACTCCCTTTATGCAATAATTTTCATCTATCAAAATTTTAAATAAACAGCACATTCCCAAAGTATTTCTATCAATGTAAGAAACAGAGAGATATTTCTATCACTGCTGCTATTCAACTTTATATAGAGATTTTGTAATGCAATATGACAAGAAAAAGAAATTGAATATTTAAAACTGGGAATGTAAGAGAAAAGCTGTTGTTATTGTTATTTACTAATGATGTCTATGTAGAAAACTTAGGAGAATTTCCAGTCAAGCCATTAGAACTAATAAGAGAGTTCAGCAATGTTGCAGAATACACCCTAATAATAACCAATTAACAATGAAACACAAAACAGATTCTATATATAATAGCACAAAAATCTAAGTTACATGATGAAAATATAAAAAAAAAAATATGTTTAAGACCTTACTAGCAAAAATTATAAAACTTTATTATAGGATATAAAGGAAGATCTGAATAAATAGAGGGATACAGGGAGAAAAGCACATTATAAAAATGTCAATTCTCCCCAATTTATTCTCTAAGGTTAATGTAATTAAAAATAAAATTCAGCAGGCCTTTTGCCCAACTTGACAAACTAGCCCTGAAATTCCTATCAAAAAACAAAGGGCCAACAGGAGAAAAGAAAATTTTGAAGAAGAGGAACACGGTGGAGAGACTCCTCATACTAAATAACAAGAATACTATAAAGCTATGGTAATTAAAAGGAGGTTTGGTGGTGCAGTGGTTAAATGTTTAGCTGCTAACTGAAAGGTTGGCAGTTCAAACCTACCAGCTGCTCCATGGATGAAAGATGTGGCAGTAGGTTTCCATAAAGATTACAGCCTTGGAAAACTCATAAGGCAGTGCTGTGAGTTGGAATCAACTTGATGGCAAAGGGTTTTAAAGTAATTGTTGTTGTTATGTGCCGAGTTGCACATAGCAACCCTCCTTGGGTTTCTGAGGTAGTATCACTACGGAAGTGGATTGCCCAACCTTCTTTTCGAGGAGTGACTGGTGGGTTTGAACCGCCAACCTTCTGGTTAGCAGTCAAGTGCCTTAGGCACTACACTACCAGAAGCAAATATTTTATCAGCACAAGGATAGATAAACTGCCCACTGAGATGGAGTAAGGTCTTAAAAAATGTGATGTAGGTGAGAGATGACATTACAAATTAGTGGCTAAATGATAATTCATTAAATGGTGCTGGGATAATTGGTTATCCATGTGGAAAAAAAAAACAGAATAAAACTGAGTACATGTAAAATAACACCAAACCAAACCCATTGCCTTCAAGTTCATTCCAATTCATAGTGACCCTATAGGATAGAGGAGAACATCCCTGCCATAATCCCAAGGCCATAATCTTTACAGAAGCAGACAGCCACATCCTTCTCCCTTAGCAAAGCTGGTGGATTCAAACTGTTGATCTTCCACTTAGCTGCTGAATGCTTAATCATTTTTCCACCAGGGCCTTTTCACATGTAAATTATCATATATCAAAATAAATTCCAGGAAGAGTAGAGATCTATGTAAAAGGCAAAATTTTAAAACTGTTAAAAGAAAATATAGGAAGTTTTCATTATGACCCTGGGGTACAGAATAATTTCTTAAATGACATAAAAGCACAAATGATAAAAGAAACATATTAAATTTAACTGTATTTAAATTAGAAGCTTTTGAAAAATAAATAAATAAATAAAATAATTTCCACTATAGGCAGAGTGGAATTTATTTCATTTTTTTAAAGCATCTAATTTAAATACAGTTAAATTTAATATGTTTTCCTTATAGACACAATGAGAGCTCTGGTGGCATAGTTGTCCCTAAGGCATTTGACTGCTTAGCAGAAGGCTGGTGGTTCAAACCCACCAGCCACTCCTTGGAAGGAAGACTGGGTGATCTACTTCCACAATGCTGACTCTATGGCAGTGAGTTTGGTCAGTTTTTTTTTTTTTTTATAGACACAGATGAAGATGGGGCAATCTACTTCCATAGTGATATTGCCTCGGAAACCCAAGGAGGGGTCACTATGAGTCGGGTCCGACTCGATGGCACAAAACAACAGATATAAAGAAACCAGAAACTGAGAGAAGTATTTGCAATCAATATAGCCTAAAGTAAATATAACCTAGAATATTAAACCAACAGTAATAAAAGCCAAAACAACAAAAACAAAACTCTCCAAAATATCAGTAACAGCAAAACAACCCAGTAGAAAGATGGGAAAAAGCTGCAAATAGGTAATGTACAAAAGAGGAAATCCCAATGCCCTATAAGTGAATTTTTTTCAAAATAAGATATTATTTAATGCCCAACAGATGGACACAAATTTTAAAAGTCTGACTACTCCAAATGGTGTCATGTATGTGGAGAAACTGTTACTCTTATAGAACACTAGTGAGAGTATACGTTACTACTACCACTTTGGAAAGAAATGTTATAACACCCAGTAATGTTGAAAATGCACATTTTTTATAGTTTAGCATTCTACTTCTAGGTCCATACATTAGGAAAAAGGTTAACTGCGGTATTGTTTGTGATTGAAAATCATTGTAAACTGTCTGACAATGAGAGACTCAATCAATAAATTTTAATATGTAAGTAGGATAAATTTTATTTGCCATAATATATGGCTTATATAAAAGTAATTAATGATAATAGAGTTTTGCTTATTTTATTAATATAGTTTTGCTTGTTTTTAACCTTTTGTTAAAGCTTTGGAAAATATCTCTTGGAAGGAGGCACAAAGGAATCTCCTGAGGTGTTGTAAATGTTCTGAATCTTCATTTGGGTGGTTGTCAACTGGATATACACTTACATAAAAATTCATCAAGCCATATACTTAATTTGTGTATATATTTTTTACTATATACAATTTATAGCTGAGTAATAACATATAAAAACAGGTTCACAACTAAGATTTTTAAAATCTGAGTGCTGACTTCTTATGCTGTCATGTTATTCTTTATATTTCTCTGTCCTTAAAATATTTTACATTATTATTATTTTTTTTTAAATAAGAAACAGATCAGTTAATTTCCTAACTAGAATTGACCAAGGTAAAAGAAAGCTCTAGTGTCATCTTCCTTTTCACTGTCTCACATAATAGACCCCAATATTCTAGGAATCAATAAACATTTCACAATCAAACACACATAAAAAGTGATTATTTTGTTGAATAAAAGCAAACTTTCAGTGTATTTATTGACTATGTGTAGAATCTGTGTTTTCTTCAGTGAGTGACTTTGTTGTTGTTGTTTGCCATTGAGTCAGACCCGACTCATAGCAACCCTTCCCTGGGTTTCTGAAGCAGTATCACTAAGGAAGTAGATTGCCCAACCTTCCTTCCAAGGAGTGGCTGGTGGGTTTGAACCGCCAGCCTTCTGGTTAGCAGTCAAGTGCCTTAGGCAGTATGCTACCAGAGCTCCCGAGTGAGTGACTAGCAGCATATAATTTTGACATAGACATATGCTACCAATGCACAGAGATCATCCATTTAGGTTTTTCAACTGATGAAGTGGGGAATGGATTGCCAAGGACTTTTCTGATGTGAATCAACAGGTGGCCTGGCATCAATATTGCTATTTGCTTTTGGGTTTCACCTCTGGTTTCAGAAAAGAAAAGAGACGATACCTTTTCAATGCTGTATTTCAAGTCGACCATATGGAAAGCAAGGTTTTATTCCAGCCAATTCTCTTTCTCTCGAATGTAGAGGAAAAGTGCCAGCCACTGCTACTCTCGCCACCAGCCACAGTACAGATGTTTGGAAAATGCAAAAATAGAGAAACGAAACAAAAAGAAAACCCTCAAAAATAAGTTTTGCATAAATGAAAATAGAGTATATAATTATCATAGCTGCAAAAAAGGTAAATGCATTTAAAAAAAATTCCCCTTATGTTAGAGAAAAAGAACCCAAACAAACAAAAACATTGAAGTTTTCACTTAATTGGTGTTTTGCTGAAACTAACAATTATAAGGATTTACTCAAACATGGCTAAAAGTGGGAATAAAAACAGATTTATTTTAATTTGATAAAATATTCCTTATACTCAAGAATCTTAGAACATGACCTACTGAAATGAGTACTTATTGAAGAAATAAAACTCAAACTCACTGCCGTCAAGTCAATTCTGACTCATAGCAATCCCACAGGACAGAGTAGAACTGTCCCATAGAGTTTCCGAGGTTGTAAATCTTTACAGAAGCAGACCACCTCATCTTTCTTCTGTGGAGAGGCTGGTGGGTTCAAACTGAGCCACTGAGACTCCCATTATTAAAAGATAAAGAGCATTAAAAAAACAGGTTTTTAGATACCAAAACAGGAATGGCATAAATGTTCCTCTGAAAGCTGACAAGGACAAAATTAACTGAAATAATAAAATTTCCTTATACTACTCTGATCAAACATAGCTTAATCAACCAGTTACATTTACACTGGTTCCAACTCATAGAGACTCCATGCATGTCAGAGGAGAACTGTGTTCCTTCCATAGGATTTCCAATGACTGATTTTTCAAAAGTAGATTACTAGGCCTTTCTTCCAAGGCTCCTCTGGGTACACTTAAACTTCCAACCTTTCCTGTTAGCAGCTGAGTATGTTAACCATTTGCACTACCTAAACCAAAAAAAAAAAAAAACAACCCCACAAACCTACTGCTCATAGTGACCTTGTAGGACAGAGTCGAACTGCCTCATAGGGTTCTTACAGAGCAGACTGCTTCATCATTCTCCCATGGAGCAGCTGCTGGGTTTGAATTGGTAAGCTTTCAGTTAGTAGCCTAGTGCTTATCCACTGCACCACCAGGGCTCTTTGTAACACCTCATGGCCATTGAGTCGATTCTGACTCATAGAGACCCCCAGCAGATTTCCAAGGCTAGAAATGTTTATGAAAGCAGATTGCCTCATCGTTCTTCCACAGAGCAGATGGTGGGTTTGAACCACCAACTTTCTGATTAGCAGTCAAATGCCTTAATCACCATACCACCAGAGATCCTGCTGCAACACCTAGGGACTTCTAAAATACAGCTTAGGAAGAAATAACGCCAAACTGTTCAAATGTACTTCCTTTAGTTGGCTTTGTTGTTGTTGATATTCCCAGTTTTCCTCCCATAGCAAATGCCTTATTACATTTAAGAAGATCCATGTAAATGATCAAAGAAAGAATGTGTTTAAAAGAAAGTGTTAAAGAACATGATTTAAACTCTGAGATGGTCTTGCTTGAATTGAAAGTTACACCTCAGTCAGGCTCAGCTGTGCCACAGGCCTGTTGTATATCATTGTTCAAGTTATTAAACATCTTTGGTTCCCAGTGTCCACATCTCCAAAATGAGAGTGTGAGACAAAGTCATAGCCCAATTCATCAAGCACCTTTCCAGCACTAAAATTCTATGAATCAAATGCAAATCTAGCACAAGTGGTTTTTTCTTCCTTGCTTGCCTGCTTTCTTTAAAATAAACATACAAATAAGTAAATAAATAAAATAATAAAACACATACATACACAAATCAGCTATGCCTCTGAATAAGAAAACATTTTTTTTTGCCATTATCTATTCCCTAATATGTATGTAAAAGATGGTTCTCATAAAGAAGATTTTTTATTGTTTTAGAATCAGAAATAGCAAATTATTTATTTGCCATTTAAGCTCTATTAAGAAGGAAAACATAAAATCGTGTCAAAAATCCTATTAGGAACCTTAAAAAGAAAGAAAAGGTCAATAAAACTCCATTTTAAATTCAAATTGTTCATTTACATGTTTTCTTTCGCAGAAAATAAAAGTGCCCCTCACATTAGCATCACTTCCTTTCCCAGGGACCATATCGTTGACTATGTAAAACCCATGACCCTCTTCTTACACCCTTCCCACCTGTCCCCTGAAGTAGTTGTTCCACAAAGCTGAGGTTTAGATTACAGCATGAGATATTTGGGATGGGAGTAAAACATTTCATCTGGGAGTCAGTACTGTTGTCCACCTGCCAAGTCTAAAAGAAAGTTAAGCCTGACTCAACCACTGCTTTGGCAAGAAATTTGGGTTCCCGTGGCTGAACAATGATCATTTTTACACAAGATTTTTTTTTTTTTTTCCAAATGAAAGCACCTGTGGCACCAGGCAGAAAATAAATCTGAGAATGTAAGTTTTTCACCTCAATATTTAAACTAGTCAAGACACTATCAGTGCACCCTTAACAGCCCTTTCTGAAAGTCCTAAAATGATTATAGGGCACATGACACGTTGGTGAATAAGAGAAGTTCAGCATTATGAAAAGGCCAAAGTCTTAAGGTGGAATGCTCTATTGTTCCAAGTGCTGATATGCCTAACACACCAAGAGAGGCAGATATTCAGGGCACAACAGGCAAGGCTCCTAACACAGGCTGTTCTGTATGTTGATAAAGCTGGGAACAACTGGACTGTGTGCTCAGATAACACCAATGGGGCAGGTTCTGAGGGGAGGAGGGTTCCTCAAACAGAAAGGTAAGAGTCGAAAGTTGCACAGTGTGTGAGCACTCCCTGCTGGCAGCTGAGCCTGCAGATGAACTGGTGGTGTCTTAGGGCTGTCTGTGGTTTCTGTGAGGAGACTAATAGAGATGTGGCACTGTCAGGAGACCAGAGCCTGGCTCTTACTTGGTTTAAACTAAAAAAATCCATTGCCATTAAGTGGATTCTGATTCAATGTGACCCTAAAGCACAGAGCAGGGCTTCATCTTTCTCTTGCAGTGCAGCTGGTAGGTTTGAACTGTTGACCTTTTGGTTAATAGCCAAGCACTTAACCACTGCGCCACCAGGGCTCCTTTTATTAGATAGCTCTGAATGTTACTCTGAATGAGGAGGAAGTTAGAGAAGATTACTGATAGGAAGAATGCCAAGAACTGCCAAAAGCTTTGTGTGAAGTGACTATAAAATTTTCATTCAACTTTCCCAGCTATGAACATTCTAGAAAGCATACACAGTGTATGTGTATGTGTAGAAAATAAGTTTTATGCAGCTCATTTTATTCTAGCAAAGGGAATCTTTGGGACAGTACAATTTGTTTACAATATTTAATATTTTACCAGGAAATCCGACCCATATCCCTGATAAAATGGCCTGGCATGTTCACTATACCACCTCACCTAGTGAGCCTTAGACAAGTAGTCCTCGTTGATCTGTACAGGCCTGGGGCAGCAATACTGGCCCCTCTGTATTGCCCTTCTCAGTTAAAGTTCTTGTGTATAATAAAATGGAGGTCAAAATGGCAGCCTGCTAAAAGCAGCAGTATTTTAGTCGTAGGAATAACTTGCTTGTCATCAACTTGTTAATGCAGTAGTCAAACATTTCTTTGACATGTACAGTATCAGCTAACTTCAGCAGATAAAGGGTCTAGAACAGGAAGATGCTGCAGATGCTTTAGCTCGGAGGAAGGCTTAGCAGAGCCAAAACGTCAGCAGGGCCTGTTTGTTCCATACTTTCCATCGGGCTCTGTGAAAGAAATGTTAGATTACTGCAATGACAAGTTTGTGACAAGCAAGTCATTTGTGCAACTGGTGCGCTCCTGTTTTTATCTGTTTACCATTCAGACTTGTGAATGCCATTTCAAGCACTTACAGGATTTCTGGCTCCCATTAAGGGGAAATGGTTCCTCCATGTTTAGAATTTTCTGCCTCAAAGAGAATTACTAAGCAATTATTTATCCTTGTGGTCACAGTGTCACACAAAAGCACTCTTCAGTTGTTTAGTTGGACACTGAATCATGAAATGGAGTCATGGGGACTGGATAGCTTAGAGCATCAGAAATTTCTCATCTAGCTTATTGGAATGACTACAAAGCAAGCCTGTGAGAGTCAATAAATTTGTGGCCAGCTTGAAATACCTTGCTCTTTTGCTCTAGGATCATATAACAAGGCCATATGCCTCAAGGCACATAAACTCATTTATAATGGGTAGATTCTGAGAAGCCAAGGCCTGACTGTGTCACAGATACTGACATGTGATCTTATATATGATAATTTTGGTGACAAGGGACCACTTTCAGTGTTGAAGAGAAATTTACAGTGTCTTCACCCTGTATTATGTGGGTAATCAGAGGGCCAATCCAAATCCAGAAAACATTTTAACTGTGTGGTATGAAAAGTGATATCAGAATATAAAATTAACACTTGGGATCATCCTCTCCAGGCTTAATTTATTCATAGTAAATGGAGAATCTGGCACATTTGGCACCAAAATTCCTGATGTTCTCATTAGATTCTTCTTCTGAGATCACTGAGTGACTTTTGTGTTTAACCTCCTGGTGGGGAAGGATAAAGAAAATACTAATACCTGTTTCTTGTTCAGTTGCTGTGAATAGTCTCAGTGCTAATGTTATAAAAGACAAAGAGTGCTTTCAGAATTCAAGAATACGAACAAACCTAAAGACCCAAAACCATTGCTGTCAAGTTGATTCCGATTCCTGGAGAACCCATGTGTTTCATAACAGAACTGCTTGAATTTTTTTAGTTGTTATCTCTACAGAAGCAGATTGCTAGGTTTTCTTTCATGATGTCATTGGCTGGATTCGAACTGCCAACCTTTTGGTTAGCAGTCAATCACATACTGATTGCGCCACTCAGGTCTCTAAATGTCATATATTCGTATTTGGATTTTAAATTAGTCATTTTTGTCTGTTGCTGGTACTGAATTGATAAATAATTCTACGTGTAACTCTTAAAGAATATGGCAGTATGAGGTTTTGAAGCAGGGAGACAGATACGGTATATGGGAAAGGTAAACTGTCCTTAAGGAGTTCAAAGCTGGAAGAGAGGTGGAAAGCCAAGGACCAGACAGGAAGTAATGATATAAAATGAGTTAGAACTTGGTATGAGAATGTAACAGAAATAGATAATCATTCTCACTGAATAAAAATTATTGTTAATAATTATTTGCCAGATATACAAATGTTAACCTAACTTAGATATGGTGTTGAATCTTTACGAAAGCTCTGTGGTGTACATACTATCAATTTTATTTCAGAGATGGAAACTAAAACTTAGAAAAATCTAAATATCTTATCATAAATGTGTAAATACTGGAGATTAGAAACTAGTTTTCTCTGACTTCAAAGCCCATAGACTCTTAACTACTAAAGAACTAAAGTCATTCCTACTGCCGTTAGAAGACTTTTCTCTCTGGGTTGACTAGAAAATATTTTAAAGTGTGATTGTAGAAATTAAATCATTTGATATAAAAGGGCCAGTGAGAAGACTCTGTACGACTGTTGCCATCCTTTTTAGGACTCTGAGAAAGCTGAGCTTCACCAAGATCTCATTCCTCTGGCCCAGCCTGACCTATTCCTAGTCTAATACACTGGGGAAGTGGTCAGAGTGGTCCTAACCAAATCACGTATTTTTGTGCTGTGAATGCAGAGTGTTTGGTGGTATCTCCTTTTGCCTATGGCAACTCCTTTCTCTCTGTTCATGTGTATAGCCTATAGTTCACCCTGTTCTTTGCTCCAACATTCTTCCAGGGAACCTCCTTTTGTCACTTGTCTGCTATTGTTTTTAGGTGGGGGAAGGGGCAGACATCTTTGTTACCATGACAAGGATCACTGAAACAGTCTAAACCTCAAACTTTGCACAGAATGTTTCCTTTGTTCATTCTTTTGCTTTGTTTCTTTTTAATGATAGCTTTGCCATGAGTCCCATTTGTATGTAACTCAGAGCTATGCAAATCAAACTGGTAAGCAAGACTTCACAGCTACTCCATCTTAAAATGACTTTGTGTTCAAGATGTGGAAACCTCTGAGTGAGGCATGTCTCCTGAACATTACCTGTGGAATGGCTGCATTCCTTTTATGAGTAGCAAAAAATAAGCTCAATGAGATATGCACTGACATACTCTGGCCCCTTTCTGGTGTGATATTAGAGCAGTAAATGAGAGGATTTAGCTCACACAAAACTATTTTTTCATTATGTTTCTACATTTTTTCTTCTAGGGGTCTCCCCAGACATAAGATTCTTACTTAAAAGCTATCAAAAAAATCTCATGAATGTGGAATAATAAAATCAAAAAGCAATGATATGGTAATGATCTGGTCGACGTAAATACATTGACCAGTTAGTCTCTGTTGCACATAGGGCTCTCAACCTCATAGGCAGCCCTATCCTGCTTTAGGACAGTTCTCTTGATGAAAAACATTCTTCCTTATCTTCCTTAATCTGTCTTCCTAAAATTCCACCCATAGGTTCTAGTTCTTCCTCATCCTACTTTTAGTAATGACAGCATCAGAGAGTTAATCAATTCAACAGCTCATCAAATGATAAGCCTTGTGCATACCATGTACCAAAAACTGGTTCTAGATTGTCCTGCTTTGTCCCTCTACTCCTATGAGTTAAATTCCTACTCTACTTCTTCCCACACCACAATCCTGGGAGAAATGAAAGTCAGTCAATTTATCCAGTTTCTCATTTCCATTTGTGTGTAGATAACACGTTTAGCAAAGCATTCTTAATGTCTTTGATTATCTGTCCCATTCTTTGAAAAATCTCTGACAACCTCAGGTAGATTTGATTGACATGGTTATTTATTGTTGTTGTTGTTATGTGCCGTCGAGTCAGACTTGACTCATAGCGACCCCTCCTTGGGTTTCCGAGGCAGTATCACTACGGAAGTAGGATTGCCCAACCTTCCTTCTGAGGAGTGGCTGGTGGGTTTGAACCGCCAGCCTTCTGGTTAGCAGTCAAGTGCCTTAGCCACTATGCTACCAGAGCTCCTCTATATACAGCAAAATGAAACACAGCCCAGTGCTACACCATCCTCATAATTGTTGTTACGTTTGAGCCCATTGTTGCAGCCACTGTGTCAATCCATCTCCCTGAGGGTCTTCCTCTTTTTCGATGACTCTTTATTTATCAAGTATGATGTCCTCCCCAGGGACAGGACCCTTCTGATAAACATGTCCAAAGTATGTTAGACAAACTCTCACCATCTTCGCTTCTAAGGAACATTCTGGCTGTACTTGTAGGACAGATTTGTTTATTCTTCTGGAAATCCGTAGTATATTTAATATTCTTGAAGACTAAGATGTGCTTGAATCAAGTCATGGTGTTTTCAATAGGCTTATATGGATATGAGAGCTGGACAATGAATGGGGAAGACTGCAGAAGAACTGATGCATTTGAATTGTTGTGTTGGCAACAATCTTAAATGGACTGCTAGAAGAATGAACAAATTTACCTTGACTTTCTTGACTCTTGCTCCCAGGGGCATTGATTGTGGACCCAAGTAAAATGAAATTTTCAGCAACTTCAATGTTTTCTGTGTTTATCTTGATGTTTTTTATTGGCCCAGTTGTGAGGACTTTGTTTTCTTTATGTTGAGGTGTAATCCATACAGCCAGAATGCTTCATAGAAGCAAGAATGGCCAGACTTTGTCTCTCATACTTTGATCATGTGGTTAGAAGGGATCAGTCCCTGCAGAAAGATATTGTGTAGGCAAAGGAGAGGGTCAGCAAGAAAAGGGAAGACCCTTGATGAGACAGACTGACACAGTGGCTGTGATGATGAACCAAGCGTGGTGTCTTGGTTCTCTAGTGCTGCTATAACAGAAGTACAAATGGATGGCTTTAACCAACGGATTTATTCTCTTACAGTTTAGGAGGCTAGAAGTCTGAGCTCAAAATGCTCAGGGGCTGGGTGAAGACCCCATGACCTTGGGCTTCAGCTTTGCTTCATGTTCTAGGCCCATTAGAGCTAGAGCCTTTTTCTCACTCACACAGCTGCCGGCTGCTGAGGCTGACAGACCCAAGATTGACAAGTAAAAAGGCACACTTCCAACATGAGCAGACAACATGGCAGGCCACCAGTTAATGTCCAGGAACAATCCTAAAATTGGCAGACAACACGGCAGACCACTGATGAAGACTTGGCCAAATGCAAGATCCAGATGTGTCAAAGTTCCAGACCTTGCTCAAAACTTTTCCTTATATACTGGAAGCAGGTCATACCTATGAAGGCAGCTATTTAGCTACTCACAGCAGATGCCATCATGGAGGTGATTACAATATCATCATGGGGACTAATAATGACATCCAGCTCCCCAGCCACTCAACACCATGGCCCAGCCAAATTGACACACAATCTTAATTACCATACATGGTAACAATTGTGAGGATGGCACATGACAAGGCAGTGTTTTGTTCTGTGGTACACAGGGCCGCTATGAGTCGAAACTGACTCAATGGAAACTAACAATAATACCATAATTCAAAGCCATAAATTCTTCTTCAGTCTTCCTTCTTCATTGTCTAGCTTTTTATGCATATGAGGCTATGGAAAATACGGTGGCTCAAGTCAGGCGCACCCCAGTCCTCAAAGTGACATATTTCCTTTTTTAACACTTTATAGAGGTCTTTTGCCCCAGATTTGCCCAATGCAATACGTCCTCTGATTTCTTGATTCCTGCTTCCATGGGCATCGATTGTGGATCCAAGTAAAATGAAATCCTTGACAGCTTCAATATTTTCTGTGTTTATCATGAAGTTGTTTATTGGTCCAGTTGTGAGGACTTTTTTTTTTTTTTTATATTGAGGTGTAATCCATACTAAACGCTACAGTCTTTTCATCAGTAAGTGCTTCAAGTCCTCTTCACTTCAGTAAGCAAGGTTGTGTCATCTGCATATTGCAGGTTGTTAATGAGTTTTCCTTCAATCCTCATGCTGCATTTGCCTTCATATTGTCCAACTTCTGAGATTATGGGCTCAGCGGACATATTGAATACACATGGTGAAAGGATATAACCATGACATACCCCTTTCCTGATTTCCCACAGAGCTTGTCATTCTTTACTTTCATTCTATCAATGACATGTACCAAACTATCATGGGTAAAGAAAAATACAGCCTTGCAAGAGGTCCACATAAAGAAAGTTGGGAAAAAAATTCTCGATGAAAAAAAAATCTACCAAGCAGGTCCTTCTATTTACAAAGTTTTGAAAGAAACAAAGTTATATGTCTGTCCTTGTAGAATCTTTAATTTATGGAGAAAGAACATAGTCCAACATAAAAGAAGTAAAGGAAGGCATGCATACTCAAATGTGTGGCATTAGTTCAGCAGCTATTAACATGTGAAAATTAAGATGTTGTCATTGTGTGCTGTCAGTCAATTTCAACTCAAAACCCCTAGTCATCAAGTCATTTCCCTCTTTTAATGACCCTATAAGACAAAGCAGAAATGCGCTACAGGGTTTCCAAGCTGTATAAAGAATTGCCACATCATTCTCCTGCAGAGTGGCTCATGGGTTCAAATCACCAATCTGTGGGTTTGCAGTTGAGTGCTTTAACCACTGTATCACCAGGGCTCCTAAGCAATCCTATATGACAGAGTAGTACTGTTCCCTAAGATTTCCTAGGTTGTAATTTTTTTAAGAGCAGATCGCGAGGTCTTTTCTCCCGTGGAGCCACTGGTGGGTTTTAAGCACCAACTTTTTGCTTATCAGCCAAGAACTGAACCACTGCACCATGAGGGCTGCTTGCAAACTAATATAGCTATATGAAATTTTATACATAAATGATGAGGGAGTATGGGTTGAATTGTCACTTGTGAAGTTTGCTTTCCCTACTGAAGAATGTCAACAATAACTTTTATTAAACAACATTCTGTAAGGAGCTCTGGTGGCGTAGTGCCTAAGGCATTTGACTGCTAACTAGAAAGCTGGCAGTTCAAGCCCACCAGACATTCCTCAGAAGGAAGACTGAGCAATCTACTTCTGTAGAGATACTGCCTTGGAAATCCAAGGAAGGGTTGCTATGAATTGAATCGACTTGATGGCAGTGTTTTTTTTCGTTTGTTTGTTTCTTTACTTCCTGCTTTACTGAGTGTATGTTTCAAATGATTGTACTATCTCTCAAGTGGTTGGTTATACCTGTCCCTCAAATTGTTGTCATTTGTACCCTGTGCATAAAAGCATCATAGTTTGAAAGCATGAATTTTCTATCTTCAACAAATAAAATAGTGATTTGCAACTGCAAGGAAGTCTTGGTGTCCTATTATTAATGTGATTTTGTAACACTCTCCCGGTCTACTCCTTCTTAAATACTGAGTAAAATATAATTTAAACTTAAAATGAATTTTGTTTTGAGATTTTGAAATGCTTCCCCTAATAATTTAGAATATACTATGTTCTCCTAATACTGGAAAAAATATGCCTAGATCATCAAGGAAATCAAGAGCCAAGATCCAGGATGACCCCAACAGCATACTACTTCTTCATTTCTCCATACTGACTCTGATACCCTGACAACAATAATAATTATTATTATTTACTCATGATTATGTGGTTTATTAGGGAAGCAATAGGCTATACCTCAGGATCAGGATCAATTTTGGGGTAACAAGATACAATTCAGCAGACAGGCCATAGCTCGTCAATCAGGAAGGTATCTAACCAAGATACCTCTCAGCTCTGGTTGAGCCTCTGCTACTGAGCCTCTCTCAGCTATGCCCACCACTGGGCTTTGCTTGGACTCCGTTCCTCTTGGCCAAGTGTTAGCTTCACTGACAAGTGACTGGAGACTCCCCACTCTACCAGCAAGCCTCTTGCTCAAAGGTGCTCAGCTCTCATGCTTCATAGGTCAGTAAGCCCACTGTAACCACCTTGCTCTATGGGCTGGGAAGCCCATCACAGCTGTCTTGTGCTGGTGTCCTAGTTCCTGCTGCTTGTACTATTGTCAGTTTTCCTTGCTGCTGGGCTTTGCTGTGGTTGCTGCCATTTCTTGCCATCTCTAGTGTTTAACTCTCTTTCCTGTGTCTAGGAGGATCTCAGAGCAGGGATTGTGGGTCCTTGGTCCAAAGGATGCACTTTGCTCTAGATTTAACTTCTAGATGGTAGTGAGGCCCCGATCCCCCTTCACCACGGTGGGATTGGTTCTTATGAACCTAGCAGGATGGCAAAACTGACCAATCCTTTCAGTAGGAAAAAAAAAAAAAAAAACACCCAACACCCCACCTAATTAGCATAGGGTTTAGGTTACCCAGTGCTGCTCAGAAAGGAATATACCACAAATGGGATGGCTTTAACAAACAGGAATTTATTCTCTTGCAGTCCTGGAGGCAAGAAGTCGAAGTTCAAAGTTCCAGGCTCTAGGGGCTGGTTGAAAGGCCCTCAACCTTGGGCTTTAGCTCTGCTTCTTGCTCCCAGTTCACTGAAGTTAGAGGCATCTCTTCACTCAGGCAGCTGGTGGCTACTGAGGCTAATAAGCCCAAGGTTGAAAAATAAAATGGCACAGTGCTGATATTACCAAACAACACAGCAGGCCACTAATTCAAGTCCAGAAGAAGTCCCAAGATCAGCAGGGCATGGCAGGCTGCTGAACAACGACTTGGCTACATTCAGGGTTCAAGCATGCCAAAAAGCTAGAAATCTTCCTCAAAGATGCTTCTTCTATACTGGAAGCAGACCACATCCCTAAAACAGCCATTCAGCTGCTCCAGTAGATTCTACCATGGAGTTGATTACCATTCTCACCATGGGGAATACTGCATCCAGCTTTCCAGCCACTCAACTAGGCCCAGCCAAGTTGGCATACAATCTTAACTACCATACATAGTAATCAACCAATTCCTGCAAAAATTTTTTTTTTTTAACTTTTTATTGTGATTGGGTGAAATTTCATAGAGCAGGTTTGCTTTACATTGAATAGCTCAAAACCATTTTGTTTTCTGACTCTGATGACATTCCCCATAAAATAACAGCTCTCCTCCCACTTTCTGTGGTTACCCTTTCCCTGTATCCTTCTTGCTTATGCATTCCTGCCTCCCTTCCTTTCTCCCTGTGCACATGCTGCCCTTCTGATCTCTCATGGTTGACTATTCTGAAGAGTGTATTTCCTTTTGTAGTTGTTCAGCTCAAAGACCTGTGTATTATTTGACTGAGAGTTAAGCCACAGGACTGAATTCAATCCCAGGCCTGAAGGGTGACTTGGGGCCACAGTTTCAGAGGATTCACCAGTCTCTACCCACCAGTAAATTTGGTCTTTCTTTATGTTTTTAAATTTTGTTTTCTTTTTTTCTCCCACTGAAACCAGGATCTCCAATTTTGATCCCTAGCATTGGTATCTAGTTCGCCTGGTCTCAGGGTCATATAGGCTGAGGTTCTCATGGTTCATTAGTCCTTTGGACTAATGATTTCCATGCATCCTTGATTTTCTTTACTCCTCTTTGGAGGAGGAGAGACTAATAGTTATATCTTAGATGGCCACTCGCAAGCTTTTAAAACCCCAGTTGCTACTCACTGACATACAATGTAGAACAATATTTTTGTGTACTATGTAGAGAGTTCTGCTGGTGTAGTACCTAAGGCATTTGACTGCTAACCAGAGGGCTGTCGGTTCAAACCTACCAGCCACTCCTGGGAAGGAAAACTGAGCAATCTACTTCCATAGCGATACTGCCTCAGAAACCCAAGGGGGTGTCACTATGAGTCAGATCCTACTTGATGGCAGTGGGTTTTTTTTTTTTTTTTGGTTTGTGTTGTCACCAAAGAAATATTCAGGTATCCAACAAACACATGCTTGCGATCATTAACCATTAGAGAGATGAAAATCAAAACATCTATGAGATATCATCCCTTTCACCCAAGCAATAATAGCAAAGTTCAACAAGGCAGAAACCAACAGAGGCTGATGAAGGTATGAAGATATTGGAACCCTCATATACTATTGTTGTTGTTGTTGTTATGTCATCAAGTCAGACCCAACTCACAGTGACCCCTCCTTGGGTTTCCAAGGCAGTATCACTACGGAAGTAGATTGCCCAACTTTCCTTCCGAAGAGTGGCTGGTGGGTTTGAACCACCAGCCTTCTGGTTAGCAGTCAAGTGCCTTAGGCACTACACTACCAGAGCTCCTCATAAACTGTTAATAGGACTGTAAAATGGTACAACCACTGTGGAAAACAGTATGTCACTTCCTTAAAAAGTTAGAAAAAAGTTACCATTTGGTTCAGCAATCCCACTACAAGGAATATGAAATGAACTAAAGAGGTGTGATCCAGAACACAAATAGATATATGCACATCCATGTTCATCGCAGCACTATTTACAATAGCAAAGAGATAAAAACAATCTAAGTGCCCATCAGCAGGTGAATGGATAACAAAACTATGGCACATACACACAAAATGGAATTCTATACAATATTAAAGAATAATGAAGAATCAGTGAATCACCTCATATATGGATGAACTTGGAGGACATTATGCTGAGTGAAATAAGTCAGTCATAGGACAAATGTTGTATGAGTCAGTTATAAAAAGTCAAGGAAAGGTTTACCCAGAGAAGGAAATTTTCTTTATTGGTTACCAGGGGTGGGAAGGGAGGGTAAGGGGAGGGGAAATAGGTAGATAGCTATGAGACAGGTGATGACATGGGTGAAGGGGGAGGCAATATAAGAAAAATGTGTGGCTAACACAATATCACTAAGGAAAAGGAAGACAGAGAGGTACATGAGAGGTACAGACAATAAAGGTAATATTATTGCATACACAATACTGAATTATTAGTAATAGCAAACATTATGTGGATACATAGGTAAATAGGCAAGAAGATCAGGTATGGATACTAGAACAGGAATATAGCCATAACCATACATAGGTTTAGCAGATGATATTCCTATATATGTCTTTGTAGGTGCTATAAAAATGTCCATATGTAGTATAAAGCTAACAGGGGCAAAGTCAGGAAACTACTTTCCACAGCTAAGCACTTTAAGGGAGGGAGTTGCTGGGCCTGTGGGCCCGGGACCATGGTCATGGGGATATCACTAATTATATTCTGATAATGCTGGAGTGCTTGGCACCAAATAAACATGTTAGAAATCTTATTGCCATGTCGGGCAAAGCTGAAACCTCTACTAGTTCAGGAGTTAGAATATAATTCTAGCTTTTTTTTTTTTTTTTTTTAAGTTCTGGCTGAGAAAGATAATGTATTAATAGGGCATCATGTTGGTTAGTACCTAGTATCCTAGGACTGACTGGCAAATAAAGTTTCTCTGGTCTTTCCTGGAATATTCTGTCACATGGAGGTTAGATTTCCATGTCTATAACTTTCACATATAAGTATTAAGATGGTTGTGTTCAGTTTCCCAAACAGTGAGTTCCATTTTGACAAAGAGAGACAATGAAGGTAAGTGTGAAGAGTCTTCACCCACATACCAGTAAGCTAAGAAGAGGTTAACTGCAGTTTCTTTGGGTTATCAACCAGAGTGCACTATTTATGTAAAAGTTCTAATTTCTATACCAACCTTTATTTTTAAATTGCATTGACTATAACCACAACAATGAGCAGCTCATTTATTAAATTTCCAGAGAACCTTTCCTCTAAAGAGATTACTTAGTCTAGTTTTAAAAAAGGTGATGACCTTTTGTCCTATCTATTCTTACATTTTATACATTTTGTACGTGTCTAATCTACTTTTGCACCTGCCCAATCTATTCTGCTCCTAGCATATAATTTCTAGAGATCTGCATACATAACTCAACATTCATTACAGCTGGGTACTTGGGTTCATGACTGCTGGTTAAGCAGATAGCTGCCAGGCCACTACTACATGAGCAGAAATGGAAAAGTATATGCTTATATAATTACTGGAAAAAAGAAGACTTTTATTATAGAAAAGCATAAAGCTATTTCAAAAGCCCATTTCTTCAAAAAGACCAAAGGCAATCGTCTCATTCCGGGTTATATCCACAAAACATATAGCATCAGATTTTTTTAAAGTGATTTTTTTTTTTGGAGTGAGTACTAAAAACATCCCTTTAGTAGTGATGACACCACGTACTTAGCGTCTTTTGAGTTAAAAGTTGGCACACAGTCTCTTTAAGAAGACTGGGGTGGGAATCATAAAACCATTCAATCATTCATAAACTGAAAACAAAAACAACAATTTATTGGCCATAAAAATGGAAGGGGGTAGATTTCTGGAAAAAAAAATATATCTCTGTGATTGAAAACACGCAACTGGAAATGGGCCATTTGCCTTCGGGTGCCTTTTAGGGTGAGGGTCGTAGGTCTCTATTTGAGTGGTGTCTATCACTAAAACATCACAGTGGCATTGACTGAACTCATCTCCATAAAAATAGTAGATTTTATTTTGTGTTAAAGTAGACACTTTAAACATCCTCCTCAAATGCTCTGTTAGTATTTGGCACACAGTCAGACAGCTATTCTTTTCTGACAGGCGTAGCAAAGGCTGGAGAGTTAAGACATGTGCCTTCCCTGCTGAGGTGGGAGCTGATGTATTCCCTCAGCACTTCTGTTCCACTGTTCTCATTTCTCTCAGTTCACTCTGTGATCAGTAGACAAAATGTACACTAGAGAAGAAAGAGCTAAAGAAGTTGCTAGGATTTCTAGGGAAGAAGACCCCAAATTTTACATGCTTGAGAGCTCAGAAGGAAGGTTGGGCAATCCTACTTCCATAGTGATACTGCCTCGGAAACCCAAGGAGGGGTCGCTATGAGTCGGGGCCGACTCGACGGCACATAACAACAACAACAGACAAGATAACATTTTAGTATTATTGAAAAGATATGGCTAAATTGCAAATCATTGCATTTCAAATATATTTCTAAAGTGTATCTAAAGTGATACATAAGAAAACAAAACTCCTCTTGTCCTGGGCTATAAATTTTACAGCCTGATTCTATGTTCTCATCTCAATCCCAATTCTTCCTCAACTCCAGATGGGATTAGTGTCTATCGTTAAGCAAAGAGTTTGAGTATACGTAGGTATACATATATGTATTTGTATGGGCTATAAATATATCTAAGGATACTAGGGAGCACACAGGGGCAACGTTCTGAAAACTTCTTAGCCATAACCAAACACCTTGAGGGAATGAGCCACTGGGCTTGCTAATTTAGGATCACAGTCTTAGGGGACAACTAGGTCAATTGCCCTAATACTCCAGAAAGACAATGCTCTATACCCTGTGAACAGCCATCTAAGATACAATGATCAGGCCGGCCCTCATTGTCCTGAGCAAAGAAGAATGAAGAAAATCAAATATTCAAGAAACCAATTTTTCCAAAGGACTATTGAACCGTGTGGACTACAACCTCCACTGCCTGGAGACCAGAAGAACTAAATGGTCCCTGGCTACCACTACTGACTGCTCTGATCAGGATCCCAATAGAAAGTTCTAGACAGAGGGGGAGGAAAACATATGTAGAACAAAGTTAAAATACATGAAAAAAACCAGACATATTGGTCTAATAGAAACTAGTGGAACCCCTGAGACTGGTCCTTAGACACTCTTTATGCCTGGAACTGAACCCACTCCCTGGGGATCAACCTTAGCCAAATAATAGACAGGCCTATAAAGTGAATAATAACACCAGGGAGGAATGTTCTCCTTAGTACAATTAACCATATGGGGCCAAAAGGGCAGCATATGCCCAAGAAATAAAGCTCAGAAGACCGGAAGGGGCAGGAAAGAAGGATAAATGGAAATGTAAAACCCAGGGAGGAAAGGAGAAAAGCGCTATTATATTGAGGGGACTGCAACCAATGTCATGAAACAAAATGTGTATAAACTGTTGAATGGGAAAGTAACTTGCTCTGTATATTTTCACCCAAACTATAATTTTTTTAAAAAAAAGCATACGATAAAGAACACATATAAGATATACCTGTAAAATTATTATGAATCCAGAGGAAGAAGAGGGTAAGACTAAGCCCATCAGATGACTCTTACTGACAGTAATGGAGTCATGTTTCTAATTTATCCATGGAAATCGATCAAAATATTCTCTACTATATGTCCAGATGAAATTTTGGTGGTATAAAAAAATGTGTGGCTATTGCTGCATAGTAGCATTTTTGCTTTGTTTTGTTCTTCTCTCTGGGACCACCAAAAAAAAGATCTAAGTATAGACAGAGGCAGGAGCTCATGTATGTTTCTTGAAATTACACATGTTATTATAATCTATTATATATGCATTACAAAGAAAACATCAAATCCTTTGATGTAGGCCTCAGTACAAACTGATGTATACTTATACTTTTCTTTCTGTCAACACACTTGCCTATTAACTAAAAGACTGAAGGTTCAAATCCACCCAGATGTACCTCAGAAGAAAGGTCTAGTCTACTACTACAAGATCAGCCATTGAAAGTCCTATGTAGCACAATTCTACCCCACACATATAGGCTACCATGAGTCAGAAATGACTCAATGGTAAGTGTTTTTTCTTATTATTTTTTCCTTTTTCTTAATCTCTCAATCCTTGTGTGCCTGTTTTTTCCATTTCAAATTTCGGGTCCTGTCTTACATTACCAAATGATTTCTGATAGAGCCCTGTAACATTCCTTTGTCCATCCAGGTTGCTTAGTTCAACATAACCCTCCTATGGAGCCTTAGTCCTACCAAAGATGATGACTGGTAAGCTTAAAAAAATGACAGTATCTGCAAATATGATATAATATCTGGAGGCAACATTTATAGCTGGTCAAATGATCTTCAGTCTTATAAAAAGCTTGTAATTGAAAAGTAAGTAAATATGTATATTTTCCTTTCTAAAGTGTAACTCAAGCTCTTAGAAGTCTTCAGTTTTCCTTCAACTATTATATTCAGACTGCATTAATACTGTTCATTAGGTGTTTTGTTTTTTTTTCCTCTCCTCAGTTCCAACAAAAACTGCTCTAAACGCTACTATAGTAAATAACAGGTCCTGAGAGTCCACACAGAAAATATATATTTAAATGCTAGGGACCTGATTAAAACTCAAACTGGGAAAGATCTGTGAGTGAGATAAAGCTTGGTTAAGTCCACTTAATTTAGGAGGTATTCCTGGTCCAATGAGTCCAAGGAATAAGCCACTTAAAGATTTCCTTGAGGAGTATTATTTTCTTGGATATTTGGAATTTAGGGTTATTTAATCTGAGTATGACCTAAAGCTTGGCAAAGTCTTCTATACTTATCATAGGTTGGACCTAGATCTCCAAGATAAGATTAGTTTCTGGTAAATTCTCATCTTCCTTGGTCCTTGCTTTAAAGTTCAGATTCCTTACTTATTCTTATCATATAACATGGTCAAGGTTACACAGGGGTTGAACCTCAACAACAAAATGACAAACAATCCAGAAGACATGAATAGACACTTCACCAAAGAGGATATTCAGGTGGCCAACAAACACATGAAGAAATGTTTACAATCATTAGCCATTAGAGAGATGCAAATCAAAACAACAATGAGATACCATTTGCCCCCAGCACTCACAGCAAAGTTCAACAAGACAGAAAATAACAAATGCTGGTCAGGATGTGGAGAGATTAGGATTCTCATACACTACTGGTGGGACTGTCAAATGATACAACCACTGTGGAAAGCAGTATAGCAATTCCTTAAAAAGTTGGAATCAGAAATACCGTTTAATCCAGCAATCCCATTACTAGGTATATATCCTAAAGAATGAGAACCAGGAAAAGAACAGATATATGCACACCCATTTTCATTATATCACTATTTACAATAGTAAAAAGATGGAAAAACCTAGGTGCCCATCAACAGAAGAATGGATAACCAAACTATGGTACATATACACAAGGGAATACTATGCAACACTAAAGAATAATGTAGAATCAGCAAAACATTACACACAGTGTGGATGAACTTGGAGGACAATGTGCCAAGTGAACTAAGTCAATCACAGAAGAACAAATATTGTATTAGTTCATTATTGTAAAAAGTCAAGGAAAGGTTTATATATGGAAGGAAACTTTTTTTGTTGGTTACCAGTGGTGGGAGGGGAGGGAAGGGAACACTGAAAAAAAAAAAAGGTTACACAGAGGTTGAGAGAACACAGTAGTATAGTTATTACATGTTGTCCTATTATTAGTCTCTCTTACAAACCTTGGAAGGCCAGTATGCTATTATTTAGTGCAGTTCATGGGAAAGTTGACATAATAATGCTTTAATGATTCAATTTATACGTAGGCTATTTCATTGACATAGTAGGGATGACATCTCCAGCCCACTAATGTTTCCTTTTTATTTAACTTAATCTCTAGCACACTAGGCTCACATATGACTATAAAGACTTCACCTGGAAAGTGCTAACAGCCTTAGAAACATATATTTCTGCCAAAACTAACAATGACAATTTGGTGCCCAAACAGCATAACCTAAGAAAAACCTATAATACAAAGTAAAATATGTACTGTCTATGAATCATCACCTTATATTCTATAAAGCCTACTAAATCGAGATTGTAAATAATGCCATTTTCCTCAGTTTTTGTAATACTGTTTTTTGAGTTTCTATTTTTGTGTACAGATGGAAAAATGACATCATAAAATGAGGAAGACAAGCAGAAAGGTGCAGGGGCAAAATGCAAGATGTCCACATACTATCTACAAAGGTTGTCAGTTGTGAAAGGATTTGACATGCTAATATTCATTCATTAGGACTCATTGCTGAGACACTAAGAGCCTGATGGCTAGCAGGCACCACATTTAAGTGCAGTTACTGAGGCCCACAAATATTGACAGAGTGCCAGATTCTGAGAAACTACTGATGTACACAGATGGCCACAGCTCCAGACACCTCTCAGACAGAGTCTTTAAATGTCACAGATAAATGAATTTTCATGAAACTGGGAGAGAGAAAGGAGGAGCAAAAAGAAGGAAAGAACAAAAAATGAGAGGCAGGATAAAAAAAGAAAGGAAATCACTTCCCTAACATTGACACAAAAGCAAGTGGCATCTCATCTCTAAAACACAATCATAGCTCCTTATAAAAGATGTGAGATCAAACTTCTTCAACACACCCTGTGTTCACAAGCCACCCAAACACCTTTAACTAATTTATTTGTGTGGTACAAAAAAAGTTAGGGGAGATACATGTTACACAACTGCTTCCATAAGCTATATCTGAACAAAATATGATTCAAATATATGTTGTTGGGGTTGTTAGCTGCTGTCAAGTTGACTCTGACTCATGGTGACCCCATGTGTACCGAGTAGAACTGCTCCATAGAGTTTTCAAGGCTGTCACCTTTTAGAAGCAGATCACCAGATATGCTTTCCAAGGACCCACTGGGCAGGTTTAAACCACCAACCTTTTGTCTGGTACTCAAGCACTTAACCATTTGTGTTACCGAGGGACTCCTGGTTCACATACAAATATTACAAACTCAATCTTAAACAACAAACAAATAGCAACACACACATAATTCAATAGGAAAGTAAGGGAGCCACAAGCACAAATAAAAAACATGGGAAACATCTCCTAAGCATTTCTCCATGTACCTTAGTGACTAAAAGTCAAGGTGTCATGATACCCATTTTCCACCAAGACACAGACTTGCCCTTGTGTGTCATCTGACAGCTTCTTTTCCAAAGTTCCACTGAAAGCAGTGACACCTAGTGAGTTTATCACAAGATATCTGAGGAACGTCCTCCTCCTTCCCCTCTTTCTTACTGCCTTTCCACAGTAGACACCTGCCCGGGAAATATATGAGGTAAGTCAGTTACTTGACACATGATAACAGAAATGAGCCATGGTTATAACTAGAACAAACAAGTATTCCATAGAAATCATGTGTAACTCATTATTTTTAAATGTAAATTAAGCTTTTTACTTTTAAAGCCTTCCATCTGCTGAGGGCACCTTCTCTTGACCTTGATGTACTGTGTCATTAAAGCAGCCACATTTCCAAGGTTAAAATATGGCTTGCTTGTGCATTTACTTTTCTGTATTAGTTGTGCAATCGTCACATTTTGCATAGCACAACCATGCCAATGACTACAAACAAAATTCTTCCTCCTGTTCAAAAGCACACGGGGTAAATATGTATTTTTTTTTTTTTTTCTATAACCTACAGCAATACGGTTTTGCAAAACCTCAAATGCCCTTTTAAATAAGATCACAAAAAGCCCTGGTATAAATTAGTTTTCAGCTCTGCCTTGGGTATCTGGGACATTAGCAGGTACCTGGGGAATAAAGTTGCACAGATCAAAAATTCAAAAGGGACTTTGTTTTTGCATCAACTTTTCAGCAATGTCTTAGTATTTTATATGTTAGGAGATAAAAAGAAAGGATTTAGATTTCCTGACATAGGAATAAGTAATTATTTTCCCTGTTTTTAAATGCTTTTATTTTGAAGACAAAATCAGTTTTAGTTCAAATGGAAACTGCAGTAAAATCTCAGACACTGTAATCAGTGACTGCATTAAAACTCTCAAGAAGGACACGAACTTCCATGTGAGGCCACAATTCAGCCAGGATCACAAAGAGACCACTTTGCCTGTGGGCATTCTGCTGCTTTACACTGTAAAAATTTTTATATTTCAAAATTACAGTTTAGAGCAATCTTGTGTAATATGTTACACTTACATCCATACATACACATACGGTAATTTTCTCCTGTGATCGTATAGTAAACAGAGAATTTTGTTTACTCTAAGCTTAGATCATAAGGAGCTCTGGTGGTGCAGCGTCTAAGGCATTTGACTGCTAACCAGAAGGTTGGCAGTACAAACCCACCAGCTGCTCTGCGGAAGGAAGATGGGCCAATCTACTCCCGTAAAGATTTATTCCATGGAAACCCAATGAGGGTTGCTTTGAGTCAGAATTGACTCAGTGGCAATGTTTTTTTTTTTTTTTTTTTGAAGCTTAGATCTAAGAAACACTTAGGAAAAAAAAAAGGTCATTAAATTTTTCTTAGTATAAAAGTCTGTGTTGACCAAACATTCAGTAACTCATTAAACTGTGGTATACCCATACAGAGAATACTATAAAGCTGTTTAAAAATAGTTAAGACTGATGTATATGGTCTATGGCAGAATATGAAAGAAGTTTTTTGTGATAAAATCCCTCTTGTATGAATAAAATGAATGGGACATATATGTAAATTTACTGGTATATATGTAACCATATATATTTTTCTTTTTCTGGGAGGATATATAAGATACTTTTGAGTAAGGGATATTTTCTGTTTTGTTTGGATATCCTAACCATATGTTTAAAAAAACAGTGTCGAGTGTCAATAAGGATCATCTGCGTGGGGAGGCTACAGGCAATTTTGTTTTCTTCTTTAGTTTTCTCTGTTAGAAAACTATTTTCTAAAAGAAACATCCCCAAAATAAATTATATATAAATAATTCATGTTAATTTTAAGAAATTTGAAATGACAAAAAAAGGTCCCCCAAAACTAATAATAACCACTGGTGAACTTTTGGTGGGCTGTGTCCAGTTCACAAATTCTTTTCTCTCCTCTCCTTTGGGAGTAAGAAAGTTCATTTTCATTCCCTTGGATGTGAGGACCTCAAACACCCCTATGTTTGCTGTTCTGTACTTTCCTGAACACCCTCCATACAATGGTTTTGATCACCAGGATTTTGCTGGTGGAGGCTAGGCTATATGTAATGCTTATCAAAATTACATGGGTTCTTCCTCCATCAGCTATTGGCCTCTGAAATGCATGATCCCTATGCCACCTCATATTGTAAACCATGGATGAGGTTGGTGGAGTGGTGGACTTACAATGCCTCATGATGGTTACCCTGTTTCTTTAGGACTCAGAAATACCTTTGCTATTCTGAATACACAGGGACATTTCCCTGAAAGGTACTCTGCCTTAGAACTTCGAAAGCTAAGAAAGCTGAAGAAACAACACAGAGCACTGATACACTTGGTGCTATTTCTCAGGAAACTGACCTAATGATGATAATGCCATTTAAACTTTATTTACTGAAGATCATTTTCTGAGGAAGGGTGTAAAACCCTCTCTTTCATGTAAAATACCAGGGTGCTATTGTTTATCCTTTAAACACCTTCTCCTTTCATCACATTTAAGAGCGTTTCCATCTTTGTTGTTACAGAAAAGAAGATAATAATGATAATCACTTTTATTATCGGTAACTCTCATTGATTGTTTTCTATGAGTTGGACATTACATTATCAACTTACATTATTTTCATTTAATCTCCCTAATACCTCTATTATTAGTATTACTACTATTACCACTTTATTTCCACTTTCTAGATGGGACAACCTAGGACTAGAAATGTCAAAAAAAAGTGTCTAATAAATCTAATAAAAGACAAGTGAAGGACTCAAATCTATATCAGGGTAATTTCAAAGCCTCCTTAAGATAATTCTCCAGGTTAGCTTCATATGACGTCTTATTCATAAGTCCAAACCGTGTCTATAGTTTTATTATTTTTTATTACTCTGTGTGTGTGTATGTGGGCCAGAGACACAGAGAGAGAGAGAGAGAGAGAGAAGCATTAAGAGAATAGGGATTCAAATAAAATGTTATGAAATTTCTCTAGGACTTGATTTTCCTCACCTCTGAAATGGATAGCAACCACCTCAGAGGTTTATTGTGAGGACCAAATGAGATAACATAAGTGAAAGCACTTAGTATACCTAAAATAAAACATTATCATTATTGCTATACAAGCTTCCCTCCTTTGCATAATGGATGTGTTCTGGAGAAGGTGATTATGAAAATGTATAGGCTTAACTTCCATTATCAAATCACAGAGCAATTACATTATAAAATCACAGGAAAAGATTCCTCACAGACTGTGATGAAAACTTGATGTAAGGCAGCAGTTGAGGTGGAGGCTGGGCCGACGGGTGTTATATTGGAGCAGTCTATGGCATTGGTGGCACTTTCTAGATTCTATTATGTCTCTCTCCTCAGCCTCCTTGGGTCTGGTAATTCCTGAATCTACTCCAGAGTTCTCAGAAGATATTTCCCTTCTTTTCCTATTGTCTGGTTATGAAGTCTAACGGAATTTAGATGGAACAAAACACCTAACCTGAAATGTTCTATTCCATACATGATATTTGATAGTCATAAAATTTCTTTGAGATTTCCAATTAGGTTAATTAATCAGTATTCTATTTATTCTGTAAGTTTGGTTGCAAGCTTCAATCACATGTATTAATTACTACTACTTGTGGTAGATTCATCACACTCATTACATTGAAAGGCTTCTGGGTCAGGAAACATCTACTTTCTTGGAAACCCTATACTTACTAGAGAGTGCTATAAATAAAATGAAACTTTAAATAGTACTGAATTCACCTTCAACTCATAACTAAACCTGACTCTGGGCTTCAAGTGCTATTTTTTTCCCTCTCTTCTCATCAGAGATGAGTGTGTCATATTACTGACTCAGGTCAACCTATATGCTCCTGCAATGCACTCCATACTAACAGCCAGCTGCATCCTGGTGTGTGCCTTTTCTTGAGGTACAAAGGTTTATTCTTAAACAAATGCCTGAATATTTTCCTTTCAGAACAGCCTTTTACTTGTGGAAAATATTCTGGAAGTAAAGAATTTTAAAAATAAGCCATCTGCTGCCCAGACTTTGGGAAAAGCAGTGAGGTTTGAAAATACCAGATTCAACTAATCAGGGATACAAAAGGCTTATTAAATTTATCAGATTTTTAATAGCAGGTAGGAAACAAGATCCAACCTCAGCATGCCAACAGATATCAGTGAGAGAAGTCAGCATATCTACACTTTATGAGGTAGCTTGGGCACCTGAGCTCAGAAGTATTCTTTATAAGCTCTAAAAAGAGATCTTGCTCTAGCTTTATCTCACACTTGCCAGCACCCTGTGAAGCCCCAAAGAGCCTCACTGGTAACAGACTAATTTTTTAAAAATGCATTAATATTTAATATTTTGTCAAAAGTAGTCTATAAAGCCAAACCACCACCATTGACTAGATTCTGACTCATAGTGACCCTTCAGGACAGAGTAGAACTGCCCCCTAGGGTTTCCAAGGCTGTGAATCTTTATAGAAGCAGACTGCCTCATCTTTCTCCCACAGACCAGTCGGTGGGTTTGAACCACTGATCTTTTCGTTAGCAGCCAAATGCTTTAATCATTACACCATCAGAGCTTCTTAAGTAGACTATAGGATCCATTTAAAATAACTTTTCATTACTGCTTTTCTATTACTGCTTATTCCTATTTCAACATATATCCTTCACCCTCCATCTCAGAATACCATTCATTCATATATTCATTATACAATAAATTTAAAGTATCTTCAAGAAGATGGTAGAGGAAGTAAATTCCAGAAGATGGAAGATCCTTTAAATTAGATATTGAAGGACAGCTGAAGAATCAAAGTAGAGAGAGGAAGGAAAAATCATTTAAAAAAGAATAAACAGCATAATCAAAAAGTTCATCATGTATTGGGAAAAGTAAGTCATTGTGTTTGTGAAAAGGAGTAGTAAGAAATAAAATTGGGAAGGTAAATCAGGGCTAAATCACAGAGGAACTTGATAGCCAAACTAAAGAACATTGCTGTGTCAGTAAACTAGGACTGAGGAAATTCAGTCAATAACTCAGTAGCCTTTTTTGTTTCAGTGCCAAAACCAAAAACCAAACTCCCTGCTGTGGAGTCGGATCCAACTCACAGGGTCCCCTCCTTGGGTTTCTGAGGCGGTATCACTACAGAAGTAGATTGCCCAACCTTCCTTCCAAGGAGTGGCTGGTAGGTTTGAACTGCCAGCCTTCTGGTTAGCAGTCAAATGCCTTAGGCACTATGCCACCAGAGAATGTTAAAACCCAACACAACCTCAGAGGATGTGGGCACCACAGGGGAGATGCTACATTAGTAGGAGAGAAAAGGTCTTCATACCTAATGAATTCTACACCAGCAGAGATTATCAGGCTTCATCTCCTGAGAGTAATCATATCACAAGGTGTGAACAATAACCTCACCAGTTCTAATCACATCTCTATTAGTCCCGTCATGCTCAATAAATTCCACAGAGTTGCCTAAAAACTGATGCAGAAGATGACTGAGATGAGGACGTCAGTTTCCTGAGCACATGTGAGAGGCCTGTAGAAAAGTTGGAAAGAAGCTGTCATTTGACTTTGAATAGAGCCAACAAGTTCACACATGACTGGACACTTACATGTGTCTAGGTCTGGTTCTATGATATGGAAATTTATTTTAGCATATTTAGAACTCTGAGCATTCCTTACATACTCTTTAAGGTTCACTGTTTAATATTTGGAATTATTTGATTCTAGTCATCATAGAAACACTGTTCTCTAGCACTTCCATCCCCCCATTGTTATTGTTCTCTACAGTATTTATTCCACCACTCATCTGTCAGTTTGTTGTACTGTAGTTAGTGCCTTGGGTGCTGCTGTGAGGCTGGATGGAGGCTATGCCACCAGTATTTCAAATACCAGTAGCGTCACCCATAGGGGACAAATTTCAGTGGAGTTTCCAGACTAAGACACATTGAAAAAAAGGACGGGGACATCCAAATCTGAAAAAAAATTGTTCATGGAAAAATTTACAAATAAGAGTGAAATATTGTCTGACATAGTGCCAGAAGATGAACCTCTTAAGTTGGAAGGCAATAAAAATATCACTGGGGAAGAGCTGTCTCCTCAAAGTAGAGTTGACTTTAATGATGTGGATGGACTAAAGCTTTTGGGACCTTCATTTTCTGTTGGAGTATGACTCAAAATGGGAAGAAAGATCTGCAAACATTCATTAATAATCAGAATATGGAATGTATGAAGGATGAATTTAGGAAAATTGGAAATAGTGAAAAAATGAAAATGGAACACATACAAATTGATATCCTAGGTGTTATGAGTCAGGGCCGACTCGATGGCAAATAACAACAACAACAACAATGAGCTGAAATGGCCATTTTAAATCAGACAATCTACTATACTGGGAATGAAAATTTGAAGAGGAATAGTGTAGCATTTGTCATCAAAAAGAACATTTCAAAATCTATTCTGAATTACAAAGGAGCTCTGGTGGTGTAGTGGATAAGGCATTTGGCTGCTAATCAGAAGATCAGTGGTTCAAACCCACCAGCTGCTCCACGGAAATAAGATGGGATGATCTATTGCCATAAAGACTGACAGCCTTGGAAACCCAATGGGGGTTGCTGAGTCAGATTCGACTTGATGGCAGTGAGTTGTTTTTTTTTTTTTCCCCTTGGTATTCTGAACTACAATGCTTTCATTCCATATTCATAATGGTTATAAGAAAGACCAGGAAATACTACTATTATTCAAATATATGTACCAACCACTGAAGCCAAAGATGAAGAAATTGAAGATTTTTACCAACTTCTACAGTCTGAAATTGACCAACCATGCAATCAAGATGTACTGATTATTACTGGTGATTGGAATGTGAAAGCTGGAAACAAAGAGGAATCATTGGGAGTTGGAAAATATGTCCTTGGTGATAAGAAATGACACAGGAGATCACATGATAGAATTTTGCAAGACCAATGACATATTCCTGACAAGTACCTTTTTGCAACAACATAAATGGCAGCTATACACATGGACCTTGCCAGATGGAATATAAAGAAATTAGATTGACTACATCTGCAGAAAGGAGCTCTGGTAGCGTAGTGCCTAAAGGCACTTGACTGCTAACCAGAAGACTAGCTGTTCAAACCCACCAGCCACTCCTCAGAAGGAAGATGGGGCAATCTACTCCCATAGTGATACTGCCTTGGAAACCCAAGGAGGGGTCGCTAT
>NW_006921782.1:1071299-1124736 GCF_000298275.1 Orycteropus afer afer
AAAAGGCTCAGGAATCGATGGACTATGCAGTGAGATGCTTCAACAAATGGATGCTGTGCTAGAGGCACTTACTCGTTTATTCCAGGAAATATGGAAGATAGCTACCAGGCCAACTGACAGGAAGAGATCAGTATTTGTGCCCATTCCAAAGAAAAGTGATCCAACAGAATGTGGAAATTATCAAACAACATCATTAATACCTCATGCAAGTAAAATTTTGCTGAAGATAATTCAAAAAGGGTTGCAGCAATACATTGACAGAGAACTTGCAGAAATTCAAGCTGGATTCAGAAGAGGATATGGAATGACAGATATCATTGCTGATGTCAGGTGGATCTTGGCTGAAAGCACAAAACACTAGGAAGATATTTACCTGTGTTTTATTGACTATGCAAAGGCATTCAATTGTGTGGATCATAACAAATTATGGATAACATTGCAAAGAATAAGAATTTTAGAACACTTAATTGTGTTCATGAAGAAACTGTACATGGACCAAGAGGCAGCTGTTCAAACAGAACAAGGGGATACTGCATGGTTTAAAATCAGGAAGAGTATCCATCAAGGTTGTATCCTTTTACCATACTTATTCAGTCTTTATGCTACGCAGATAATCCAAGAGGCTGAACTATGTAAGGAAGAATGAAGCACCAGGATTGGAGGAAGACTCATTAATGATATGCAGATGACACAACCTTGTTTGCTGAAAATGAAGAATACTTGAAATATTTACTGATGAAGATCAAAGATTACAGTCTTCAGTATGGACTATACCTCAACCTAAAGAAAACAAAAATCTTCACAACTGGATCAATATGCAACATCATATGATAAATGGAGAAAAGATTGAAGTTGTCATGGATTTCTTTTTACTTGGATCCCAAATCATGGGATCTCATGGAAACAGAAGTCAAGAAATCAAATGTTTTATTGCACTGGAGAACTCTGCTGCAAAAGATCTCTTTAAAGTGTTAAGGAGCAAAGATGTTACTTTGAAGACTAAGGTGCACCTAACCCAAGCCATGGTATATTCAACTGCCTCATGTGCATGTGAATCTGGGCAATGAATAAAGAAGACCAAAGAAAAGTTGATGCCTTTGAACTGAATACTGAAAATACCATGGAATGCCAAAAGAATGAACAAATCTGTCCTGGAAGAAGTACAGCCAGAATGCTCCTTAAGAGGCAAGAATGGCCAGACTTCATCTCATCAACTTTGGTCATGTTGTCAGAAGGGACCAGTCCCTGGAGAAGGACATCATGTTTGGTAAAGTAAATGGTCAGCAGAAAAGGGGAAGACCCTCAAGGAGTCAGATTGACACAGTTGCTGCAACAATGGGCTCAAGCAAAGCAAGAACTGTGAGGATGGCACAGTGCTTCTTTCAGTTGTATGTAATGTCTCTATGAATTGGAGCTGACTTAACGAGACTGACCAGCAGCAGTGTACTTATTGACTTCTAATGTGCTTTATATGTTATGTGTTTATTTTTTGCCTCTTTCTTCTGAATGTTAGCCTTTTGAAGACAAATTTTTGTGTATGTCTGTTTTGTTCACTGCTGTATCCTCAGCTTCTACAACAAATACTTGTTGAAAGAAACACTTTTGAAAATGAAGCCAAAATGATGAGAAAGGAAAGCAATTATTAACTGGAGCCTGGCAGAAGAAAAAAAGAAAAAAAACTTTCTGCATAAAGTCTCCTTCCAAAAATCCATATACCATATAATTTGAAAGTATCATCAGCTAATAACTTCATGAACTAATTTTCTATAGAATTCAAAGCATTTTTTAAAATACTCTCTTAAACTTTCTGAAATAACAGATCTCATTTTCCCTTTTTACACAGATGGAAATCCTGGTAAAAAGAGATGCTCTGGGATACAGTGGATAAGATGCAGGATTTCAGGATGTCTGAGTCCAAGAAGAAGGGTCTATGTACTATTTTATACTACTTTATACCACTGATTGTAAAATTTTAGTGTTCAATTGAACTGCATATTGAAATTGTATGGCAGAAATTCTGCCACTATCTTATGTACCCTCTGTGGCATTTGACTACCTAACCAGAAGGTTGGTGGTTCAAACCCACTAGCCGCTCCATGGTAGGAAGGCTGTATAATCTAATTATGGAAAGATTTATGCCCTTGGTAAATTAAGTGGGGGTTGCTATGAGTCAGAATTGACTGGATGGCAGTGGGTTTTTTTTTTTTTTTTGCTGGCACATGGCCTTCTCATAGAAACAAATAGCAACATAGAAAGAGGAAAGGTGAACACCTCAAAGAACTCAATAGATTCTTTTAACTTTTAAAAGCAGATTGCTCTATTTCATTGTAATTGTATATCAACCTATTTAATTGAAAGGAATGAGATTTCGTATGCAATGCAAATGATAATAGGTCAGCTAAACAAAGTTCCACAAAGCTCTGGAAACATTATGTCTTCTCTTTTCTTCTTGCCGTTTTTAGGTGTTGTCAAGTTGGCTCTGACTCACAGAGACCTTAGGTACAACATAAAGAAACACTGCCCAGTCCTAAGCCATTCTCACAATCTTTGCTATGCTTGAGCCCATCATTGCAGCTACTCTGTCAACCCGATTCATTGAAGGTCTTCCCCTTTTTTGCTGATCCTCTTCTTTACCAAGCATGATATCTGTCTCCAGGGACTGGGACCTTCTGACAATATGACCAAAGTAGGTGAGACTTGTGTTGTTGTTGTTGTTATGTGCCGTTGAGTCAGACCCAACTCATAGCAACCCCTCCTTGGGTTTCTGAGGCTATATCACTACGGAAGTAGATTACCCAACCTTCCTTCCGAGGAGTGGCTGGTGGGTTTGAACCTCTAGCCCTCTGGTTAGCAGTCAAGTGCCTTAGGCAACTTAGATCCCACTTTATTCTAAAAATATATACTGGATTAAAAATGTCATTCAATGGAGTATATATTTTAATATGAAATTCAAATGATCAGAGTACTAAAAGGAACCATTGATAAATCCTTTTATAATCTTGGTAAGGGAAGGATTTTCTACTATGGCATAACATCTAGAAGTTATAACAGAAAAGATTGCTAAAAATGATTATATGACAAAAATTTCTGTTTGGTAAAAAATTACCATAATTGAAAAAGACAAACTTGAAAAAAAAATATTTGAAACTTATCACAGCTTTATGTCATCTCCTTAATGTATCAATAATAATAAATAAATAAGAAAAAGACTTACAGTGAAAAAAAAGCCCAGAAACATATATCATAGAGAAAAATAAATATTAATACCATTAGACATATCAAAAGGTGTTCAACATCACTTATACTAAGAAAAATAAAAATTAAAACTATATTAACATACAATTTTTCACCTATATAGCTGGCAAAAATTAAAAACTCTCACAAAATATTATTCTGGTGAGGCTGGAGGCAAACAGGAAACTTCATATATTACCAGTGTTGTTTGTTGTTGTTATGTGCCGTCAAGTCGGACCCAACTCATAGCAACCCGTCCTTGGGTTTCCAAAGTGGTATCACTATGGAAGTAGATTGCCCAACCTTCTTTCAGAGGAGTGGCTGGTGGATTTGAACTGCCAGCCTTTTGGTTAGCAGTCAAGTGTCTTAGGCACTATGCTACCAGAGTTCCCATATTGCCAGTAGGACTGCTAAATGATACAGCTCCTCATGAGATCAATTTGGCAGCATTTCTCAAAAATTCAAGACATATATACTACTGACCAACAATTTCACTTCTGAAAATTTATCCTACAGATAAACCTGCACACCTACAGAATGATTTATATAAAAGGTAAGTTCATTAGAGCATTGTTTGAAATAGTGAAAAAAATCAATGGGAGACTAGTAAAATAAACCATGATACATTTATGTAATGGAATACCACGCAGCTGAAAAAAAGATTAAGGTGGCTCTCTATATACTATATGAAAAGATCACCAAGATACATTGCAGAAAAGACTGAGAATGCATTAAAAACACATGATAAAATGGAAAACTGAGAAAAGTTTATGATGTGGATCAACTTTTGTGCAAGAAAGTGGGAGAAAGAATATATATTTGATATTTTGTATAAAAAGACCCTGGGAGATTACACAAGAAAGTAATAAAAGTTATTCTAATGGGAATGGAAGTGGGGAAGAGGTGGATGGCAAGAAGGGAATGAAACTTCTCCCTGAAGACATTTTTTAATTTTTGAAACTTGGAAAGATATTTATTACCTAGTAATGAAACAAATATAGTAAAAAGCAAAAATAAAAACAAACTAATTCAAGAATAATCTCATAAAAAAGTGAACAAGGAAGGTAGGATAGCCATGATAAAATTGTCACTGAGCTCCCATCTCTTAGACACTAGTACAGGCAAAATTTGGGCAAATATGATAAAAGAAGTATTTGGCATCCTTGGGTATCTATCATCCTGAAACATAAAATGCTTCAATTTCTTCCATTCATAGCTCTGAAGAACTCATGATACTATTAAAAAACTTCCTCTTTTTGAGCCTAGTGGAATTACAAGTAAAATGTAAAATGGCATTAAAATGTTGCAACAATACACTAGTTGGGACTTATGGAATTCCCCATAAGTTCTGTTTTCCATGTGTTGAATGGAGATCTGGATATCTTCTTGTTGTTATACAAGAAGAACACTTTCCTTGAGGAATTTACATGTATGAGATTATTAAAAATAATGAGTATAATATATTCATTCATGAGATACTTATTAAGCATCTAAAATGCTCATGTGATATATTCCATATGCCTAAGATTATTAACATGAGGCAGAACATAGCATTAGACTGAGGATGTAGTGTCAATAAAAGATGTATAAGATCTATACAAGATTACATAAGACAATATATGCCTTCTTCTTGCCCTTTCCTAACGCCATAAAAATGAGTGCTAATGAGTGCAGCTATCGGTACCTCCACATCCAGAGCAGAAAGACTGAGGAGAATCAAAGATGCAAGGTCTGATCAGAGTACCAAGAGACCACATGAACCTCAGCCTCCATGATCCTAAGATCAGAAGAACTAAATGGTGCCCAACTGCCACAGCCAACTGCTCTAAAAGGGATAATAAAAGGAAGTCCTAGAGAAAATGGGAGAAAAATATAGAACATAACTCAAAATAATAAAAAAGACTGACTGGTCAGATAAGAGACTAGTAAAGTCCTTGAGACTATGGCCCTTAGACATTCTTCTGGCCTGGAACAGAACTTACCTGTGGCTCACCTTGCAGCCAAATAGACAGGCCTACAAGGTGAACAATAAGTGTACGTGTACAGTCATGTAAGGTACAAAGTCATCTTGATCACCAGGTTGCAAGCTGTCCACTGCTAAACACTCCTTAAAAGAACAATCAACCATATGAGATCAGAAGGGCAGCATTTGTCCAGGGATAAAGCTTAGAAGGCAGGAAGAGATAGGAAAGAAGGATGAATGAAAATGGTAAATACAGGGAGGAAATGGGAAGAGTTCTTTTACATTGTAGGGATTTCAATCAATGTCACAAATCAAAACATGTATGAATTGGTGAATGGAAAACCCATTTGTTATGTAAACTTTCACTCAAATCATAATAAAAGGAAAAAAAAAATAGTGATGATGTTTGTTGAGCACTTGGGGGTTCCTGAAGGAAAAGCCTATATAAACAGTGCATTCTAATTAATAATACATTTAGCAGCAGCAGCCTGATTTTTGTAAAATAATCAATGCATTAATTCACTAGTCAGAAATAATAGTATCAGTTCAATAAGCTATTTCCCTAAAGGTTATAGGCAGAATGCAAACTGGAACAACTTAGAAGTTATAGATAAGAATAGGGGTAAAAAACCCTAAATTTGATTTCCCATTTTCTTTGCACCATTACACTTTTGGTCAACAGATAGTCAGTGAGTTATCCATTCTGTTTAAGAATTTCCTCCTCTGAGTTGTGTTACTTATTTTAGGCAATGATTTTAAAATATAAGATATATGGGAAGAAATTTTCCATTTATGCATTCACTCTTAATATATTAATTAAGCACCCAATTGTTGTTCTTGACATTTTCCTTCAATTAGAGATACAGAGTTAAAAGATACAGTGCTTGCCTTCAGATATTTCCCAGTCTAGTGGGAGAAGGGAAAGTAAATATCCAATTGATTATACCACAGGATGGTAACTCACTGCTGATGATTTGATTCAACTCATAGTGACCCCTCCTTGGGCTTCTGAGGTGGTATCACTACAGAAATAGATTGCCCAATCTTCCTTCTGAGGTGTGACTGGTGGGTTTGAACTACCAGCCTTCTGGTGAGCAATCAGATTGAGTTAAGCACAAATAGTTGTGGGAGAACAGAGAGGCAGGGACCCTGACCCATAAAGATGTACTAGTACATAAAGAGGGGGCTCTGGTGGCATAGTGCCTAAGGCACTTGACTGCTAACCAGAAGGCTGGCGGTTCAAACCTACCAGCCACTCCTTGGAAGGAAGGTTGGGCGATCTACTTCTGTAGTGATACTGCCTCGGAAACCCAAGGAGGGGTCACTAGGAGTTGGGTCCGACTCAATGGCACATAACAACAACTACAACAGTGCATAAAGAGGATGCTGAATAACAAGCTTAGAGGTGATGGCACCTGAGATAAAACTGGGAGAATGGTAGGAGATGACCAGGCAAAGACTAGAAAGGGTGGAAAGGGATACCAGGCAGAGAAACTTGAACAACAACAAATCTGGAGTATGGCAGAGTACAATTTATAAGGGAACTTCTGGTGGTTCAGGACGGAGCACAAGGTGGATTTTAGAATGGCAGGAGATGAGGCTGCAGAGTTAGGACGGGTCCATGTCACATACCACTTCGGATGAAGTGATCGGGGAAGGCTGAGACCTGGATGATGAGAAAGAACCAACCATGTAAAGCTTTAGAGAAGAGCTTCTCCAGAAGAAAATGGCATTTAATAGTACAGATGAGTCTATTTCAAGGAGTGGTTAAAGAGCTGGGGGTGCTGCTGATTCCTGGTTATCAAAGAGGGGCAGAACTATTCAAAATAGGATTCCCCTGACTATTATCTAATCTCTTTTGTTGTTTCTGGAACCATGGCTCTTTCCCATCAATGAATTCATTTAGTCCCTGTAATCAACTCTGATTAGTGTTGTTTAACATCAATCTTTCTACTTTTTTTCAAAGAAAGATACCAATCAGTTGCTGCACACCCCTGCTTGTTAAAAGCAGCACCTCTCCTGCTGACTTACCATTCTCTTAATCAAAAGGGCAGGAGGAAGCAGTTGGGATTCACTTTTCCTTTTTTTTTTTCTTTCAAAGTACACAAATGTCAACTTCCTCAAGGATGTTTGGCATAGCTGAGTTCAGTCATGTAATGTACAAAGTCAGCTTGAACAAAAGGTTGCAAGCTGTCCACTGCTAAAATGGAGGGAGAAAAGGAAACCAAGGACTTCTCTGAAGTGTGAATGAGTACAGAGGCCACTGTCACATGTGTATTTACACTGAAGACAGGCTGAGCTGACAAGGGAGTTTAGGAAATGTAAATCTACACCACAATGCTTCTCTATCTTCACTTTTGCACTTCTGCAGCAGTACTTTCTTTTCTCTCTTTTCTATTTTTTGCACTCAGCCATGTAGGTGGATTGCTCTGTAGCAATTCCAAGCCATGGTCATGTTTATACATATTACAAATTATTTTGACTATCAGTCCCTCAACATTAAGTTGAAGACTATACTTCTATAATTCTAATTCCTCCATGGACTGGAAAGTGTTAGTATCTGAAAACTGCACTAGATTGTTTGCTTGTTCATTTATTCTCTTACTTTTTGAACAAATCTGTCCATCCTTTGACTGTCAATATAACAGACCTTTGTCAACAATTTCCATAGAATTTTTCCCCCACTTTTATTTCAATCTGTCAATCTGGCTGATCAGATTACGAATTCATACCCTGTTGGAGGTGATCTTCAGAAAAATCTGTCTGCTTTTTTTTTTTTTTTTTGCATCCCAGAGTTGTTAATAATAAAAAAGCAAAACAGACAAAAGTAAACAGGGAAAAAAGCTGCCACAATTGAGCCCAGTCACCCTCCTGCTCAGTGAAGCATTTGGTTTACACTTTTTGACAGGTAGAAATAAACCCTTTCACATCATCTCACCTCTCTTTGATACGTCAGTCTGTTTCCTTCCAAATTCTCTCTGAGAAAAAAACTTCTCTGCTCTTCCACTTACCTTTCAGAAAGGCACAATCAGGAAGCACTGTTTGAGATGAGCTCACTTCCACATGCTTTTCAGTCAGACTTTTATTAAATGGATACCAAGTAAACCAACCAAGAAACAAAAATACTCCTGTCACTTCCTCTGCAATATTCCCACAATCTTGAGAAAATTAAATTTTAAGGAAAAGAATGGACCATGGCTTCTTATAAGTATGGACTTAGGCATTATGCCACCAGAGCTCCCATAAGCATGGAAGGGTGGGACAATGACTGTATTTTGGTTAAAAGGATGTCTGTTAAGTGTGGTTGTACTGTGGTTACATTAAGAATTGCACAATTAATTTCCACTATCAAATTAAACTGGTAAATGGGCCTAGATTAAAAACACAAGGATGTTCTGCTTGTTTTGCTGTTCTATACTAAATTATGTTAAATTCAGTTTACCATTACCAGTATATTTTCACTTTGTGAGGAAAAAACAAAATGAAAATCTTTTTCTTCACAAGGTGTATTGTATATTGAGTTAATGACGATGAACGTCTGTGGTAGAGGTTATGTGTCAATTTGGCTGGGCCTGGTTTTGAGTGACTGGGTAGCTAGTTAGTTATTCCCCATGATGAGACTGGTAATCAACTCCATGGTGGAATCTACTGTGAGCAGCTGAGTAGCTGCTTTAGGGATGTGGTCTGTTCCCTAAGGAACAGACTTATAAGGACAAGCTTTAGGAATGGTATATAAGGACAAGCTTTAGGAATGGTCTGGAGCTTTTTGGCAGGAGCTCTGGTGGCACAGTGCCTAAGGCATTTGACTGCTAACCAGAGGGCTGGTGGTTCAAACCCACCAGCCACTCCTTGGAAGAAAGATTGGGCAATCTACTTCTGTAGCGATACCGCCTCGGAAACCTAAGGAGGGGTCGCTATGAATTGGATCCAACTCGATGGCAGTGAGTTTGGTTTGGTTTGGTGGAGCTTTTGGCATGCTTGAATCCTGCATATAGCCAAGTTGTAATACAGCAGTTTGCCATGTTGTCTGCCAATCTTGGGACTCTTAATGGATTCAAATCAGTGGCCTGCTCTGTGGTTTGGTAATATTGGACTATGCCTTTTTACTTGTCGACCTTGAGATTGTCAGCCTCAGCAGCCAGCAGCTGCCTGAGTGAAGAAAGCCTCCAGAGTCAGTGAGCTGGGAGCCAGCGGCAGAGCTGAAGCCCAAAGTTGAGGGCCTTTCACTTAGCCCCTAGAGCTTGGCACTTTGAACTCAGCCTTCTAGCCTCCAAAACTGTAAGAAAATAAACTCCTGTTTGTTAAAGCTATTGACCTGTGGGTTTTCTGTTAGAGTAGCAGGAAGTAACCAAAACAAGGTCCCTGATGTATATACTGTAGTGGTGTGACTGTTGCTAAAATAAACACCTAGTTTAGTAGACTATTTCCCTCAGATGCTTGAACGCAATAATTTTTCCTATTGGAAGAGAACATATCCCTTGAATGAGGTAGTGGCTAAGAAAAAGTGAGTGGTACAGTCTGCAATAGGGAATACACTTGACAGGAAGCATCTACAGAGATCAGATAGCATCAGAATAGGATTAGAGACCGTGCCTGGATATAGCAGAGATGTGTGGACTCTGGAGGTACAACTGAAAGATTATAGATGGTGGGTGACCATGGTTTCGAGAATCTATCTTCACTGGCCACAAGATCATTGGCAGTCAGCATTTGCAAGGACACTAATTAGTCAGTGACCAGAGCTAGTCTCCCAGGTTGGGCTGGAACAACAACTAACCTCCTTCAGGACTCAAATAATAAAGCCACAGTAATCACAGCAGCAGCAGCAGCAAGAGCACTGGTTTGACCTATAGTTCTTGCCCATCAAAGAGCTCCCACAGACAAGTAGGTAAATACAGAAATCTGTCTACAAGTACATATTTATGTGCATCTACAGCTTCCTCACACAGACCTACAGTGAATGCATAACAGCTTCCAGGGCTATAACACATTCACCCACTAATAGGGTGAGACCCATTACTTACAAATGGGTGAAAAGAAGCATCAACATGCAGGTCTCAACCTCACTTTATGGGCAGAAACCTGTCATTCCACTGCAAGCCTGTGGATTTCCTATTCAAACAGTTCTTGCTTAATTTTCCAAACACCCTTCCTATAAATTGTACTAGTCTGCATTGTGCAGACAGACATGTTTAACAAGCAGAGCCATCAATTTCATATCCTCTACCCCAATTGATGGGCAAAATTAGGCCCAGTATGTACCTTAGATTGATGGGTAGGGGAGAGAAGACTGATTGACACTTAGAAGGTATTTCCCACATTAGAAACTCAGAACTCTGGGTGGAAATCTTGTGGAGAATGGTTCTTGTTCAAAATCCATGATATTGGGTGAGTCCACAGATGTGTACTGGTGGTCTACTGTGAGACATATATTATACTAAACCCAGAAGATAAAAGTAGGCATGGTCCTACTAAGTAGGCAAGAAAAGGCACATACTCAAACAACTGTAATATAAAACAGGACACCTGGCTTAAGAGATTGAGAAAACAATATATGTACATAATTCTTGGTCAATAGGAAGTTGAATAGATTCTTGGTCAATAGGAAGTGATAGATTGGTGAAATTTTTGTCTTTAAAGAAATGTCAGAACAGTCAAAGAAAGACCAACAGAGCATATAATAGATGATGGATGAATTAGGAACACAGCGAAAGGCAAATTGATGAACACCGTTTTTCACAACTAAGTCCACACTATCCCTCAAATCTCTGGAACTATCTCAGGGATGCTGACAGAGCTTGGGGGAGGTCTTGAAATCTCTGCCAGCATGTAGGCTGTATTGAAGTTTCCTTTTGGTGGTGGACTACCTGATATCTGGTTGATCAGAAGAAGGAAGGGAGAAAATATGAGATAAGCATTCTATTGCTACGGTCAGATAGTGAAATACAGGTAAGAGCCTAGGATGATATGTGAGATCTTCCACGGAGTCTTGCATAATCAGGAACTGACTTCATAAATGGCAGCCCAGAGGACTCTTTGTGCCCCCTGACTTTATTCTCCAAGCCTCATCCAAACTTCAAGAATATACTATGTTATCAAGGAATATAATATATTAAACCCCTCATTGGTTGGAGACTTGAATAAGCCGGCCCTGCTCTGTAAAGAGTAACGGACTTCACTAAAAATCTTATCAAAAAGCAAAAGGGATCAAGCATTTAGGAGGTATTTTGCCATTAAAGTTAGGGTTAAGTGGAGCTGGGGTTAGGGTTAGTGTGGAAGAAAGATGGAAAGTGTTGTTAATGTTTTTGAAATGTCCCTTTTTCATCTCCATAGTCTTGGTTCTATTTTGGTCTTAATCCATTGCATCTGAATCACTACAATTCCCCTACACACCACTACCACCATCCAAGCTGGCATCTCTGATTAATCTTAAAACCAAAAGAAAAAAAAAAAAAACTTACTGCTGTCGAGTGAGATCTGACTCATAGTGACCACTCCTTGGGTTTCTGAGGCAGTATCTACATGGAAGAAGATTGTGCAATCTTCCTTCTGAGGAGTGGTGGGTGGGTTTCAACCACCAGCCTTCTGGTTAGCAGTCAAATGCCTTAGGCACTATGCCACCAGAGTTCGTTCCCACCCTCTCGATTTACCTTGTGCCCTGCACACCATAGCCAGGTTAACTTCTAAAACATTGCTTTCAATATATCTGCCTGCCTCTGTAAAATATTTTAGTTATTCAACAAACTCTTATTGAGTTCTTATCATATGACAACCACTATTGTTATCATCCATAAAGAATAAATCTGAACTCTATTTACCTTTCAAAAGTCATATCTTAATCATCACCAACATGTAGCTTATCTCTAATTTCATTACTTCATACATACCAAGTTCAACTACACTCCTATGCTTTCATTTGTGTTGAAATGTATTTTCCTTGTTCCCGCTGTCCTGCCTTATCACACCAATGGGTGCCATCATCCCTCAGCTCCAAAAGACCACTCTCCCTTCATCCTAAACTGCTCAGATTCTAGCTCTACAGCTAAAGTTCTCCCTCTACTATGAAGCCTTCCATAGAGTATTCTGGGCCAGCCTCACCTGATATAAATTCTTGTAGCACTCACTGCCTTTCTTTACTGCTCATTTTGGTGCATAATAATATACTGTAATAATTTCTACCTAATTCATTTCAGAAATCTAATTTCTAGTCTCTCCATTAAGACTATAAAGACTATAATCTCCTTGCAGGTAAATATTGTGTGTCTGTTATCTATTGTGACAAATCACAATTATATTTAGTACCATACTCATTCCTAAATTTAAACTGTATTTTCTCTCTTGTTTGTGTTGTCTTTTCTTCCTTTTTTTGGTAAGAGTCCCCCTCCCCACCAGGAAAACACACATACACACACACAGTGAGAAAGAGTGACAATAAAGAGAAAACAATAAATATATTAAAATGTAATGGTCAGTGGTCTTTACTGGCTATAACAATGTTACATTTCGCTGTTAGTTCTTCTCCCTTTTATAAACCATATTCACTATTAAACACAAAGCTACACTAATTACAATATTGTTCAGTAAAATTGACATTATATAAATAATCACTGGATGTTATTAGCACTGGCATGAGATAAAGCAGATATTGGGCAACTGAGACCAAGTTTAGGATATAAGATCTCTGATGTTCATCAGGGAACTAATATAAGGAACATTGTGAGAGGCATAACAAATAGTGGAACATATAGTTGGTCAAGGCCATTTAATAGTGTTCTTAAAGATAGGGTTAGATATCAGCTTTCAATTGCTTATTGATATAAATGTGTTTTACCTAAAAATAAAATAAGCACAGGAAAGGGTGTGTAAATAACATGATATAAAGATCAAAATCAAGGTTAGAGCCAAGGGCATCAGATTAAAATGCAAATAGACAATGAGTCACTTTTAAAATAGAAATTCAAATGCCAAATGAGGAAGAAGGCACAGGCAGAGGCCTGGCTAATGAGCACAGCTTTAAGCACGGTCCTCACCATCCTAGGAAGGTAAAGATGAAAGGGATTGTACTGTATGCCAATACATTGGCAAGGTGTCAGTATTGAGGGTTTCAAATCAGGCAAGAAGACACAAATAACCAAGTAAGTTTGTATTGGAAGAAGGAAGCAATAACAGGATAACAGTGAGGTCTCAGGTAGACAATGAGGTCAATGTTTTGAACAGGTTGCTGGGACTAGGATCTAAGTGAAGAAGCTGGAAACGGAAGGGCATTTATTTATTCATCCATTCACCTTATGTTTAGTTCTTGAACTAGAACTAAACATAAGGTGAATGAATCAATAGACCTGAACTAGACCTTACCTCACCTAACAGTTTAGAGGGAAACAAAAACCAAACCCAAATCAGTGCCATGGAGTAGACTTTGACTCACAGCAACCCTATAAAACAGAGTAGAACTGCCCCATGTGGCTTCCAAGACCACATAAATCTTTATGGAATCAGATTGCCTCATCTTTCTCCTACAGAGTGGCTGGTGGGTTCAAATGACCATGCTTTGGGTTAGCAAAACCAAACCAAACTCACTGCTGTTAAGTCAGATCCGACGTGACCCCTCCTTGGGTTTCCGAGGTGGTATCATTATAGAAGTAGATTGCCCAACCTTCCTTCCTGGGTTGGAACCACCAGCCTTCTGGTTAGCAGTCAAATGCCTTAGGCACTACACCCCAGTCCAATGCTTTTAACCACTGCACCACCACAACTGCTTGTTTAGAAGGAAGATAGTCATTAATCAATCAATGAGACAAGAGCAGCTCTGGAGTGAGTAGGTAATAGAAGCAAAGTGCAGTAACTCAGTGATCCTGTGTCAAGTACCTGAAACCTGTATTAAGACTGAACTAAGTACCTAGCCAGTCTCATCAATTCAGTGGATTCCTCATAAATCTCTGCATATGGAAACATTAACACATAGGAGATGCTTAAGTCCAGATCTGTGGCAAGCAAGCATTCCTAGGTTACCATCAGGTATTAACTATGATCTAATATCATAAGAATAAGTGATGATGAGGAGGTTAATGATGGTGATGATGAAAGAAGCTAATATTTGTTAAGTGCTTAAATTATATATTTATTAGATCATTTACTCCCTATAATAACTTTGTGAAGAAAATGTTACTATTATTGTCCCCATTTTACAGATTAGGAAAGTGAGGCACAGAGAATTAAGCAGTTTTCCTAAATTCATACAGCTAGTGAGTGGTAGAATCCGGGAAGTCTGCACTCTTAATCAGTCTGCTACACTGCCTAAATCAGAGCAGTAGTGGAGTTTTTCTATGTCCATATGATTTTTTCTTTCTCAGTCTTCATGAATAGAAGTAATTGGAGGAGTGCACTCTTACTTAAACAGTAGCCCTTCTCTGAAACATGGCAATAGCATATTATGTTGTCCAAGCACATAATGAAAGTATCATGATAACAGATGAGGTAGGTGTGGCTTTTATAGATTTTAATTTTTAATTGTATTATTCAAGAAATAAAGAAATACAGTGATAAAGGACTAGAAAAATAAGCTAAAAAGAAAGAAAAAATTTTGTCTCAGTTAGCCACTGAGTCTGGTCTAACTCTCTACCTCTCCATGCCTCCATTTTTTTTTTACACGGTGACACAAGATTAATCAGATGACTGTAAAAAGTATGTTTATCTTATGAGAAGTTATAAATTTTAATTTTATTGTGATCTTTCTGAACCTTGCTAGTTCTCCTTGGATTTCTTGTTAAGACAGCAAGAAGCCTGGTTAAGAAAAGAAAGACCAGCACCATAATGATTAAAGAAAGTTAGACTGTAGTGTACGTTTTTGATGACACTGATTGTTTATGAAGGGGTATAAAAATGAATTTTCCTTAAAAACCAAAGAGAAACATACTCAGCTAAGAATATCTCCTTGTTGTTCTCCTGGAAGTCAATTCCAAAGAATCAGCTAATGCATAATATTTGACAATTTGCAATTTTATACAAACTTATTTTCCCCACAGTATAAACATTTAACCCAATATAGCTTCCTATTTTCAACTAGACAAAATCTCAAAGCAGAATACCCCCTTCAGATATCAAAAGAATCATTTTCATGAAGGGCTATTTAACATATACCTTAATGGATCCCAAGACTATACCGAACTAAAAAAAAAAACCAAACCCGATGCCATTGAGTTGATTCTGACTCATAGTGACCCCCATTGGGTTGCCAAGGCTGTAAATCTTTACAGAAGCTGACTGCCTCATCTTCTTTGAATGAAGGACCTATGCAATACTGTTATTTTCAAAAATGAGCATGGGGCAAGACAAAGAGGTGAAAGGATGGGTGCAAGGACTTATAAAAGGTAAACCCCACTGTACAGGGAAACCTAAAAGTCCCTCTTTTTCTAGTTCTAACATGCTAGAAGACCCTGAACTGAAACTGAGTAGAGAATGTCTTGAGGCAGAAAAACAAACACCTACACTGTGAACTTGGTCTGAGGTTTTTAGCCCCGTTTTAGCTTTTGACCTTCAGTGAAAGATATAACCACTTTTAGCCCTTAAGCCTATACAGCTGTGAAGGTGACAGATACCTGTCATATTTTAGGACAGCTTATCACCTCAGCCCCTGGGGAGATTGAATATTTATAGACACAAAGATAGTAACATAAAGCACATATGTATAGGCAGGAGTCCCCTGGAGGTGGCGATTAGGACTAGGCAGTAATTTTAGCTTGAAGTTCCTATGACTTAAATAGCCACTTGAGCTCTGCTCTTGCAGTTTACGATGTCAATAGAACCCCTAAATGAAATTACAGCCTTCTGATACGCAGCAGGATATCCTTTCTTTGCCATGCAATGTACACGGCCAGGAGAAATTGCTCTGTATATGGAGTTTCACTAAAGCAGAATTTATCATAAGGCTGCTCTGCTGAAATATCATTATGCTGTTATTCACTGGATAACATATCTAATGACTCGGGGTGCACTTGATAGCCATGTTTCAGTGAACACAGACGCACGCCCTGATGTGAACTGGGCACTCCAGTGCTTCAAAGCACTATCGATTTCAATTCTACCATAATTTACACCTGGCTTGTTTTGCCAATAGCTTGAACCCATGCTAACACTGGAACATACACATACAAGTATTAGAGAGATCAGACGTGGACTGTACAGCAAAAATGCATGCAGCAAACTTTCCAGAATCCTGCCCTTATAAAAATCTCCCATGATGGTAATTAAATACTCTGCATGACTTTCCCCTTTATGCTTGGGCATTTCCTCTGCTAGCTTTGTCCCATAGTTGGTGGTGGTAGTAGTAAGAGCCTCTTGTATTTATACAAAAGTACAGTCCTCCATGAATATGATTTCCTTTATTTATATATGTCTGGGGCAGGACCTGGGTGCCAGTCATCTGGTTTCCCCACCATCTAGCATAATGACTGGCATATAAGAGTAGCTCATAATAATATTATCTGCAGGCTCTACTTCCTCTGTCTGTTCCATAAATGTGATATTCTCTAAGGATCTGCTCCCTTTTGCTTTCTGTCAATGTATTTTCCTTGAGAAAAGTCCAGTCCTTAATTTCAACTACTACCATGATGTTGCTGACTCATGACAGCCAAACCGATAGATTCCTTTCTCGGACTTCTCTCTCGCATTCCTGATTACATTCAACTGCTTACCAGACATCAGATCCCTGGTGCAAACAGTTTGCACTCTACTTGTCTAAGGACTGGCAGTTTGAACTCCTCCAGAGGTGCTGTGGAATAAAAGCCTGGTGACCTGATTCAGTAAACATTGCTGCCAAGAAAACCCTGTGGAGTGGTTCTATTTTGTTACACATGGGATTACCATGAGTCAGATTGACTCAACAGCAACAGGTTTTTTTTTTTTGTGTGTGTGTGTGTTTTAAAAGACATCAGTCTGAATACTCTATCAACATCCCAAAATTAACACATTCAAAAGCAAAATTATCATCTTCGTCAGCCTCCAAAACCTATTGCTCCTCCTTAGAGTTTTCTTGCTTAGTTGTGCCAGACAGAAACCTGGGAGTAATCCATAATTTTTTCTTCTCTCAGTGCCCAGCCTAGAGGTTATTAAATTGTGTCCATTTTGTCTCTTATCTCTTGAACTTGCTCTTCTCTTTTCTATTCCCACAGTTATTATCCTAGTTCAGGCCTTCACTGTTTCCTGTCTAAACAGTTTCAGTTGCCTCCTAACTCATTTTTATGCCTCTATTCTCCCATTCCTCCAATCTACCCTCCACCCTGCTGCCAGGGTCATCTTCCATAACACAATTTGATTGTTAAACTTCTCTACTTAAAACCTTTCAATGTCTCCCCAAATGCCATAAGATGAAGTTAAGTTCTTTGCATAGCAATCAGGTTTCAAATGATAGATCCCTGCCTTTATTTGCAGCATCATTTCTCTTCAATCCTCTAGTAAACATCAGAGATACTCATTGTTCCCCAACTCTGCCATGCTATTTCCTATTTAAGTGCCTTTGTCCCTACTGATCTTCTTACTTAATGTTCTTCTTCTCTCTGATTATCTGGAAAAGTCCTTCAAGGCCCAGCATGAATATTACTAGCTCTTCCGTTAAGCTTTTCCTGACACTCCACCCCAACATACACTCAGCCGAACATTCACTACTCACTATTTTGTGCCTCTAGGATTTCTTGAACAACTTTGATTATGATATATACCACATAACATTATCCCAACTTGTTTTCCTTACAGTCTCTCCTCTGCTAAGCTACCTAAAGCCATGTCTTATTCATTTTTGTATTGTCAATGACCTATATCACTAGAAGAAAAACCAAAGCCTTCACTATGGCATACTAGGCCCTATGTGATCAGGCCCCCACTGCCTCCCTTACCGCATCTGCTAACACTGTCCTGTTCACTCACTCTGACCCTGTCACGCAGGCTTCCTTACTGTCACTCAAACTTGTCAGATACAGTCTAGCCTGAGGCCTTCACACTTAAGGAGTGCCATTGCTGAAAATGCTCTTGCCTACATACCACAAAACATTTTTCTTCATTTTCATTGGGTGTTTTTTTCAAACGTCATTGACTCAGTGAGTCCTTTCCTTATCGCACAATTTAAAATGGCAGACATTCTCTACTACACACACACACACACACACACACACCCCTCCTTCACTTTTCTCCATAGCACTTAACCATGCTCTAAAATGCTATAGTTTTTACATGTGTAGTTTTCATCTGTCTCCCCTCCCTACAAAGTAAGTATCATAGGAACAAAGATTGCAGTATTCCCAGCCCTTAGAAGAGTGTTGAGGAGCTCTGCTAGCATAGTGCCTAAGGCATTTGACTGCTAACCAGAAGACTGGCGGTTCAAATCCACCAGCCACTCCTCGGAAGGAAGATGGGGCAATCTACTTCCATAGTGATATTGCCTCGGAAACCCAAGGATGGGTTGCTATGAGTCGAGTCTGACTCGATGGCACATAACAACAACAATAACAACAACAACAGAAGAGTGTTGAGTCCATAGTACATGCTCAGTACATATATGAATCAAACTCTACCTTCTAGGATAATACTTGACTACATAGTAGGGATTCAAAAATGTTTGGTAAATTAATAAATAAATGGACGAATGAATTAACGCTAAATCCATGTTGAATGAATGTAATGAAGTAACCATCTTTGTAATCTGATCCTCACAACAGCACTAGGAAGTAAGTTGAATGGGTACTATTATCCTCATTAGACAAATGAGGTAATGAGTCTCAGAAAGGTTAGGAGCCTAAATTAAGGCTACATAGGTAGTTAAGGGTTTGCTACTTTTTTTCTATTCATTATTGAAAGGGACAGACAATTCTTTGGCCTTTAGCTATTATGGAATTTCTGAACCCTGTTCATGATAAACCTCCAACATTTATTATACTATTTTGGTTTCTCTTGACTAGGGAGGCAATTAGCAAGAGAGACAAGGTACTTATACTTTTTATTACAGTTTGTGTCTTTCCTTATTAGGTTCTTTTCATAAAACAGATCCTTTTATTTCATTTTCAAAAGTGGATTAGGCACTCATACAATTTTGCCCCTCAGAGTGGTCTGCACATGACTACCCAAGAGGACATAGTGATACAAATTCTGCCAGAATGAACTAGAAGGTGAGTGTGGCATGTGTAGCTTGAGGATGAACAGGTTTTCTGGTGCCAAGTTTGTGCTGATGGAGATGTCCTCTAGGTGTTAACACCCAAAGGAGAACAGATTCAACAACAAAACCTTTCAGTTCTTGGCATGTCTATGGGGAGTTAACTTTCCATTGTTCAAGGGTTAATTATCCATTTTGTGAATCGCTTCTCTTTCTCCCTCTGGCTGCTTATGTCTAGGAATTCAGTTCACTAGCGGGTAAGCAGGAAAAGTAAAAAATAAAAAAGATGAAAATCACACCAGTAGATTTCATTATACATTAGAAGCTCCAGAAAAGAATTCCATCTGGGAGACAAATTCAGGCACAGTTTGAAGATTTCCAAGTTGATTGACCACTGATAACAAATGTGATGATTATAGCACATTTTACACAATAATTTTAGTATGTTTTGTTAAAATTATTTTTTATTAGCGTTGGTTTGTAGCATATGAAGTTACACCCTGGATGGGATTTATGTCTGCAGGGTACCATTCAGGGTGTTGGGGTGAGGACTTAGCAAATAGCACTTTAGAGGCTGGTTCAATTTGATACCCCTCTCCTCTGATGAGGAGCTCAGATAGCATAGTGCCTAAGGCATTTGCTGCTAACCAGAAGGCTGGCAGTTCAAATCCACCAGCCACTCCTCAGAAGGAAGGTCGGGCAAACTACTTCCGTAGTGATACCGCCTCGGAAACCCAAGGAGGGGTCCCTGTGAGTCAGGGCCGACTTGACAGCACATAACAACAACAACAACTCCTTTGATGTAGTCAGTGCACTGGAGATGCATTGGTACACAGTAGCTTAATGGGTGAAGCAGCGCCAAACAATCTTACCAACTTCTATATTCACTGATGATAAACAATTGCATTTGGCTATTTTCAGCTATTGTGTACCTCAGATGGGGAATTTAATTAGTGCTTGTGAAGACAGTGCAAATGATATGGCTGCTTGTCCTCTTGTCCCTATTCTTTACTGTGCTGTCTGTCTGCCCTGCCTCTCTGCTGTCTAGTTCACAAGGCATTCATAGCCAGTCTTCATGCCTTTTCACATCTGCCATCAGATTGAATTCCTTAGATGTTGAGTTTGAGGAAAGGAAGAACTACTGACTGACTATAATCAAGTATTGATAAGCTGGTAAGGCCTTTATTCAGTATGATACATTATAAGTACATCTAGTATTTACAGGTTGCATCAAGCTGGGGATTTGGTCACCCTCATGAGTCCTAAAAAGTGGATGTAACTACTGAACTTCACCAGTCATTCTGAGGATTAGAGAGGGTAGCTCAACAAACGGCCTGGGATGCAATCAAGTTGTTGAAGATCTAATATGGGGGTTTAAGTGACTCAGTTCTAGAAGAATCTTTTGATTTCTGGACATGTTTCTTCCATTAAGATAAGAAAGACACATCCAGTATTAATGCAATCACACGTAGACATCCATCCATTCATTCATTCATCATCTATTCATTGATGGTTCACTGAGAATGAGGTGATTTGACATTGGTTGGGAGGGAGATGAATACATATAAAATACAATAGCTGTCCTCTAACCACTTGAAGTTTCACACATATAGAAAACTACAGTTCAAAGCACTATAAGAAATGAGAAGCTCTGGGTGGCAAACATGGTTAGGTGCTTGAATACTAGCCAGGTTGTTGGCAATTTGAACCCACATAGAGGCGTTGGAAGGGAGATTCAACAGAATTGAGTTGACAGGCAACTGATATCAACAACTACAACTGCCTAAGTGCCAAATAAAAGATACGTTGTTGTTGTTGTTGTTGTTAGTTGCTGTCAAGTCTATTTGGTTTTCAAGGCTGTAAACTTTGGGAAGCAGATTACCAGCCTGTTTTCTGATGCACCTCTGGGAAGGTTTGAACTGCCAACCTTTTGGCTAGTAGTCAGAACTTAATGATTTGTACCACCCAGGGACTCCTAAAATAAAAGATACAAGTTCTTAAAATGCTATAAATGTCAGAAGGGTCTGATCACTTCCAGTTTGGATTATCATGGAAAAATTCAGAGAAAAATTATGACTTGGCAACAATATGATTTGGCTGGGTATCCTGAAAAGGTATCTGGAAAATTATAGTTACTGATGCTGAAGTATGAATATAGCATCAAAGTATTGAATATACAACTACATAGCTAAGAAACAGAATAAACTGGGACATTTGTATATATCTATATATCCATATTCATTCTTGCAAAATTAAGTGAATTCATTAAATATATTCTCAATTTTAAGATAATGAATAACAATTTAATTTTTTTCTACTTAATTTTAAAACTACTTGATACATATAGCAATTACCATTTTTAAATTGTGCATAATAGAATTTAAGTCTACAACTTAGCATGCATATCAGATGAAATATAATTTTCAACTTTTACCAGCTAACCAAATCTTACCTTTAATAGATACTGTTCATAAATATTTGTGTGAAATCTCTGCATTGTTATTATGATAAAATGTCAATTACACTTCACTTATGGTTAGTATGTAGAACATTTTATTGATTTCAAAGGAAAGTAAGCTTGGTTAGTATTTGGTCATATTTTTACATTGAATACAGGTATATGATTTTGCATGTAAATATGCATTTATGAGACAAAATATAACCTAATCATGATATAAGGGATTGATCCCTTCTTTTTATCATTTTTAAATTATTTATCTTTCTTGCAGAATAACAAATACCAAAAAGTATTTCCACACAATTAGGAAAGAACAATTTCTTATTAAGAATAATCACAATTCTTCTGTTACCTAGCAATTTCATTGTACTAGTGACTGCCTACTGGATTCAACACATAGGAAGTACTACAGCTAAAATGTGCATGCAAGAAAACCTAATTTTACAACATGCACCCTCTGAAAACTTTCAGGATGAGTACAGGGAAACAGGATTACTGATAATATACTGTAAATGGCTTGCAATATATGTCTTGAAAATATCAGGTACTATTTAAGCACAAAGTAATACATTATTGTTTGGCCTTTTTATCAGAGGTATACTGATCAGATTCTGACTTCCAATATACTCCAATTTAGCCATGGGATTTTTCCTCAGCCCTATGAACTCCAGATGTTTGCTACTTTAAAGAAAATCTCTTACACAGGTCACATTTTCAAAATGGCATCTGTTGGGAGATATTTCAGATATTTTGCATTTACCTATTCTCTGCTTAGGAGCTCTGGTAGCATAGTGGCTAAAGCACTTGACTGCTAACCAGAAGGCTGGTGGTTCAAACCCACCAGCCACTCCTCGGAAGGAAGGTTGGGCAATCCTACTTCCGTAGTGATACTGCCTCGGAAACCCAAGGAGGGGTCGCTATGAGTCGGGGCCGACTCAATGGCACATAACAACAACAACAACATTCTCTGCTTAAAGTTGTTTATCAAATTTTATATATGATGGTAGGAGATTTCAATGACAACATGTTCTTAAAGTGTGAGCTATCCAGCTCTCCTTCAATGTTGTCCTAATAGACACCCTACCAATGACTAATAGGCAATTCTCCTGGGAATCAGTGTAGCCTGGTATGTTAACTGAAGGAGATACCCCCTATGTAAGTCTTGGTGGTAATGGGTTGACATGAAGTTACATTTTTATGCCATCTCTTAAAAATTATAATACCATATTCTCAGTTATTTTTTTTAATTTAGAAAGTAAAAGAACAAATGGAATGTATCCAAGAAACATTAGACATACAAATAGTATATATATAAATAAACTGAACTCACTGTCATTGAGTTGATTCTGACTCATAGTGACCCCCACTGGGTTTCTGAAGCAATAAATCTTTACAGAAGTAGATTGCCCCATCTTCCTTCCGCAGAGGAGCTGGTGGGTTTGAACCACCAACCTTCTGGTTAGCAGCCAAATGCCTTAGGCACTATGACACCAGAGCTCCTTACAAATAGCATGGTCATAATTACTATGGTCTAGTTAATAGGCAAACTTTACTATTGTAAACTATTTAATTTTAGCATAGTGTTCATAATAAAGCTCTGAGACATGACAGCTGGAAATTTGATATGTCTCACAAACTATAGGAATTGTGACAAGAAGCTGACATTTTGTCCTAGAGGTCATTGACAGACACTGATAAAGCTACAGCAGGAGTTAGTTTCTCTAGGGTCTTGGGATACATGAACATCCATGAGTCTACAATTAAGAATCTGAATCACCCAGAGCAGCAAACAAAATTCCAATGCTAAGTACCAATGTAATATGTTGAATCATTGTACCAGCTTAGAAAGGAGTCCACACCACACAGACACATCCAATGCACATCTGGTTAACTATAAAATCAACTATTGCTAAAGCATTTTTAACTTTTAGGAAGAATCTACTGGCAATGTGCTAATAGCAAGGACAATTAAAACAATAAAACAGCATCTCTTTCCAAATATTTAAGAACATCGAATAAGTGCCCCTTAGGCTGGGTTGTGGTTCTTGGAAGATTTAGCCTATGAGAACCATATTGGAACATCAAAGGCTCCTCCCTCCCTCCAAAGAGCAATTCACTTCAGATGCTGCCACACAGTCAAATGCTTTTATGGCCACCATGTTTTTTTTTTTTTCCCCCCCTCCCTTTTCCTGTTCTTAATATTTTGGAACATGCCAGATTTTTGAAATTGGAAAAAAAAAGACTGAGAAAGCACAGTAAGATCAAACATTTCTAGGAGAGCAACTAAGTAGGGACCTGATGGTAAATGACAAGTACACATTCCAACTGAAATTCCCCTTCTAGGAAGAGTCTGAGTTGTTAACAACGACAAGAAAGGCATGTATTGGCGGCAAAAGCTGGTCTGCTGACTCATCTGCTAGCTTCATATCAGACAGGATGCAACCACCCCCATCCTACTCTTATAACACGCTCAATCAGAGTCTCTTATATTGAGAACAACACTATATTTGGGTTTAATACTGTGAGGACAGTCATCCAGTTTTCCTATGCCATGATGATAAATTTCCCTGGATCCAAATAAGGATTCTCTTTGCATTCCTCTGTTCGATACCATGAATGTAGAAGAATAAAGAAGAAGGTGTGACAAATAATATTTTCCAAAGTTTGGGTGGAGGGAGGTTTTCTAACATTTAAAAGCAACCGTTTCTTAGCAAAGTGATTTTTAGAAGAACAGGATTAAGAATATTATTTTGCTATACATCCACTATAGATTTTCCTTCCTGCTTGACTTGGAATAATGTAAATGCTCAGAACAGAGATGCCTGAAAAGTTGGTAGAAAGAAACTCCAAATGTATGATTAATCCACTTTCACTTCCTCCTACTGCCCCTCGTACCATCATCACCCGCCCCCACTCACTCACCTATCTTCCTTCTCCCACGAGCGTGTTTGCTAGACATGTTAAGGCTGACATCCATCGGTGGCAGCATGAAATCTATGCCTGCAGGCTCATCCTGAACACAGACTCAAGGCTCTGCCATTGTCCATAGAGCGCTCTCAGCTGTGCACACTTAAAGCTTCATCAACCCGTTTGATTGTTTGGTAGGTTTTTTTTTTTTTTTTTTCCCTCTTTTATTTCCTGCTTGTCACAGAGACACCAAGAATAGAATCCTTGACACATCAAATTCTGGAACCTCACCACTCACCAGGACTGTGGTTCCTGATCCAAGGAGTGACGATTGAGAATCAGCACACAGTCTCTTGAGAGTGTCCAGGCCTGGTTGTTAAGCTCTCTGCTCTGATTAGTTTGTCAAGTTCACAGTGTTCCAGAGTGCTGAAGCACAGAAATTAGGGAGGGGAGGTGGAAGGAAAATCACTGGAGTCTCTTACGATCTAACTTCCACTAACTGAGAGGAAATGTCTTATAAATAAACAACAGCAAGAGAAACAACAACAACAAAAAAATCCATCCCATCCTGCCAGAGGAATGTACATTATTGTCTCCCAACGGAAAACTTTACACCATACCAGAATGCAGCCATGTCTCCTGAAACTACCTCCCTCAAAACTGAAAGAAAAAGAATCAAGAAGAAAAGGAGAACAAAAAAGATTTTTCATCCCCTTGCATTTTGTTGGGAAGTTCACGAGTTCCCAGTTGACAAACTAAACTATGCAGTTTCAACGATGTTACTGTTCCAGGATTTCTTGCAGAGGCTGCTTATTAGCAAAATTTCATTTCTGCCCAGATCACTGCTGTACCATCCGGACATTTTCAGAAGGGAAGTGCAGGGAAGGGGGGGGGGGAGCTGAGACTGTGGAAGAGAGGAAGAAGAGAGGACAAAGGAAAACTCCTGATGAACTGGAATGTCCTAGCCACAACCATGGTAAAGCGAGCCCCCACCCACCACCCGACTACTGCTTGTTGAGGACTTGGTGGTACAGTGTGTTTCATCTACTTACTTGGTCTGTTCAGGAGGCTGAGGTTCCTACATTTCCAGCTCATGCTGGACTGTACCGTAAGCAACAAGTGAAATGAGTTCAGTGATCTCATTCTAGTCCTTCGACTCCTGTCCACATCACTAAGCGACTGCACAGCTTGGCACAGGCTAGGATGAGTCAGCAGTCTCTGGTCATGAGAGGCCAGGCCTGGGATAGCAGGGAGTTTGGGTCAGGAGCAAAGTGAAGCAGAAAGGCACTCTAGAGGGCAGGGATTGGCTCTTTAATATAAGGGGACACTGCAGGTCAAAATGAAAGAGCCTCATCAGTGTGAGGTGAGGATTGTAGGACTGCAGAAAAAGGAGCAAAAAGGAGTAACTTAGAACTGCTCCCTACCCAACAAAGCAAGAGCAAAATAAAGGATGACAGTCAGAATAAATGGGCACTGGGAGAGTCCTGCAGGATAAAAGATGCTCATTAAGATTTCTAGAATGTCTTTCCTTCCACATGTTTCTCAACTTGAACTAAGAAATGATGTTTATCTATATACTATCCTGCTATTTTGGTATTATTTTCCCAATCTAGTAACTGGTGAAACAAACAAATTAAAACCAAAGCATACAGTTAAACAACAAGAAAGAGAAGCCTCATACCTCATGAAAGCATGTACTTAAAAGTAAGCATCCAATATCTCAAAGATGCACATTTGGATCAATGGTGTCCTTGCATGGTCTGCACAATACTAGACATGAAACAGTTAAAGTAAAGTACTCCTTAGATACAGCATAGGCGGTGATTCAGAAGATGGGAGAGGAAAGAGAGGCAACGATGAAACACAGGGAAAATATAACAACATAGTGTCCATATTTCTACTCAATGGGGTCAACATAAACCTCCACCAGGGAATGATGCTTCCCACAAAAAGGACTTTCAAACACCTTTCCTTATAGCAATGGGGGTGGAAAAATATAATGTCCAGTGTATGTGTTGGGGGGTAGATTCTTAAAATTGAGTCAGTGATAGACATCTTGTTTCAAAGGGGGCAAATCTCCATGTAAGTCAACTGATACAGAAACGTTTTGGTACCTGAAACAAACTTTGAAGAACTGCATGTGGATGATGAAAGTGAGGTAGAGATTGAGAATTATCAATAAAAAATGGTAATGGCCCTGAAATAAGGATGAAAGTAACCTCAAGTCAGATGGTGTGTAGCAAGGATGGCACAGAAAACAAATTTGATCAACAGAGTTGGGAAACACTAATAAGTGTTTTATCTGAAAACTAAGTAAGAGATTTATTTTAAATTCTTTGAAGAGGAACAATAATCAACTGTATGTCCCTGAGGGAGTTCTGGTAGTGTAGTGCCTAAGGCATCTGACTGCTAACCAGAAGGCTGGTGGTTCAAACCCACCGGCCACTCCTTGGAAGGAAGGTTGGGCCATCTACTTCCATAGAGAAACTGGCTTGAAAACTCAAGTCGTGTCCGACTCCATGGCAGTGAGTTTGGTTTTTGGTTTTGGTATATTTGTGGTAAGTTTGATTTTTTTTTTTTTTGGTATATTTGTAGAAGGAACTCTTGTGGCATAGTGGATAAAGCAGTTTGCCGCTAACAACAGCTGGCAGTTCAAATCCATTAGCTTCTCTGCGACAGAAAAATGAGGCAGTCTGCTTCTGAGGATTTATAGCCTTGGAAACTCTATGGGGCAATTTTACTCTGTCCTTTAGGGTCACTTTGAGTTAGAATTAACTTGATGGCAGTGAGGTTTTTGTGATATATTCCTAGTTGTTATCCCTTAGAGATGTACAGATGTGTAAGTATAAGAAATTGTAAGTTCCACTGAGTTTTCATTACAGAGAGTATTAAGTCATCTCAACACATCTTTGCTAAACATTTAACCTTGGCCAACTGAACTTCTCCAGCCTCAGTTTCCTTCTCTATGAAACAGAAGTAATATTATCCTCACTGAATTATCCTAAGGACAGAACCAGTGTTCATAAATCCTTATCACAGCACTTTCTGTCACATGGACAGCTCTAGAAATGGTCATTATTATTATTATTTTATTATCATATCACCACCAGCTGCTCCATGGAAGAAAGATGAAGCAGTGTACTTCCATAAAGATTTAGAGCCTTGGAAACCTAATGGGGGTTGCTATGAGTCCGAATCAACTCCATGGCAGTGAGTTTTTGGTTTATCATATCATATTTATAAGTGCCACATGAAAGAGTCCTCTCAATGTCATTCCACTGAACTTAATGGAGCCAATATGAAGATGACAGAAAATCAGTTGAGTAACGTCCCTTAGAGAATGGAGCTTTGAGCAGTTTATTTCTGTTAAATACTATATTTGACCACAGAGGATGATGAAAATATTCTGTTAAAACCTTGGTTTTGGGTATCTATGTTGTCAAAAGGATGATGCAGTGGTTCAGCACTTCTGCTAAGCAAAAGGTTGGCAGTTCAAACCCACCTACCTCTCCCCGGGAGAAGTGTAGCAGTCTGCTTTTGTACAGATGACAGCCTTGGAAACCCCAGGGGCAGTTCTACTCCATTCTATAGGGTCTTTATGAGTCAGAATCAACTTGGTGGCAATAGGTTAAATGTTGTCAAAGCAACTTGGAACCTAAAAGTCTCCAGTAACTAGAAGCCTGAAAAAGAAAAAGAATTTTTGGAAGCTTCTCCAAAAGCAACAGGATGAAAGTGCTATTAGCTTTGTACCGCATGATGAGGGTTTTTCACCAAAAGGGAAATTTAGTCCAGTTGATCATCCCAACCTAATTGATTAATTGTGGGCCTGACCATCTGGCTGATGAATGCTGACACCCAGCAGTGATTACTGTGTAACACAAATCCGGATGTGCTTTCCCTGATGCCTCCCACAATAATGGCAACTCTGAACTTAAGGTTAGTTTATTCAGGCCTCTTGGCTCAATCTCTTCATGGAACAGTGGTTGTGGCAGGGAATATTTTACTAGACCTGGTCAAGCATTATCTTCTCTTATTTCAGTTACCCCCTCCTTTCCAACTCCCCGCCTACCCACTCCGGAGCCCTCTCTTATATATAATCACTTTTCATGCAAAGCATTCCATCTGTAGTTTTCATTATATTGACTGATTCTCTCATTTCCGGTTGCTCTCTTCTGAAAAATATTTGACTGGTCTAACTGACCTGGGTTGCTTTTTCACAGGGGATCCTATAGAAATGTTTTTTATTCTCTCTTCTTTGCTACCAGTTTACTTCAAATTACTCAGTGCTTCCAAATAAAGAAAATTATTTCACCTAACTCATAAGTCTGATTAAAAGACTCTCACATGGCCCTAGTTCTCCACGAGGTTAATAGACTATAAGGGTTAATAGAAAATAATTCTTACATCTTAAATCTACTTATGAGCCTCAGGAGTGGCCCGTGGAGCAGTACTCCCCACTGGGACTCTGGAGCACATTTCACTGCTAGGGAAAGAAAGTCGGGCTGTGTACATAAAAAGGATCAGTAGTAATGCCACCCACAAACCAATCTGCACCTGGAGATAACCTGTACATGAGAACATTCCTGATGCAGACCAAACCTGAATATATAAATATAAACCACAGGGGATCACAACCAAATTATTTCATTGCTTTTGTGGGAAGACACAGGGGAGTAAACGGACACAAAAGGTCTTGCACAAGCTTGGCCAATGAGTCATAATGAAGGAGAATCATCCATTTCCTCTTGCCTTTTCACAGACCGATTTCTACCTCTAAATTCATCATTTCCCTCTCTCCCACAAATGCTGAATTTTAATGTGTTCCAGGTTGGGTTAGTGTTAATTTTCAGTAGAATATGGCAATAGGATGCCTGGTCCGTGGGGAGTTGGGAAATGTGTTTGACCTGACTGTCAATAAACAGCTTGTCTTGGGCAAGTCAAGTCCCTTAACTTCCCATGTCTCAGTCTCTTCATTGAAAAATGATAGGGTAGGACGGGATGAATGCCACAGTCTCTGCGAGCACTAAGATTCTACGGTTCTGTAGCTCATTTCCTTTTTTTCTCTGGCACCAACTGCTCAACAGTCCTGCTTACAGTCATTTCTCTGCCCTCAGTTACTGATGGGAAAATATCTCCTTCATTTATTTACTACTTGGTATTTTCTATTTGTAACCTCTTTCTGTTTCTGATGTGAGACATTTTGAGTCACAAATAGTCACATATCCAGATAGATGCTTTAAATTTGAAGGTATTTAAGTAGAATAGCTTTCCCATGTACAGCATTTAGTGTAGCTCAGCGTGGAGGAAGCCAGCCATCGAAAAGTGGAGCAAAGGGGCCAATTCACAAATGACAGGAAGCCTTTCATAATAAGAGTCTCCAGACTCTTCAATTTATATGAAGCTAAAATGCTACCAACTTCCAACTACTTTTCCAATCAACCCCAGATACCATCACAGACATTTAGGGCTACAGATTTGAGGACCAGCACTGGGAGTGATGCAGTTCTTATTTCACCTACACCATCCATTGCCAAGTAGGATTTAGGATGGCATAATAATAAGAGCCAAGAGGACAGCCTGTCATTTATTTTCCTCCGAACTTTTTGAAATTTCCCATTTGGGCTCTGTTTCCCAGTTTTAATTTGGTAACTGCCATTTTTCAGCATTCCTTTTAACAGGTTACTAATAATTTCTGATACAGGATCTCATATTTCATTTTGTGCTGCTAGAACTGCTGTTAATATTTCATCTGCCTTCAATTCAGCTCTGAATCACAGCTGCTGGGTTTCTGATACACTGTTAACATTCTGGTTCTGGGGAATTTGTTCACCAGTGTTCAGCCAGTGTGTCCACATCTTAGTAGGAAAAAGCAATCAGTTGAGTGACACATGTTAGGATGTGCTATACATTCTAGGTATACATCAGAGTGTCTTTTTCTGGATCTTTGAGGAAAACAACAAAAGCAAGTGTTCTGTGTTCTCACCTGTGATTGCTTCAGTGGTAGTATTGTGGTAGCAGGGTACAGTGATTAAGATCCAGGCATATGGGTATTCAAATCTCCCCTCTGAAACTTACTAACAGTATCATCTTAAGTGAGTTCTTTAACCTTCCCTAGCTCCTATTTCCTCATTTGTACAACAGGGATAATAATTTTATCTACCTCTGTTGATAAGGCATTTGGCTGCTAACCAGAAGGTCAGAGGTTCAAACCCACCAGCTGCTCTGCAGAAAGAAAATAGGGTGATCTACTCCTGTAATATACAGCCTCAGAAACCCAACGGAGGTCACTGTGTCAGATTTGACCTGACGGCAGTAAGTTTTTTTGTTTGTTTGTTTTACCTCTCTTGAGGATTCAGGAAATTAATGTGAAGTGCTGAAGACTTTCTGAGTGTTCAATAAATGATGGATATCATCATTACCCGCCCCCCCCCAAAAAAAACCCAAACTCACTGCCATTGGGTTTTTTCTGACTCATAGAGACCCCCATTGGGTTTCCGAGGCAGTAAATCTTTATGGAACTAGATTGCCCAGTCTTCCTTTCACGGAGTGGCTGGCAGGTTTGAATTGCCAACCTTCTGGTTAGTAGTCAAATGCCTTAGGCACTATGCCACCAAAACTCCTAGCATTAATAATCTACAAATGCACATGATTACACTTACTTATTCTGGTGGCATAGTGGTGGCAAGGGTTGGTGGTTCGAACCCACTAGCCACTCCGCAGAAGAACTCTTCCATAAAGATTTGCAGCCTTGGAAACCCAATGAGGGTTGCAATGAGTCAGAAATGACTCAATGGCAGTGAGTAAGTGAGACTCTTCACTTACAACTCAAAACCAAACCCACTGCTAGTGAGTCAATTCCAACTCATAATGACCCTATAGTACAAGGTAGAACCACCCCATAGGGTTCCTAAGGCTACAATCTTTATGGAAGCAGACTGCCTCATCTTACTCTCATGGAGTGGCTGGTGGGTTCAAACCACCAACCTTTAGGTTAGCAGCCAAACGCTCAATCACTGCAATGGCAGGCCTCATCACTCCTCATTTATAAAACAAAACAAAACAAACTCACTGCTGTAGAGTCAAATCCAACTCACAGTGACCCTTCCTTGGGTTTCCAGGGCAGTATCCCTACAGAAGTAGACTGCCCAGTCTTCTTTCCCAGGAGTGGCTGGTGGGTTTGCACTGCCAGCCTTCTGGTTAGCAGTCAAATGCATTAGACATATATCGTTATTTTCCAACATCTTCTTGAGGTCAAAACATTATTCTTGAGTCCACACTTTTATTGATAGCTTTATGTTAGCCTTCATTTTAAAAGCACCCAGTGAAATCAAGTAAAATATTTATAAATTGATTTTTAAAATCATATGTACCATAAAAATAGAATATAGCTTCATATTACTATGCCAGAAGGCTGGCGGTTCAAACCCACCAGCCACTCCTTGGAAGAAAGGTTGGGCGATCTACTTCTGTAGTGATACTGCCTTGGAAACCCAAGGCAGGGTCGCTATGAGTCAGATCCAACTCGAAGGCAGTGAGGTTTTTTTTTTTTTTTTTTTTTTTTTTAATTATGCCACCTTTCAATCCAAAGCCACATTTACAAACTTTTATTTTTGTCTATAGTCAGACCCTGGTAAGGCACATAGTACTGGGGCTAATCCATTTCATAAAAAGATGGCTCATATTTACTTTCCCCTGCTGCCAAAGAATACACATTATGTTAACGTTTTTCGGATACGTGTTGGTCAAGTTCTAACAGAAAAGAAAAAACACACAGCAATCAGGACAGGGAGATTTGAACATAAAGTATTATTAACTATAACAGGGACTGGAATAATCAGGGAGTAGTTACTAAGAAGTAAAGAGTATCCTGAATGACATGTTGTTGTTGTTTTTAGCTGTCACTGAGTCCTACTTATGCCCTGACATATGGTGGCCCCATGTACAATGGGACAAAAGGCTGCCTGGCCCTGTGCCATCCCCAGGTGGGGATCAGACTGTTGTGATCTGTAGGGTTTTCGTTGGCTGATTTTCAGAAGTAGAACACCAGGACTTTCTTCCTGGTCTATCTTAGTCTGAAAGCTCTACTGAAATGTATTAAGCATCATAACATGCAAGCTCCCACTGACAGACAGGTAGTGGCTATGCATGAGTTGCATTGTCTGGAAATCAAATCCAGGTCTTCCACATGGAATCCTATCACTAACCCACCACTACTCCCATCTAAAAAATAGGTTGTTGTTATGTGCCAGCCTTCTGGTTAGCAGCCAAGTGCCTTAGGCACTAAGCTACCAGAGCTCCTTCTAAAGAATATAAGAATGGCAAATATGAGGACTAGCTATTATCCCTACAAAGGAGCTCTGGTGGCAGCTAACCAAAAAGTTGCTGCACCATGGGAGGAAGATGAGGCAGCCTACTTCTGTAAAGATTTACAGCTTTGGAAACCCAATGGGGGTCACTACAAGTCAGAATTGACTCGAGAGCAGTGAGCTTGATTTTTTGGTTTTATTATCCCTAGGAGCTCTGGTAGCGTAGTGCCTAAGGCACTTGACTGCTAACCAGAAGGCTGGTGGTTCAAACCTACCAGCCACTCCTCGGAAGGAAGGTTGGGCAATCAACTTCCATAGTGCTACCTCCTCAGAAACCCAAGGAGGGGTCACTGAGTGAGGTTCGACTCGACAGCACATGACAACAACAACAACAGGACTGAGATAGGGTATTCAAGGAAGAGTCTCCCACCATCCCCAGGCCCAGGCTAAGATCCAGACCTTGTTGGACAGGGCATAGAAAAATACACTCACTGTCAGAGAAGTTATGGGGGTGCTGTGCTTGCAGAACTTGCTGGAAACCCATCCTATAGGGTGTCAGGGAAAGCTGTTCATAGAGTGTATCATCTGAGGCACTCTACTAAAAAACTACCCAATGTGTGTGTGTGTGTGTGTGTGTGTAGGGGGAAGCTGCTAATTGCTGTGTACCAGAGAAGCTCCAGAAGCTGGATGCCAGGGTAATTATGTATGCTGCATGAGCCTGGCACTGGAGAAGCCAACTGTACTGTAGAAAAGATGCATACTGCAGGAACCTAGCAAAGGGGTACAAGAGAAACAGGAAGAAAAGTCTCTTCCTCCTGCAATGTTTCTTCACCACCCTCTACTGACAAAGTGCTCTTGTACCAATTGGCAAAGGAAAACTATTGAAAGGACACAGATGTATTTCAGAAGACCAGGCAAGGAAGGGTAAGTTTGGAGGTGAGAGGCAACACATTGATAACTGACATTATTTGCTCACAAATTTATGAAATCACTTTATTTGAGATTACTATCTAATTTTCTAATTTACTACACCTTTACTAATAAGTTAGGTCTCTTTGTAAAGCTAAATAAATACTGTCATAATAAGGGAAAGAAGATGCTATTAAATAAAAATACCAATAGTAGTATTTGTACAATAATCTTCTCTCCACAAGTGCTGCCTGCATATCTTTATTTCATTGTTTATATTCTACAGATTCAGAAGATGGACAAAATGCTAAACTATTGGCCTCAACTTATGCATCAGTGGTCCCAGTCCAGAACTTTAACTAAGTGCATGATCAGGAGAATCACCACACACAGCCCAAAGCTTTGAGAGAGGTAACAATTGCCTCATTATCATTTTTTCCATTCTCTTTCCTTTTTATTGACTAGAACCAATATTTGCTTTTCCATGAGTCATTTTAGGGGGGATTGGTTGCCATTTTTTTAGAACAGTATATAATTAATGGGACATTTTCCCCATGATTCTTGTCTTAAATTGTTCAGTCCTCAATATTAAATAGAGAAGCATCAGTAATGAAGCTCCAATTTCGTGCATTTCTTAAGGCCGACCGTGATCATTGTTAGAGCTGGTTTTACACAGAGGTAGGAGAAATACTCCAGAATACCTCCATACTTCCTCCCAATTCCTTAACTGGAAAGGGAACAGAATATTTTATTCTATAACTCAATGTGGGAACTCCTGTGGTGCAGTGCCTAAGGCATTTGACTGCTAACCAGAAGGCTGGCAGTTCAAACCCACCAGCCACTCCTTGGGAAGAAGATGGGGCACTGTAGTTCCATAGCGATACTGCCTTGGAAACCCAAGTAGGACTTGAAAACACAAATCCTCTCACATTAGACAAGGGTAGTGTTTGTCAGAGGCTGAGAGCACAAATAGAACTGGTAGTTCATGGGGAATCAACTACCAGAAAGAAGGCTAAGATAAAGTACTTGTCTCACCCATTCATCCATTTTCACCTACACTTGGCCATAATAGTACTATCTGTTCTACTATGGGAGAGACCTACTTGTTTCCTCACAGTTGTGCTTCCTGAAAACCAGTGGTACTATAAAGCAAAGCAAGCCTTGCTGGGTTGTCTCCTAATCGTATTGTAGGAATAGCTGGCAGCTGCAGTGGTTGTCTTTAGGATCTTTTGTTTGTGTTATGTGTGAGGATTCAGGACAGACATAATGACCTTACATTTGATGGATCCCCCCACCACACACACACCCACCTCTCCCCTGTAATTCCTGAGTTCAACAGGAGATGATGACAAAAGAAAGTGCTAAGTCCATGTGAATCAGACAGGCAAGTCCATTTTATTTTACTTTGCCCTTCTGTTCAGCTGGCTTTTCTGCTATGACCCACTATACTTACCCTGTCGGCTGCTTTTACTAGCAACATGCTTTTTAATCAGCCTTCCTGGGGTCTGCATTTGATTACAGCATTTGTGTTCTATTTTGATTCTTTTGTACTGTGCCCTGTGGTGTTAGCTTGAAAGGTGTTATTTATAAAATGAAATTCTATTGTATTGCCACTTGGACTCAAAGAGGACATATAATATTAATGCAGAATGTATTTAATGATATCTTGAATTTATTAAATAAATTTCTTCATGAGAACACAGAAAGGAAGGGAGGAAATGGGTTGGTAACCACGTAGTAAGACTTCTGTATGACCTGAACCTTTCCTCACAGGAGTTCCTGAAAGCTGGCTTGAGAATCTTTCTCCTAACATCAGGGTTTCCAGAAGGAGGAGACTACCTCTCCTCTGCCAGACCAACGCAGCACACCCTTGTTTAAACAGTCAATTGTACAGAGCAAATACTCTCTTTAGCTTCAGATGCAAATTTTTTGACTGAGGAAACCATGAGACCAAACACGAATATGCTTTTTTTCTTTTTTTCTTTTTTTACTACCTAGGAAGATTTAAAGGCTGGAGGTTCAAACCCACCAGCCACTCCTCGGAAGGAAGATGGGGCAATCTACTTCCGTAGTGATACTGCCTCGGAAACCCAAGGAGGGGTCACTATGAGTCGGGTCTGACTCGATGGCACATAACAACAACAACAACAACAGGAAGATTTAGGTGAAAGAGGAAATATAATCATCTATTTCAGAGGATCTGCTTTCAAGATTTGTAAAAAGAAGTACATTTCTTCTGTTCCTGACTTCTCTCAAAAGTTGTTTAGGAAAATTCTAGTGATACCAAGCATCGAGGCAGTTTCCAGAGTGGCATATTTAGAATAATGTTCTCAACTAGCAAAAGTGCAGGTTTCTTCACAGTTGCTGGGCTTACTGTCAAATGTTTATGGTGTAGCTTGATGGAGGAGTCCTCAACTTTTCTTCACTCCTAATTTTAATGCAAACCAAAGACTGAAACACTGTTTAACTGTATCTATCACAGCTTGCATAGCACATCTGTTGCTCCACACACTGGTATCTTCTACTACACCTTTTTCTTTTTTTCTTTTTTTTCCTTCCTGTTGATTCATCTGAAATCATTAATGGCTAAGCTACTTACTATTTGGGTAAGGAATAAGAAAGGAGTAGAAGATGGTTTAGCAATTAGGCCCTGCAGAACTTGCTAAAAGAAAACTGTCATATTCAAAAGAAGCTGGTTGTGCAATCTTAGAGCTAAAGTTTCTAGATTTTCCTGTTCTCATTCACTGTTTCATTATATATCTCCAGGAAACTCAAGGTCCAGTTTTCTAATCATTAAAATGGAAATAACTACATTTTTCCTTTTCTATTTGCATTAGGTTACTTCAGGGAAGAATGAGATAATGGTTCTGAAATGCTCTAAATTCTTTATAATGAAGATGAGATTAAAAAAATGTACATTAAAAATTATCATTCAGATTCCATTTTTGGTTCTCCAAATCCAGAGATGAGAAACACTAATATATGAATTTCCACCCTTTGGGATAAATCATTTACAGTCATCCATAAATAACATCTCCAACATAAGGAGCTAGGATAGGGTGGTGCAATCTTGAAGGCATCAAATTTTAAGTTACTAGCTTGAACAAAGGAGCTCCGGCAGTGTAGTGATCAAGGCATTTGGCTATTAACCAAAAGGCCAGTGGTTTAAACTGACCAGCTGCTCCACGGAAGAAGTCTGCTTCCACAAAGATTTACAGCCTTGGAAACCCAATGGGGGTTGCTATGATTTGGAATCGACTCAATGGTAGTCAGTTTGAGCATGAGCAAAGAGGAGTCTTGGTGGTGCAGTGGTTAAGCTCTCGGCTGCTAACTGAAAGGCTGGCAGTTCAAACCTACCAGCTGCTCTGTGGGAGAAAGATGTGACAATCTGCTTCTGTGAAGATTACAGACTTGGAAACCATATGAGTCAGTTCTATCCTGTCCTATAGGGTTACTATGAGTCAAAATAGATTCAGTGGCAGTGGGTTTGTTTTTGGGTTTTAACAACACCATGAACAAATCACATCTTCTTCATCTCTGTACCCATGTAGGCCTAGCATATTGGTTTGCAATGTCTAAGTATTTTATAAATATCTTTTAAATTGAATTTAAAAATGAGTACATAAAATTTTGGAACTGAATGTAGCTAGAGACCATGGAAATTCAGTTACCTCATTCTGCAGATGATAAAACTGAGGCCTAGATAAATTAAATAACTTATTCAGATACAATATTAATGATGTTGTGAGTTTTTAAAGGAGTTATTTTTAAAGATCTGCCACTGGAGATACATCATTCAATCAATTAAAGCAAAACAGATGTTCCTTTGGGAGGGAACTCTGGTAGCATAGTGGCTCAGGCACTTGACTGCTAACCAGAAGGCTGGAGGTTCAAACCCATCAACCACTCCTCAGAAGGAAGGTTGGGCAATCTACTTCCATAGTGATACTTCCTTGGAAACCAAGGAGGAGTCACTATGAGTTGGATCCAATTAGATGGTAGTGAGTTGTTGTTGTTGTTTTTTGTTTGTCTTAGATGTTCTTTTGTCAAAATAAGAAGCGATATCCAGCTCAAATATTCAAAAGTATTACTAATCTTACCAAGGAGGATGAGGCCTGAAGTAACGAGTAAACTTTATCAAATGACTATGGACCATAGGTGTGTTAGAAATGCCACATTCATAAGGTTGCACTTCTATGTATTATACCTGTAAGCCAGTCCACTAGAAAAATTTTTGGGTAAAATAAAGGTCCGAAAATGAGTAATACTGTCAAATCTGTGAAATTATCCTTGGATTCGTGAAGGGACAACTCAAAATTATTTTCATTTAGTATTTCAGTATACTACACTAAGCCATATTGTAGATAATAAGTCAAATTTAAGTCCCTTAGTTGAAGATAAAAAATAGGACAGGACACATTATCCTTTAATAATACTAATGATCATGAAGATAGCACAGAATTGGGCAACATTTTGTTCTGTGTATCAAAGGTTGCCATGAGTCAGAGCTGACTCTGCAAGTAACAATAGCAACAGCAATAAGGAGAAATGGTTCAGAATTGGAAAAAAGGTTATATTCTTTCACTGTACTTATTCAATCTTTATACTTTACTAATAGTCTGAAAAGTCAAACTATATGAAGAAAAACATAGCATTAGGATTGGAGTAAGACTCATTAACAACCTGTGATGTGCAGTTGACACAACCTTTCTTGCTGAAAATGAAAAAGACTTGAAGCATTTGCTGATGAAGGTAAAAAATCACAGCCTTTAGTATGGACTATACCTGAACATAAAGAAAACAAAAATTCTCACAACATCAAGATAGAGAAAAAAAAAAAAAAAAGCTCTCAAGGATTTCATTCTATTTGGATCAATAATCAATGGTCATGGAAGCTGCAGTCAAGAAATCAAATAATGTACAGTATGCATTGCTTAACATCCATTTGGGCAATGTCTGACCACATATATGTCCATGGTCCAGAAGGGTTTTTTTTTTTTTTTTTTTTTAAAGAGAAAGCAGTTTTCCTTTTGCTTATTATTTCCTCCTAATGGTTTTAAAGATCCCAAACCCAGGTTCTTGCAGATCTGGAACATGGGTGACACACAGGCAGATGAGGTAACAGATATGCCCCTGGGTGCAGGCTCTTGGGCTTTATCTGGTGGGCAGGTGGGCAGCCAGTGGTGGGGGCTATGGAGCTTGGGCTGCTCCTTCTGCTCAGGCAGGCAGAATAGTGGGCAGGCCTGGGCGAGCTACACTCCCTTCTTGCTTGCTAGCTACCCTCCCTCTGCCACCCTCTCATTCATTGCTGCTGCCCATTTCTCAGGTCTCTATCAGCAGCAGTGGTGGCAGCAGCAGTGGTGGCAGCAGCAGTGGTGACAGGATGAACAGAAACAGGCTCTCATAAAGTTTTAATATAATGTTTGAACAATGTCCAAATCACAAAATGTCCTATTTCACAGAAGGTATTGTGGACATTAAGTGGTATACACCTGTATTTTATTTAACAACTTTGCTGCAGAGGACCTCTTTAAAGTTCTAAAGAGCTAAGATATCACTTCGATTGCCTCATATGCATGTGAAAGCTGAAAAATGAAAAAGGAAGACAGAATAATTGATGATGCAATTGTGATGTTGCCAAAGAATATTGAATATACCACGGAATGCCAGAAGAACAAATAAATCAGTATTAGAAGAAATACAACTGAATGATCACTAGAAGTGAGAATGGTGAGACTAGGTCTTGTTTATCTTGAAGACATCATTAAAAAGACATCAATCCACCTACGGATAGCTGATCTTCAATAAAGGGCCCAAACCTATTAAATGGAGAAGAGTTAGTCTTTTTAGCAAATGGTGCTGGCAAAGATGGACATCCATTTGTAGAAAAATGAAATAAGATCCGTACCTCACACCATACACAGAAACAAACTCAAGATGGATCAAAGACCTAAATGTAAAACCTAAAACTGTAAAGACAATCAAAGAAAACTTAGGAGCAAACTTGTTGTTGTTGTTGTTGTTATTTGCCGTCGAGTTGGCCCCGACTCATAGCGACCCCTCCTTGGGTTTCCGAGGCAGTATCACTATGGAAGTAGGATTGCCCAACCTTCCTTCCGAGGAGTGGCTGTGGATTTGAACCGCCAGCCTTCTGGTTAGCAGTCAAGTGCCTTAGGCACTACACTACCAGAGCTCCCAGGAGCAAACTTAGGGGCCCTAATATATACCATAAATCAAACATAACCCAAAATACACAAACTGCTGAAGTTAAATTAGATGACTGGGACCTCTTAAATATTAAACCTCAAAATTATGCACCTCAAAAGAATCCTCCAAAGGAGTAAAAAGAGAACATACAGAATGGGACAAAATATTTGGCAACATGTATATGTTAAGTGGACATATCTCCAAAGTCTCTGGAAACCTCAACAACTCAAGAACAAAAAGACAAAAAATCCAATTAAAAAAACAAAACAAGACATGAACAAACACCACCAAAGAAGACATTCAGGTGGCCAAAAAACACATGAAGAAATGTAAATGATTATTAGCCATTTTGTTGTTGTTATTTGCCATTGAGTTGGACCCGACTTATAGCAACCCCTCCTTGGGTTTCTGAGGTGTTATCACTACGGAAGTAGATTGCCCAACCTCCTGTCTGAGAAGTAGATGGTGGGTTTGAACCACCAGCCTTCTGGTTAGTAGTCAAGTGGCTTAGGCATTACGCTACCAGAGTTCCTAAGGGATACAAATCAAAACAACAGTGAGGTATCATCTAATGCCAGCAATAATAGCAAAGTTCAATAAACACAAAACAACAAATACTGGTGAGGGTGTGGAGAGATTAGAACTCTCATACACTGCTGGTGAGACTGTAAAATGGTACAACCATTGTGGAAAATGGTAGGGCACATCCTTAAAAAGTTGAAAATACAAATACTATTTGCTCCAGCAATCCCACTGTTAGGTATATATCCTACAGAAACAAAAGCCAGGATGCAAATAGATACATGCACACCCATGTTCATTGTAGCATTATTTATAATAGTAAAGAGATAGAAACAACCCAAATGCCTGTCAATGGATGGTGAGTGGATAACCAAACTATGGTACATACACACAATGGAATACTGTGCAATGTTAAAGAATAACAAAGAATCACCAAAACAGCTCATAACCTGGAGGACACTGTTGTTATGTACTGTTGAGTCAGACCTGACTCATAGTGACCCCTCCTTGAGTTTCCGAGGTGGTATCACTATGGAAGTAGATTGCCCCATCTTCTTTCCGAGGAGTGGCTGGTGGGTTTGAATCGCCAGCCTTCTGCTTAGCATTCAAGTGCCTTAGGCACTATACTACCAGAGCCCCCCTGGAGGACATTACATTGAGTGAATTAAGTCTATCACAAAAGGACAAACATTGTATGAGACCACTGTTACAAAAAGTCAAAGGAAGTTTTACATGCCGAAAGAAACATTCTTTGATGGTTTTGAGGGGTAAGAGGGGAGGGGAGGGAAAATCTCTAACTAGATAATAGGCATGTATTAATTTGGATGAAGGGAAAGACAATACAAAATAAAGAGGTGATTTATTGTTTTAAAGACAACAAAAAGTAAATACTATTCCATACACAATTCTGCAATATCAGTGATAATAAATAATCTAAAAGAGGATCTATAGGTAGACATGCAAGCTGAACAGGTATGGGTAAGCAAATGGGACTACATCCATGAACATATATAGGATTGGTAGAGGATATTTCTACATATGTATTTGTATGTGCTGTAAATATATCCATGTATAAAGTAGAGCAAACATGGAGCAAAGATATGAAAACTTCTTAGCCATAACCAAACACCTTGTGGGAATGAGTCACTGGGTAAGGGGGCTTAGGACTAAGTCTTGGGGGACAGCTAAGTCAATTGGCATAACATAGTTCACAAAGACAATGTTCTCCACCCTCCTGTGGTAAGTAGTGATTGAGGGCTTCAAAGCTAGTGAGCAGCTATTTAAGATGCAACTAGTGGTCTTTCCCTGTCTGGAGCAAGTAAGAATGAAGAAAATAAAAACTCAAGGAAACAATTAGTTCCAAGGACTAATGGACTAAGTAAGTGAACCACAGCCTCCACTGCCCTGACACCAGAAGGACTAGATGGTACTTGGCTACCACTATCAACCTCTCTACTTGGGACCTGCCAAGTTTGGGAATCACACTCTTCCCTTCACTTCGGACCAGCCAGGACCTTCTTTCATATCTTCAGTCCTCAGGGACTATTTCAATGCTCCTAGGCTCACAACTCCTTGCACTTCAGACCAGCCAGCCCTTCCTCTCATCCCCAGCCTCTGGGCCTAGGTTAAAGAGTACCAAACTCAGCTCGTTTCTTCTTTGCTGCACTTCCCCATTTCCACTCAGGTGGACCCAGGTGGTCACAAGCAAGTAACATACAAGTTTATTACTCACTGGCTTCTTTTAACTTTCAGTCCTGCAAGAGGTTTCTCTCATGGACCATGACTTTCCTGTCTCGATGCACCCAAAACCAGTCTGCTTGCTCGAAATTCAAAGAGCCAAACAGTAATTATTTTTCTTCTTCAGGTCCTTATTCAAATGCAAATCTTCTGTTCCCTCAGTAGTACTGGGTGGGGCTCAGGTTTTCTACCTAAGCCCCATATACTCTACACACAGGGTTTGAAACAAAAGCCTGTGTTTCTTCTGGACAAATTCTATTTCCCTTTTTAACTTATCTAATCAAGTATCAGCTGAAGGCAGACTTACACACTCTCTGTTATCCACATGCCCCATAATCATTTCTAATGTACAAGCAGGTAAGAGAATATTCAATACCCGTAGTACATTCAGGTAAACACATAATCCAAAACACATAATCCTTTTAGAGACATTCCAGGTTTATCTTTTTAACAAGATTACCATCCCATTCTATGTATACAGCCTTGGGCCTTTGGCTGGGTGTAACCAAAAGCCCTAGTTTCTGGATCAATTATCTCCTTTTAGGTAACACCAACCAAAGTAACCACCTTATAATCCAAAGTTTCACTTCCCAGGCCCCTTCCTTCTTTCTTTTACAAAGTCCCATGCTTCTATTAGTCTGGGGCCACTGCAACGAATCCCACCGCTCTGACACCAACTGCAAAAAAGACAAGGAGGCCACATGTTCTGACCTCCTCTAACCCCACAAGAGGAAGACAGAATCACCATCAATAGCCCAAGGCCTATTATTGCAAGGCCAGACATGCTGCCTCCCTCCAGCCCTTTCACCAACTGTTCCTCCCAAAGCACCCACCACCTCTCTCCTGGGTTCGATAATTCACTGCAGTGGCCACACAGAACTCACAGATTATGACGGGATTTATTAGGGAAGCACCAGGCTACAATTCAAGTTCAGGAAAAATGCTCAGTCTCTCTCCCAGCCCACAGTCTCTCTCCTAACAGTCACTCACAGTCTCTCTCCCAACAGTGAGTATCCCTAGGTGTCTCACTCAACAATGCATGTCTCTTGAGTCTCTTTCCCAGCAGCGTGTAACTCTCTCAGGAGCGTGTGTCTCTCTCAGCAGCACATCTTCCTCAACCAACAGTCAGAGAGAGAGACTTCTTCTGCTTCTAGGAGGCCTCCTTTTGAGCCTGGCAGAGTGGCCAAACTAACCAATCATAACTCCAGAATTCTAAGCACCCGAGAGAGAGAGAGAGAGAGAGAGAGAACAGGAACCTCCCAGAACATTGCTTTCTGTTGCGCCCAACAGAAGTACCCCAGGTGGATAACTTTTATAATCAGGAGCTCCTCAGTTGCTCACAGCAAATCCCAGCACAGAGTTTACAAAGACGTATGGCTAGAAAAGCCACACTAAGTAATTTACTACACTACAGGACCACAGAAGGTCCTGAACAGAATAGGAGAAAAAGATAGAACAAAATCCAAAATCATAAAAAAAAAAAAAGACCAGATTTGCTAGTCTGATAGAGACTTGTAGAATCCCAGAGCCTGTGGCCCTTAGACACCCTTCAAACCTGGAATTGAACCCATCCCCAGGGTCACCTTGTAGCCAAACAACAGATAGGCCTATGAAGAGAATAATAACACTCACGAGGAAGGTACTTCTCAGAATAATCAACCAAATGAAACCAAAAAGGCAGCATTTGCCCTAAAACAAAGCTCAGAAGGCAGGAAAGAAGGACAAATGGAAACAGGGAACCGAAGGAGGAAGAAGGAAGAGTACTGTTATATTGAGGGGATTGCAACCAATGTTATATATAAAAAAGAAAAGTGTATAATTGTGCACAGAAAATTAATTTGTTCTTTAAACTTTCACCCAAACTACAATAAGAAAAAGGAAAATAGAAACTAGACTTTTCACACTAAGTGAAATTGGGAAAAAAATAAATCTTATTTCTTTGTTCAGTTAAAAAATACAAGACAACCAGTCACTATAAAAGGACATCATGTTTTGCACAGCGGAGAGTGAGTGAAAATAAGGAAAGTCCTCAGGGAGACAGATTGACACAATTGCCAAAACCATAGGTTCAAGCATATCGAAAGATCATGGGGATGGTGCAAGAAACTGGGCGACATTTTGTTCAGTTGTAAATAAAGTTTCCCAACTCTACAGCAACTAATAACAACATTGTTGTCCAAGACACTGGGAATAAAAACAAAAACAAGCTTTATTTCCTGCCTTCACAAAATCAAGTAATTCACAGTATAGTGGCCACTTCCCAAATATAGCATGTTTTCCTACTTTCAAGTTTTTGTTCTTCTTTCAGCTGTAGTGTCCTACCCTTTATTCTTTTACTGATCTAATTGCTTTAGTTTATTGTCATCCAACTTATGTTCTGCCTTTTCTAGAAATCTTCTCATTTTTGTAGTCCACGTTAATTTCCCTTTTATTATTATTATCATTATTTTTTACTACTACAGCTGGAGCAGACACTATTGCCTACCCAATATTCATTCCACTGCTTCTTCCTAGCTACAGACCTCTGCTTTTGTTCAGAGTAGCCATATGCTCAGCCCCAAATAAGTTTTGATTGTTCTAAGAACATTATTAGGTCAGTATTGGTTCAGTTGTAGGGTTCTCCCTTCCATGCAAGAAAGCTGGGTTCAATTCCCAGTGAATGAACTCCGAGCATTGCCACCCGTAGTAAAGAAAACCCTGTAGATCACAATGATCCAGTACTGCTGTGCCTGGGGTTGCCATGAGTTGGGCGCTGACTCCAGGAAGCTAACAACAGCAAGCCTGCTGTTACAAATATGTTCCCTGATGCCCTTTCCTCCTAGCAACAAAGGGTGCATTGGGGACTCAGTGCTAGACAATAAGATCTATTGGCAGTAGGCTTGAAAGATTAAATTTCTGGGGAAAAAAATCTTTTCTGATAAAAGGAGAAATAAAAGGAGGTTATTCTGCATTCCTTTTCTTTCATCGTTGAACATAGACATGATACTTGGGGTTGCAGCAGCTATTCTATGATCATGAAGCAACAAGCTAGGAAAAAAAAAATAAAGAAAATCCCTGAGATTCTTCTTGTAGTTGTTGTCAAGTCAATTCTGACTCATGGTGACACTGACTTTATCATATATCACACGTTCCCTTCTTGTTATGTGGGGAAAACAAACTTATATTTGTTTAAGGTACTCTAATTGGGATTTTTGTTACCTGTTGCTCAACAAATTTCTAACCAAAAAATAACATCCATAGTCTGAATTATCCACACTGTGAATTCCTAACTGCATTATAACTACTGGTCACATTCACAGCACTTCACAAATATTCATTTACTTTACATCTTAAGTATATATATTAGATGTTCAATATATGGCATGAAATTCCCACTCAAAAAGTTAGGGGAGAATTTGTATAAGGCTCAAAAAAGAGGATTAAACCAGTTCAAGAAAGAAAAATTTGAGTGAAAAATAAGTAGAAGAATTTGTTATAAATTAGTTCAGTCATTAAATACAATAAAAGCAAATTTTCAAGTTCTTAAAAATTCATAGAAACATTTTAAGTAAGAAACAGGACATTGGAATAACCCACAAACGATTGATATGTTAAAGAAGTTACGGTAACAACACAATTTCTGTTAATTATAAAGAAGACAATGCTATGCAGTTCCTGCTCTATTAAAAATAAGTGAGAACCAGCACTTGTCATATACAACTAGCAAGGAGATATTTTCTCTGTCCCTTAGGTAGCATGACTGTGACTCACCTAAATGCTTCAGCCTCCTTAGCATGCTAATTAGCTTCCCAAATCTTTCACCTGAGGTTTGAATCCACGAGTGAGGAAACTATTATAGCATTTGCTTTTGGAGAAAAGACTACATAAGTTGGTACTGAAGCTATTTTCAAGCTTTCCAAATATTACAAGTAATGGAGAACTGGTGAGGACAGAACTAAGTAGCTTTGGGTCGTTTTAGGTTAGTGACCTTAAATATAAGGTGTGATTTATTCAGACGCCAGAATAATCATGGCAGGAGGTAGGGAAAAAAGACTCAGCTGCCTGGAGTTATGGAGGGCTTTGGTGGCAGCTTTCAGCTTGCGCTAAAACTGTGCAGGATTCTGTCAAAGGCTCCACAAACAAAAGGCTGCATTATGTAACACATCTTGTATTCCTTTGTGAACTATTCCACAACAAAGTTTCATTAGTACCCCTGTCTCCCCTCCCCGAATATTTTACCACTTCCAGGCTGCAACTTGTTGTCCAGAAGGGAAACTTTCTACCTCAAATTAAAGTTTAAATTTGTGAGAAAACTGACATTTTTTCAGGAACCAAATCAAACTGACTTGAACTTTATACTGACTGGGAAAATATTCTTAAATTGGGTGAATGAGAAATAATCTTACTTGGAGAATTTCTTAATTATACAGCAAGAATTACCAATACTTTTTAAACTCCTCAATCTATTATTTTCTGGTTGTTGTTGTCATGTGCCGTCGAGTCGGACCCGACTCATAGCGACCCCTCCTTGGGTTTCCGAGGCAGTATCACTACGGAAGTAGGATTGCCCAACCTTCCTTCCGAGGAGTGGCTGGTGGGTTTGAACCGCCAGCCTTCTGGTTAGCAGTAAAGTGCTTTAGGCACTATGCTACCAGAGCTCCTATTTTTTTATTTTCTGGGAGTGTTACTCTAATACCCGTGGGTCACTGTTCAATACAGCTTTTAACAGACAGCTGAACGATAGCATGTTACAGGGATGGCATATAGCAATGTTGTTGTTAGGTGCCACTGAGTTGGTTCTGACTCTGAATGTCCCCATGTATCATGGTCCTGCACCAACCTCACAATTGTTACTATGTTTGAGCCCACTGTTGCAGCCACTCTGTCAACTCATGTTGTGAAGGCTTTCCTCTATTTCGTTGACTCTACTTTACCAACCATGATGTCCTTCTCCAGGGACATGTCTCCTCCTGACAACATGTCTGAAGTACATGAGACAAAGTCTCACCATCCTCACTTCTAAGGAACATTCTGACAATATTCCTTTCAAGACAGATTTGCTCGTACTTTTATTTCTTTTCATAGCTTCTCCTTTCTCAAATTCTAGGACATGTGTATGGACTGCAGAAAAATTGGATTTAACCAAGCATATGGAAGCAGGAGTCTTTCACTATGATCTCCTTCTGACACATATCCATTTATTTTTGAGTGACATCTGTGTATAGACATTGTTATTGTTAGTTGTCATTGAGTTGATTCTGACTCCTGGTGACCCCATGTGTACAGAGTAGGGCTGTTCCATAGGGTTTTCAAGGCTGTGACCTTTAGAAGCAGATTACCAGGGTTGTCTTCCGAGATGTTCCTGGGTAGGTTTGAACCACAAACCTTTAGGCTAGTAGTTGAGTACTTAACCATTTGTATTGCCCAAGGACTCTTATGCATGGACATTATGGTCCACAAAGACCTAGAGAGGAAAGACCATGAGCCTTGTGCATTGAGGCCAGAGAGTGCAAAGCTGGAATTCAAAGAATAAAATGCTGGTCAAAAACGTCGTTAGTGGTTTCATGGGATTCTGATGTAGGTAGTCTTTCCTTAGAAGGGAAAGGGAACTTGGGAGGTAGGAGAGTTAGAGTAGAAAGACTAGTTTTTGGGGAACAAAAATTTTTTATATACTAGTCACATTTTTAAAAGAGATTTCTGGATCTCCTTAGATATACTCTCTTTTTTTCTTCTTGATGTTCTTTAAAAAAAAAAAAAAATCTGTAATTCTAAATTTATTGGCCAGAAAAAAAAAAAAATCTAGGTGTTCAGACATAATTCTGTCTACCTGACATTAACACACACACACACACACACACACATGGGAGCTCTGGTAGCATAGTGCCTAAGGCACTTGACTGCTAATCAGGAGGTTGGCAGTTCAAACCTACCAGCCACTCCTTGGAAGGAAGGTTGGGCAATCTACTTCCATAGTGTTAACTGCCTTGGAAACCCAAGGAGGGGTCACTATTTGTCAGGTCTGACTTGATGGCACGTAACAACAAGAACAACATACACACACACACACACACACATATACATACATATGTATTCTCTTGGTGTACCTGACATTAATATATATGCAGTATCTCTATAGAAGTAGATTGCTCAGTCTTCCTTCTGAGGAGTGGCTGGTGGGTTTGCACCACCAGGCTTCTGGTCAGTAGTCAAATGCCTTAGTCACTATGCCACCAGAGTTCCTATACACACACACACACACACACACACACACACACATATGGAGCTCTGGTGGGGTAGTGGGTAAGACATTTAGCTGCTAACCACAAGGTCTGTGGTTCAAACCCACCAGCTGCTCCATTGGAGGAAGAAGAGGAAATCTGGTTCCATGAACATTTACAGTCTTGGAAACCCAGTGGGGTCACTATAAATTGGAATCCACTTCATAGCAGTGGGTTTACATATATATGTATGTAATGTTGTTGTTAGGTGCCATCGAGTCGGACCCGACTCATAGTGACCCCTCCTTGGGTTTCTGAGGCAATATCACTATGGAAGTAGATTGCCCCATCTTCCCTTACTTCCGAGGAGTGGCTGGTGGGTGTATATATATATATATATATATATATACACACACACACACACACACACACACATACATATATACACATATATACATACATATACATATACACACATGGAAAGTTTTTTTTTTAATTAGATGAATATAATCAAATGATTTTATTTTTTAAAGTGTCTGTGGGTTCTATTTCAGTGTTTGAATCACACTGCTTTAGAACTTTCAATAACTGTAGGAAAAGTACCTGTAATTTATCCTTTATCCAAATAATTAAACAAGTAGGTAAACTTAATGGAGAGGTGATCCTGTGATGTATGGTATTCTTTCTGTTTAAATTGACCACTCTGAGAATGAGGGCTCTATACCTAATGCGAGGAGCTCTGGTAGCATAGTGTCTAAGGCACTTGACTGCTAACCAGAAGGCTGGAGGTTCAAACCCACCAGCCACTCCTCGGAAGGAAGGTTGGGCAATCTGCTTCTATAGTGATACCACCTCAGAAACCCAAGGAGGGGTTGCTATGAGTCAGGTCTGACTCCACCACACATAACAACAACAACAACAAAGAACAACTAACAACTCACCAGGCCTTCTGGATTCAAGATTTTGAGATCTTTAGTTTTGTACTTTCAAGGTTCTGCCAAACAATTCTTCTCCTAACTGATGATTCTGCATTTAAAATGGACTCTGCATGCAAAGGTGATAGGGTTAAAAAGAGGAGTGACTGGCAAACGATTTCAGAAAGAAAAGACATGCCAACAAGATGGTACTGGTAGCCCATTGCTGATAAAAGAGCGCTAAAAACTCTTCCCCCACCCTTTGTGGGGGGAAAAACAAAACAAAACAAAAAAAACCTTCTCTCACACATTCCATCTATTAGAAGTTCATTTGTGTTTAACAAGCCCCTCTTTTAAAATGCAAATTTGCCTTGTGAACCTGTAAACCTCAATCACACCTTATTGTTAATTACTTGGATGTTCTAGAATATGATCAACACTTAACTGATATTGGTAATCTAGGAATGAATAAGTAGTTTAGGTAGAAAAAAGGGAAATTTTGGTGGAGTGCAGCCAGAGGTGTAAGAATTTTGTTTTTGGACAATAGGAACATAAAAACGTTTTGCAGATTTGTCTACGAGAGTGGCAGCAGCTAGGGTGACACAGAATGAGCACTTCTCTTGATTGTCAATACGTATATGAGACCAGAACAAGTCTACAAGCCCGTAGACCTCAAGTTTTAAATATTTCACAAATAAATTGAGTTTAATCTTTTCTGAAAACCTGTTTAGCTAATTAACTGGGCAGCCTTGTATTCTATTACTCTCAGGTTTGAAGACCAATTGATAAGGGGGGAAAAAAAGTGAAAGTAGTCTAGTCCTTTTCCATTGCTTTACTAGGTATTCATGTGTTCAAAGATTATAGAATATAATCCTATAACATACTATAAGAAGTTTCACTGGAACATAAAATTATATACTATATCTATGTATATCTTAGTAAGGAGTTCTGGTGATGCAGTGCCTAAGGCATTTGACTGCTAACCAGAAGGCTGGCAGTTCAAACCCATCGGCTCCGTGGAAGATAGGAGGTGGAAGGAAGACAGGGCAATGTACTCCCATAAAAATTTACCACCTCGGAAACCCAACGGGGGTCGCTATGTGGGTCGCTATAGTCAGAAGTGACTGGATGGCAGTGAGTTTGGTTTTTTTTTTATTCTTTTTTTTTTCAATGTGTCTCAGTAAGTGCCACTTGACCTGATAACAAAAGGTTGTAAAATCTGAATTAAGGTTTAGTTGACTTTAATTACCTAAGAATTAAAGGCTCAGCTAGATAAAGTCAAGGAAAAAAAAAAAAAAAAAAAAAACTTCATGATACCTTTTAATAATATAAATCACCTTTCTTTTTAAATGAAAAATATACCAAAATCTTCAGTGTTAAAATAAGGGGTCATGTTTTCCACCAAAATGACTGATTATATATATTTTTTATGTGGTGGCATACATGTGCAAACTATTACATGAAAACATATGGTTGGAACATGCCTCTTCCTTCATGAGTGTTTTTCTTCTGAGGCTGCAACATTTTCTTTAGCTGCTCCATGTGCTACTTTTTTGTCCTGATGGCTTTTTGTTTAATTTTTTTTTCTTTTCCATTGTTAATGCAATGAACTCTGATGAGAAAAAAAAAAAAAAAATCATATCCTTTGATGAAAATCCCTTTCTTACAGATACGAGTTGTGAATTGATATTGGACAGGGGACAGCTAACACAGTTGCATTTATCAATCAATTGATCCCTTTGTGGCTGATTCACTTGAATGCATTTTAACAAGTCCATGGTAAAGTGATGGTAGGGCATAGTGTGAAAGACATTATTTGTTACCCAAGAAACACTAGACAAGTCTTTCTTATTATGGTACATAAATTGACTTACTTTTATGTTCTATGAGATTAATGAACTACCTTTTTAAGGTATCTCATCATAAGGAAGGGGGAACAATTCTCCCAGAGATACTGAAATTCCACAAAGCCATAACTTGGAGTATGGCACTCAATTCTCCGTCGATCTTTGAGTGTAATAGTCAAATATTAAATAGGCATGGTTGAAGTGCACTTCTTTCAAGGAGAAGGGTATTGTAGAGGAATTGAGAGTCCTTTCAACTCTTTAATCTGATGGCTTACTTTATATTTTGCCCTTCTCTCTCCTTATAACACACTTCCCTCTTTTCCTACATATTTTCACCCTAAACCTTCCCACTTCTCTCCTTGACAGTGAGGCTGTACTATTCTGGGACATAAGTTCTCTATAAATATTTGTTAAATGTATAAATGACCACCTGGATAAATATGAAGTGAAAATGAAGCAAAAGAACTTTGATTAGGCAAATTAACAAATCCACAGCTTTGGGGGGCAAATATGACAATAATAGAATGATTCCAAGGATATTTAGGAAAGATAAAGCCTGAATGGCTAAAAATGAGAAATTCTAGAACCAGTAAAGAACAGAGAGAGAGAGAGAGATCAGCACAAATGAAAGCACACTACAGGAAGAAGCTAATATATTACTTCTAAAAAAATGAACTGGGAAGTCTGAAACTAGAATGCTAGTGGCATTATTGCATTAAAAAAAAAGTTATTTCTTCTGCTTCAGTTCTGCAGGGAATAAGTTTTTCCAATGCTACCAAGAGGAGAAGAATGTTTAGAACTTAATCTTGCCACAGTAGATTTCAAACCAAACCCCAAACCAAACCAAAGAAAAAAACCCTGGATGTTAGTGGTGAGCCAGATCGACCTATGTGGTAGTCACATTCCAAAACAGCCCCAGCAAGCCCTGCCTCCTGGTACTCACACTCTGTGTATTCTCACCTACATTGTATACTGTATTAGGGTTGGTCTGTGTGACCAATAGAACATGAAAAAAAGATGGTATGTGACTTTCAATACTGTATCATAAAAGACATGACTGCTTCTGCCTAATTTTCTTGGATCACTCACTCTAGGAGAAGCCAGCCCCTATGCTGTGAGTGAGGGTGCTCAAACAGCCTTATGGAAAAGTCTACGTGAGAAGAACGGAAATCAGTAATCAAAACACACTTGCAAGGCATGTGAGTAAGTGACTTTGGAAGCAGAACCTCCAGCCCTAGTTAAGCTTTCAGATAAGTGCAACCCCAGCGGACATCTTGACTGCAATATCATGGAGGACCATACACCAGAAACACACAGATAAGCACTATTGAATTCCTGCTCCTGAGAGAATTCTGAGAGATAATAAATGCTCTTTTTTTCCTTTAAGTTCTCATATTTTGAGGAAACTTTCAATGTAGCTGAGGTTAGCTAATATAGTAAACGTAGCTATGGATTTATTTTTCAGTATCTCTGGTACATAGAATTAAATTAATCATAACCCTTGGTACATGATGCATAGTCATCATTGGTCTATGATCAGCCTACTTTTATTCATATAGTTAGCTAGTTTTTAATAAATTAAGAAATACCAGCCAACTTAGTCCTTAAAACTAGAGCTAGGACCTTTATACAAACCTGTATCTAACCGTATAGTTTACCTCATCTTATGTTATTGTCTTCTGCCAACATACAGTAACCACCATACTGATTCTCGTATTTATCACTCCTTTGTTTTTCTTTTCAAGTAATTTTATTGCATCTATAAGTATCCTTAGACTTATATGTGTGTGTGTGTACCCTTATATTTTATAAAATATTATTGTTGTTGTTGTTGTTGTTTGCCGTCGAGTCGGCCCTGACTCATAGCGACCCCTCCTTGGGTTTCCGAGGCAGTATTACTATGGAAGTAGGATTGCCCAACCTTCCTTCCGGAGTGGCTGGTGGGTTTGAACCGCCAGCCTTCTGGTGAGCAGTCAAGTGCCTTAGGCACTATGCTACCAGAGCTGGCTAAAGCACTTGACTGCTAACCAGAAGGCTGGTGGTTCAAACCCACCAGCCACTCCTCGGAAGGAAGGTTGGGCAATCCTACTTCCGTAGTG
>NW_006921782.1:1125701-1132357 GCF_000298275.1 Orycteropus afer afer
TGGGCAATCCTACTTCCGTAGTGATACTGCCTCGGAAACCCAAGGAGGGGTTGCTATGAGTCGGGGCCGACTCGACGGCAAACAACAACAACAACAACAACAACAATGGTTAATGGATATTCAATAGCACATAGTAATAAACTATATGCATTAAATATTAATATAATACAGTTTGTTGCATATAGATATATATATGTATTGTATATCTATCTATATGTATCTTGTTGTTATGTGCAGTCGAGTTGGACCCGACTCATAACGACCTCTCCTTGGGTTTCTGAGGCAGTATCACTACGGAAGTAGAGTGCCCAGCCTTCCTTCCGAGAAGTGGCTGGTGGGTTTGAACCGCCAGCCTTCTGGTTAGCAGTCAAGTGCCTTAGACACTATGCTACCAGAGCTCCTATCTATATGTGTAGACACATAAATATACACACACATAGACTATGTATGAGATATAATAAGAGTTGCCCACCCATAAATATAAAATATTTATGTTCAGAAAGATGAATTGTAGGGATATGTAGATGGGTGAGTACCAAAGGTCATCTGTTCCTTTTCTTTTTTTAAATTCATATAACATATTTTTATATATGTTTATTATATGTAAATATATTATATGTAAATAATATTTATTTACAGAAATTTTATTTACTACCTATTGTTCACACACACACACACACACACATACACATATATACACAAGAATTCTTACATATGATTACTTCATACCCACCTGAAACTTTTATGAATACAATCTAAAGCATTATTGACAAATTTGATTAATTATATAGCCAAATGGGGAGGATTCCTCAACCTTACCTTCTTCCCAGTCACTCAAAGACTATATTCTTTGTCATGATAGCACTATCTAGAAATTGGCCTGGTTTGTTAATTCCAGAGATGTTTCAACTATATTTGTTTCAGCCAACTGTTTCCTGATATCTCTTTGGCTGGCATCAGTTTACAATGGACTGTATTGTTGAATGTCAAACTTTTTTTATTTTTTGTTATTAATTTGCCCCTAGTGTCTCAAAGAAGGATATTGAGTTATGGAGATGTAATGTGACTCCTTAAGTTAAAAAGACTTCTAATGCAAGTAGACTTTTGTTGTGGACAATTTCATGGAGAAATCAAATTAATTTTATCCATTACATGAGGACTTATTTAGTCATTTGGCTTTCCCAGGTAATTTCATTAGAAACAAGCACTTTTGTCTGACTTATATCCTCAGCACTCTTAATAGTACTTAAAGTTGAACATAATTACAAAGAATGTTGTGTGAAAAGTACCTATAAAACAGGAGTTATTTCATTCTTAGTTCTCTACTGTACACATTATATAACTATGAGGAATAAATGGAAATCGAGAAGAAATATTGATGAGATAGACCTTTCGAAAGAGCTTAAGTCAAAAACATGAACACATTATATGGATGTGAGAAACAGAATGAAAAAGGGAAGTCAGGATAGATTTCTCAAAAAAGTCTAAGTCCAAAGCAGGTCAGTAAAGAATGTAGAGGGATGGCAGAAATTAGTGAAAATGATCAGATACATTGACAAAGGAGTCACCTTTTCATCCTTAGTCTTCCTCCCGAGGACCTTTATAAAATATAAGTCATAATCATTTTAGAAATATTTTTCCTCAAGTTTCTTAGTTTGCATAAAACCTTTCTACAAGAAAGAAGGAAAATGTGAAAATAGCTAAATGGGAGGAAAGTAGGAGTCTGTAGGCCAGAAAGGAGGCTATCCTTTCCTTGATGTCTGGACGACGGTGGGTGTAAGAAGTGTTGGAAATTTCTATGTGGGAATGTAAAGATGGCAGCCCTAGTTTAAATAAACAAAAGGCACGTCTTTCCCCCATTATACCAGAGTTTGTTTTTGAAGAAGAAAGAGAATAGATGACTCCACTAGAAACATTTGCAATAGTCAAGACATAAAGCAATAGGCAATGGCAATGGGAAGGACAGAGCAGGTTTAAGACCTGTTTTGGAGGTGGAATTGAAAGAATTTGGTAAAAGTAAGATGTCTTGTAAATAAACCAATAAATAGGTTAATCTCTTCCTTTCACCTCACTGTATAATGGAGAATAAGTTGACTCTTATACTGTGAATGTAAAGGAAACAAAAGTTTCATTCATCCTCCTGTAATGATGCCAATCTAATTTGCTATTAAATTTCCATTCAAAAGCTCTATTTTGCTTAGTTACAAGGGACTTGATCCCCTTAAACTTTCCCAGGCAGTTTCTAAAGAAGTCAGTTTCTAAAGGTATTCCTAAGGGAATTTACAAAACATTGGAAGATAAATAACCTCACTACAGTATGCAGATTAAGAGTTACCTTTAAAAGAAAAGGAAGGAAAGAAAGAAAGAAAATTAGTCAGAATTCTAGGCTAAAGTTGCTAGTTAATCATGGGTTGGAAGCAACTTAGTCTAGGTAGTTTTGTATTTCCCAAGAAGGGAGGACTTTGGCATTTTCTCTTCTAGCCAGTAAAGGTAAGAGTTATGGTGAGAAATCTGGAAAGGAATGTGCAAGGGGTTTACATTCTCTTTCCTCCCTCCCATCACCTCTACAACTCTCCGGTTGGTAACTCAAAGACGAAGAACCTAAGAATAGGAAACTATAGATGGCAGTTGGGAGGTCTCAAAAGTCTACAGTAAGGTTAAACATCTGAGAAAAGGTTTTAGGTTGGGTGAAAAAAGCAGTGTAATATGGTAGAAGAAAACATGGGGTTAGGGTTAGAAGTCCATTTAAAAGCAAACCATACTGCTTATTATCGGTGTAACCCTGAACAAGTTAGCCTCTGTAAACCTCAGTTTACTCACCTCTATAATGGTTATTACCTATGAAACCTGTGTTACAGGTACTAAGTAGGTACTCAGTAAGTACTCAGTACTTCTGTAGTAACTTTCTAACCTGTATCTGGGGTCAGGAATTAGTGATCATGACATTTATGTGAAAGAAAGGAAAGGTATCTAATCCTGAGAGTACTCATTCTATTAACAATCATTTGGCAATGATTTGTCCTTTTGTGATTGAGTAATTTCACTCAGCATAATGTCCTCCAGGTTCACCTATGTTATGAGATACTTTGCAGATTCACTGTTGTTCTTTAATGTTGCATAATATTCTACTGTGTGTATGTACCATACTATTAGAAGAGTAAAAAAGTTTAAACACATTTACATTAAGTGCATTTTGTGCTATAGCTAATTAGATTAGCTCGGTAGCATAGTACATAGGGCACTTGACTGCTAACCAGAAGGCTGGCAGTTCAAACCCACCAGCCACTCCTCGGAAGGAAGATGAGGCAATCTACTTCTGTAGTGATACTGCCTCGGAAACCCAAGGAGGGGTCGCTATGAGTCACGGCCGACTTGACGGGACAGAACAACAACAACATGGTGTCAAATTTCTTACAGCACTCTTTGCATTATTGTCCTGCTACTTTAGTTAAAAAAAATTTACTGGGCACAATCTAGTTCTTCTGGTTTCATGGCAAAGGTGGTAGTAAATTTTGATCAAATATTCTATAGAAGAATTCAGATAAAAGGGGGAGAAATAGACAACTTTCAACTAAGGATAGAAAAACTAGAAAGAAGCTCAACAAAGACACAGAAGAAGTAAATAACACAACCAACCAATGTGACCTTACAGACTTATATAGAACACTTGACCCAACAACAGCACAACACACATTCTTTTCCAGCACACATGGAACATTCTCCAGAACAGACCATATTTTAGGCCACACACCAAGTCTCAATAAATTTAGAAACCTTGAAATACTGCAAATCATCTTCTCAGGTCACAATGCCATAAAATTTGAAATCAACAATAGAATGATCAAGGAAAAAATAAATCACACATATGGAAACTAAATAATGCCCTGCTTAAAAACTACTGGGTAATAGAAGAAATAAAAAATGAAACTGAAAAAATTCCTTGAATCAAATGAGAATGAAAATATAACATACCAAAATCTTTGGGACACAGCAAAAGCAGTGTTCAGAGGGCAATTTACAGCAATATCTGCAAACATCAAAAAAAAGAAAAATAGAGTCAAAATTAATACCTTAATCCAGCATCTCCAAAAATTAGAAGAAAGAGCAGCAAAATAAGTATACAGTCATCAGAAGAAAAGAAATAATGATGATCTGAGCAAAAATGAAACAGAAAACAAACAACAACAAAACAGACAGAATCAACAAACTAGAAGTTAGTTCTTTGAAAAGATTAATAAAATTGAAAAAGAGGAAGACCTTCAATGAGACGGACTGACACAGTGGATGAAACAATGGGTTCAAGCATAAACACGAATGTGGGGATGGCACAGCACCGGTCAGTGTCCTACGAGTTCTGTTGCTGTGAGTTGGAAGCCACTAGACAGCGCCTAACAACTTAACAACAATAGCTTTAAACATATGGATAATAACAATAGGCATTATTTATTGACTCCTTACTCTGTACCAGTATTTTGCAGAACATTTTATGTATATATTTCTAGTTCATACTTTCAAATCGAATGAGCTAAGTGTCATTCTATGAATGAGTAGACATAACAATCTTTTGTTATTAAAAGAAACTCACTTTGTTCAAAACAGTCTCCCAAGCACTGATATAACAGAATGGTAATATCTTAAATTAGAAAGTGTCATTTATAGAAGTGTACAGTTAACTATTTTTCTAACTTGAGCGATATGCAGTAATAATTTCATATTACCCAACTTTCAAGGGCTGCATCCTAAAAGATAGTATTTGATAAATTTTTACACAATATTCCAGAAGATCACAGCTTAACAGAGGAATAGAATTCCACTTGAAATAAAGAGGACACTTAGAAAAACAAAACACTTTAGCTTGATTGGAATTTGTCCCAATGTATCACAAAATTCATAAAAATAGTAGGGGAAGTTCATTAACATTGTCAGGCAGTAAATCTTAAGCAATACAGATATAGGAAGAGGTGCCTCCTACATCAAAAGTAAAGCAAATATCATATGTATTGTACATTCTTTTGACTAATTAGCAGGTTCAGAAGTTAAATATTTCAAGATGTAAAAAAGTATAATTTTAAGGAGTTTACCAATATGAAATTAACATAATGATTCTCATTATATTTGAAGAATTTCACAGTTCAAAAATTTAACCTATGCCTACTCATTTCCTATTTCCCCAAAATAATACAATAACTAAATTTTCCTACAGTATAATCTGGCACAGGAGCAAAGAAGATTTGCTATTCTTTCATTGTTACTTTATTTCAGGGAGAAGAATACATTATAAACTATAAGGAAAATCTGTTGGTTTGTTTTTTTGTCCATAACAATTGTTTCACTACTAACTTTCTTGCTGCTTGAACGCAAAATTTTTCCCCATGTATTAGATGAACCACAGCAAAGTTAGAAGCATTCAAGTGAAACTCATAAAATAAAAAAGATAAATAGGCTCCAGAAATTCTAACTGTTGAGAACCTGATTACACACAAAAGGGCTATTAAAAGCAAAGGGTCAGTAGAAAACCTTCTGGGATTGTTTAATAAGAGAATGTGGAATTCCATGAGATCCTTTTCTAAAGAAACCACTAACAATGTTGTAGAGCCACAAATCTTCCTCTTTCAGTGGATCATATAGGTGAATAAGCTGACATAATACATGGTGAGAGAAATTTCACATGTATTTTATGGATAAAATGTAATTGTGTAATTATGGGTAAAATGTAATTTCACATGTATTTTATGGATAAAATGTAATGTATGCCCACACACATACACACATACACATACATACATACATATATATATACATAATATATATACATATATTATAAACATATATCCCTTTGTAAGTCTACTTTATGCTATTTCACCTTACCAAAGACCTACCTTAAAACCTGCTTTCACTAACTGAAAGAAATCCAAAGAGGACTTTTGCTTTTACGAAAAAAGGTGAAAAGTGAAACTACCATTCAGTGTTTGTTTTGCAGCAAGCTGTTAAAGAGACAGAGACTAGCATGAGTGGCATTGCCATAGTCTTTCCCTGGGGACTGAGCTCAGCATCTCAGCATCTCAGCATCAAGCCACCATAGCTTTGAGCTGTGTCTGTGAACACTAGCTAGTGTTATTTTAGGTTTTATGTGTCATTTGGTATGATATATTTATGTTTTGAGTCTGGGAATGCTCAAAAATTTTCCCATATAAACTAATGGTAATTACTTCTTTGCTTTTCACCATTTCTCCTTACAAAAGTTTCATAGGAAGGCTCGACATTGGGATAGCCAGGGAACCTCTGTATATAAACACTGGAGTAGCTGACTTATACAGAGTTTTGTTCCAACGACTCCACTGTAAAGTCAGTTGTGATATAGGTTGAATACCTCTTTTGTTTTTTCTCTCTTTGTTTTCCTTATTATTGCCTTTTACCATCTGTATCTTTTTAAATCATATATTTGGACACATGAGTTAACATCTGAGAATGATCGCATCAGCAAATTACACACATCAATGTTGCATGTAGTGCATATTACTAATGATTGTTGTTTTTGTTACATGCTGTCAAGTTGGATCAACTCATAGTGACTCCTCCTTGGGTTTCTGAGGCAGTATCACTATGGAAGTAGATTGCCCAACCTTCCTTCCAAGGAGTGGCTGGTGGGTTTGAAC
>NW_006921782.1:1132504-1219309 GCF_000298275.1 Orycteropus afer afer
TCCCAGTCTTTTATAGAAAGAACTGATTCTTAAAAAACACAATATTGTTTCATATTTGTGAAAAGTCATTGATGATTAGCTATAAAAATTTAAATAACTGGGAATAGTCTTCAAAGATCAGTAAGGCCAGATAGAGTTCTTAGAATATGCACTGGCCTCATCCACAATTTTCAGTGCCAAATACTTTTATCTGTCTATATTTTCTTTAATTATTTTCCATATCCTTTGATTAAGGAGTATCAGCATCTATCTGCTCAGAGTACTCCCACAAATGCATATTCCTATAAAGATCAAGCTAATGAGAAGAAAACTTAAAAGAATATCCTGAGGACTGTTTTAGTTTCTTCTTCCTCCCTCTTCCCTCTTCTGTGCTGATATTATTAGATCTGCTGCCTATTTTCAGTGGGATGAATCTTTCATTAGACCCCAAACACAGGGCCTTTTATTTTGGCCTTGGACATAAATATCATTTTTTTGAGTTGTTATTTTCATGGTTATTTTAAATTATTTCAACCATAAATGCCTTAATTCCCTGAATATCTTAAAGCTATCTAAATACAAATATTCTTCCATCATATTCCCCTATACTAACGCATAATAATATAGAGTTAAGTTTTATTAAACTGTATGAGAGAAATGGGTACATTATTAACATTTTTAAAATTGAACATGGTAGTCACAAGACATAAGATATAGTCATGCCTTCAGAATTTCTGATGCGTTTTTTTAAAAAAATATCATTTATCATTTTGATAAAGGTGAGGTCAAATTTCTGAAAATGCAACTTGTTAAAAGCAGGAATAAATGAATAAATGATGAATCAGCTTGTTTGATGGAAAGAGTATAAAAAAAGACTTCACAAGAATACAACATGACTTAGTAAAAATATTCAATGTATCAGAATGCAGTTGTCATCTAGTTTTCTTAGACTGGGCTAGAATATATGTGTGTGTGTGTGTGTGTGTGTGTTTTAAAAGAAAAAAAAAAAACAAGAAAGGAAATAAGTTAGCCAGGTTAATGTGCTTGTGTACATTTCCTAATTCAGGTATTAAATACTTTAATAAATATTCACTACAAAGGAAAGGCAGCATTACAGTCAGACTTGTTGGGGATGGGTAGAGAGAGGATGATGAGGATGATGATCTGATGACACCTATATAACCTGAAAACAGAAAATGTTTTAGGTGACGTGGAATTCTCAATCAGATGATAACTGTCGGAACACCAGCTGCATAGTTAAATGCAAGGAAGTGGCAAGCCTACATTTAGGAAGAAACTAAGCTCTTGCTTATTTTAAGCTTTGAATATTAAATTATCTTGTTGTTTGGTTATACCTATTTAAAAATATAGAGTAAACCAGGGAATGAAAAAAATCATTGGTTGGATAGCAAAAAGAGATGATGAAAATATTACAAAGCCCTGATATTCTTTGACGTTTTAAAGCTGGTACTTGCTTTAAAACTTTGCAACATGTAATCACATAAAAAGTAAATGTGAAGGACTCCACTTTTTTAAACTCTTGCTTACAAAATGAACATATTTAGAAAACTATATAATTTACAAAAGAGAAAACTGAATATGAGCAGGAAAATTTGCCCCAAGTAGCAATGCCTGTCCAAGTCCCTATCTGGTCTTGTTATTTGATAACTCTGTCCTTAGCCCTGACCATTCCCTGAACTGTTGAGTCTTGACAATTTACAGTCTATCACATCTCTTGGAATCAGAGCAAAAGGCAGAAAAGAAAGATTTTAACACAGTCTTGAAGATGAGCTGGGTGCTGCTAGCAAAATGGAAGAAGCACTTCAGGTAGGAGTTGATCAGGGACAAGCGTGTGTTGCTTTTTAAATGGAGGTAAAATTTTCAAACAGCAAAATTCATGGATTTTAAAGTATAAAATACAGAGTTTTGAAAAATGTGTATGTCTGTCTAACTATCTTTATAACATATATAGAAATTACCCTTATTTGTCCTTCTAATCAATTCCCACCTCATATAAACAATCAATATTCTGGTTTTTATCACCATAGGTGATACAAATGGTTTGCACTCAACCGCTAACCTATACATCAGTGGTTCCAACTCTCTCAGTGGTATCATAGTAGATAGGCCCGTTCTTCTTTTGTTAAGATTACAGCCAAGAATATTGTATGGAACAGTTCTATTCTATAACACATGAGGCCACCAAAAGTCAGAATCCACCAGAGGCAGCTGACAACAGATTACTTTAGCCTTCATATAAATGAAATCATACGGTATGTTTTCTTTTGTGTTCTGGTTCTTTTTGCTGTTGTTGTTAGGTGCTACTGAATTGGTGCTGACTCACAGTAACATTATGTACAATAGAATGAAACATTGCTAATCCTGTGCCATATTCACAATGATTGCTAAGCTTGAGCTAATCATTGAAGCCACTGTATCAATCCATCTTGTTGAGGGTTTTCCCCTTTTCTGTTGACCCTTTACTTTACCAAGCATGACATCTTTCTACAGGGACCAGTCCCTTCTGACATCATGACCAAAGTACAAGAGCTGAAGTCTGGCCATTCTCGTTACTAAGGATCATCCCATAATACTTCATCCAAGACAGATTTGTTTGTTCTTCTGGCAGTTTCAATACTCTTCATCAAGACCACAATTAAAATGCACCAATTCTTCTTCAGTCTTCCTTACTCATTGTCCAACTTTCACATGCATATGAGGCTATTAAAAATACCATGGCATGGGTAATGTGCACTTTACTCTTTAAATGGACATATTTGCTCTTTAACACTTTTAAGAGGTCTTGCAGCAGTGCAATGTCATCTGATTTCTGGACTGCTGATTCCATGGGTGTTGACTGTGGATCCAAGTAAAATGAAATCCTTGACAACTTCAATCTTTTCTCCATGATGTTGCTTATTGGTTCAGTGGCAAGAATTTCTGTTTTCTTTACATGGCGATATAAGTCCTAACTGAAACCTGTAGTCTTTGAGCTTCATCAGTAAGTGTTTCAAATACTCTTCACTTTCACCAAGCAAGGTTGTGTCATCTGCATATTGCAAGTTGTTAATCATTCTTCCTCCAACCCTGATTCTGCATGCTTCATATTGTCCAGCTTCTGAGATATTTGCTAGCATAAAGATTGAACAGGTCTGGTGAAAAGACACAGCCCTGGTGTACCGTTTTCCTGATTTTAAACCACGCAGTATCCTCTTGTTCTGTTTGAAGTACTACTGCCTCTATATACAGGTTCCTCATGGGCACAACTAAGTGTTCTAGAATTCCCATTCTTTGCAATGGTACCCATAACTTGTTATGATCTACACAGTTCAATGCCTTTGCATAGTCAATAAAACACAGGTAAACATCTTTCTAGAATTCTTTTCTTTCAGACAAAATACATCTGACATCAGCAATGATATCCTCATTCCATGTTCTCTTCTGAATCTGGCTTGATTTTCTGACAGTTCCCTGTCAATGTACTGCTGCAATCATTTTTGAGTTATCTTCAGCAAAATTTTACTTGTGTGTGATATTAATAATATTGTTTGAAAATTTCCACATTCTGTTGGATCACCTCATTGAAATGAGCACAAATATAGATCACTTGCAGTCGGTTTGCCAAGTAGCTGTTTTCCAAATTTCTTGGCATAAACTAGTGATAGCTTCTCACCTTGTGTCAGTTTGATGAAACATCTCAATGGGCATTCTCTGTCAATTCCTGGAAAGTTGTTTTTGCTAATTCCTTCAATGCAGCTTGTACTTCTTCCTCCACTATCATAGGATATTGATCATAAGCTATTTCCTGAAATTGCTGAATGTCAACCACTTTTTTTTGGTACAGTGGCTCTGTGTATTGCTTCCATCTGTTTTTGATGCTTCCTGCATCATCCACTATTTTGCCCATTTAGAATCTTTTGATATTACAATTCAGTATTTGAATTTTTTCTTCAGTTCTTTTAGCTTGAAAAGTGCTGAACATGTTCTTCCCTTTTGGTTTTCTAACTCCATCTCTTTGATATTTCACTATAATACTTCTGAAAAAATTAGCCACTGAAAACTTTATGAATAGCAGTGAAACACTGTAGGATACAGTGTCAGAAGTTGAGCCTCTCAGGTTGATAGGCACTCAAAGTACAACTGGAGAAGAGCTGCCTTTTCAAAGGAGACGCGATCTTAATAATGTAAATGGAGAAAAACTTCTGGGACCTTCATTTCCTGATGTGGCATGACACAAAATGAGAAGAAACACATGCAAATATCCATTAATAATCAGAATGTGGAATGTATGAAATATGAATCTAGGAAAATTAGAAGTTGTGAAAAGTGAAATGGAATGCAAAAAATTGACATCCTAAGCATTAGTGAGCTGAAATGGACTATTAGTGGCAACTGTGAATCATACCATCATATGGTCTATGATGCCAGGAATGAGAAACTGAAGAGGAATGGTGTCACATCCATCATTCAAAAGAACATTACAACATCTATCCTGAAGTACAGGAGCTCTGGTAGCATAGTGCCTAAGGCACTTGACTGCTTACCAGAAGGCTGGCGGTTCAAACCCTCCAGCCACTCCTCGGAAGGAAGGTTGGGCAATCCTACTTCCGTAGTGATACTGCCTCAGAAACCCAAGGAGGGGTCGCTATGAGTCAGGGCCGACTCGACGGCAAACAACAACAACAACAACATCCTGAAGTACAATGCTGTCAGTGATATCATAATATCCATAAGCTTCCAAGCAAGACCAGTTAATATGACTATTATTCAAATTTACCCACCAACCACTAAAGCAAAAAATGAAGAAATTAAAGAGTTTCACCAACTTATGCAGTCTGAAATTGAACAAACACACAATCAAGATGCATTGATAATTATTGATGATTGGAATGTGAAATTTTGAAACTAAGAAGAAGCATTGGTAGTTGGAAAATATGGCGTTGATGATAGAAACAATGCAGGAGATTGCATGATAGAATTTTACAAGATCAGTGACTAGCTCATTCTATTAAACTATCACTGCCATCGAGTTGGATCCAACTCATAGTGACCTCTCTTTGGGCTTCCGAGGAGGTATCACTATGCAAATAGATTGCCCAACATTCCTTCTGAGAAGTGGCTGGTGGGTTTGAACTGTCAGCCTTCAGGTTAGCAGTCAAATGCCTTAGGCACCATGCCACCAGAGCTCCCTGACTTACTCATTGCAAATACCTTTTTCCTAACAACACAAAGATAAAGGCATACACGTAAGCCTTGCCAGAAGGAATACACAGAAATCAAATAAACTACATCTGTGTAAAGAGATGATGGAGAAGCTCAATTTCATTAGTCAAAACAAGGCCTGGAGCTGACTTGTAACAGGCCATCAACTACCCAAATGCAAGTTTAACTTGAAGATGAAGAAAATTAAAACAAGTCCACAGGAGCCAAAATATTACCTTGAGTATATCCCACTTGAATTTAGAGACCATCTGAAGAACAGACTTGATGCACTGAACACCAATGACAGAATGCCAAAGGAGTTATGGGATGACATTAAGGACATCATACATGAAGAAATCAAAAGGCTATTAAAAAGGGAGGAAAGAAATTCCAAAACAGATGTTAGAAGAGACCTTGAAACTTGCTCTAGAATGGATATTAGCTGAAGTGAATGCAAGAAATGATAAAGTAAAAGCGCTGAACAGAAGATTTCAAAGGGCAGCTTGGGAACACAAAGAAAAGTATAATGAAATGTGCAAAGACATGGTTCTTTTCAGCAACATGTTTTTGAAATTCATTGACATGCTTGTGTGTATCATAGTCCTTTTTTTAAAAAAAAATTATTAGTATTCTAACCTATGAATATACTACCATTTGAATATATATATTTTCATTTGGGTGTTTCCAGTTTTAGGCAATTATGAACAAATCCACTATAGACATTATTGTACAAGCTTTTTGAGGATCTAGGTTTCATTTCTTTTGGTCAATACCTAGAAATGTAAATATAAGTTTAACTTTATGAGTTTTCCAAAGTGTTTGTATAATTTCACATTTTCACTAGCAAATGTATAAGAGTTCCAAGTATTCCACATACTTGCCAACATTAAAGTATACTAGTCTTTTTAATTTCATCACTGTACTAAACATGAAATATTATCTCATTTTGGGTGTAATTTGAATTTCACTGATGAGTAACAATGCTGCATGCCTTTTTTAAAAAAAAAAAAATTATTGGCCATTCTTATACATTCCACTGCAAAATGTCTATTCATTTTTTTTGTCTTCTAAAATTGAATTTGTTATTGTTATTATTATTACTGATTTGTAGGCATTCCTTACATATTCTGGATATGAGTCCTTTGTTGTTGATAAATGTATTGCAAATATTTTCTTCCAGTTTTTAGCCTGCCTTTTCATTTTCTTAAATGTTTTCTGATGAACAGAAGTTTTGACTTTTAGTGATGTCTGATGTATGAATTTTTCACTTTATGTTAGGCATTTTAATGTCCTCTATAAGTAATTTTTGCCTACCCTTAGGTCATGAAATATTTTTCCTAAGTGTCTTTCCAGAAGCATTACAATTTTACTTGTATGTAAGTGTTTAACATATCACAAATTGATTGTAAATGTGCAGTGTGAGGTAGGGGTTGAAGTTCAATTTTTTTTTTCCTCCCCATTTATTTATCCAGTTATTCCAGAACCATTAGTTGAAAAGATTGTCTTTTCCCAATGAAATTACACTGGCATTTGTGCTCACATCGATTAACGATATATTTGGTGTTGATATGGGGACTGTCTCTCTATTCTTTTTGAATAACCTATTTGTTTTTTCTTGAGAATAGTAGGTAGGGGTAATCATGCTGTCATCATTACTATTTAGTTATATTTCAGTTGATTCTGTTGCAAGGTTGCCCAACTTGTTTCCTATTCATGTTATTTGTAATCTCCCCCTCTTTTCCTTTGTTAAATTTGCCAGTGGTTTGTCAATTTTATTAATCTTTTCAAAAAACCAACTTCTAGTCTTGTTCATTTTTTTCTATTGTTTTTCTATTTCCTGTTTCATTTATTTCTGCTCAAATCTTTATTATTTCCTTTCTTCTGGTGACCATAGGCTTTTCCTGCTGTTCTTTTTCTAATTGTTGCAGATGTTGGATTAAGGTGTTGATTTGGGCTCTTTCTTCTTTTTTGGTGTGTGCATTTATTGCTATCAATTGGCTTCTGATCTGCTTTTGCTGTGTTCAAAACTTTTGGTATGTTGTGTTTTCATTCTTGTTTGATTGAAGGATTTAAGCAATTTTTAAATTTAATTTCTTTCCTTATTTTTTTTTCTTATTTTTGGTATTACCAGTCATTCTTAAGGAGAATGTTGTTTAATTTCCATGTGTTCAATCTTTTTCCATTGATCTCCCAATTGTTGATTTCTAATTTGATAGCATTGTGATCTGAGAAGAAGTTTTGCAGTATTTCAGTATTTTTAAATTTATTAAGGCTTGTTTTGTGGCATAACATATAGTATATCATGGAGAATGTTCCACGTGCACTGGAAAAGAATGTACATTGTCCTGTTGGGTGAAGTGCTCTGTAGATGTCTATAAGGTCAAGTTGGTGGATTGTATTGTTTAGCTCTTCTGCATCTTTGTTGAATTTCTTTCCAGTTGTTCTGTCTTTCATTGAAAGTGGTCTATTAAAGTCTCCCACTATGACTTTGGAGTCATCTATTTGCATTTTCAGTTCTGTTAAAGTCTGATTTATGTATTTTGAGGCTCTTTCATTGGGTCCATAGACATTTATTATGGGTATATCTTCTTGTTCAATTGATCCTTTAATCATTATATAATGTCCTTCCTTGTCTTGTATGGTGGTTTTTGTCTTAAAGTCAGTTTTTATCAGAAATTACTATTGCCACTCCTGCTCTTTTTTGATTGCCATTTGCTTGATATATCATTTTGTAACCTTTGATATTTAGTCTATTTTTGTCTTTGTCTCTAAGGGGTGTCTCTTGTAGACAGCATATTGATGGGTTATGTTTTCTTACCCATTCTGCAACTCTCCTTCTCTTGAGGGGTGCAATAATCCATTGACATTCAGTGCAATTATCACAAGTATGAGTTGGTTGCTGTCATTTTGTTATGTGTTTTTTTTATGGTGTTCCTGGTTTCTTTGTTTGATATATTTTCTCTGCTGAACTCATTTTGTTTATGAATCACGTTATCATTTCCTTCATTGCTGTTGTTTTAGCATTTGCTAAATATTTGTGCTTGTCCTCTTTTTTTATTGTGATGTGAAGGTTTATCATTTTTCTTTCAGGTGACCCTGTGATTTATAGTTTTCTCCCCAAGTTTAGAGCAATCTGTTCTATCTTGCAACTCTCTTGACTTCTTCACCATTTAGAAGTTCTGGATCTACACTATTTTTTCCCTCTTTTTTGTTTTGTAGTTGTCCTCATTTGCCAATTGATGTCTCTGGTTCCCTGTTTCCAATCTTGTAAGCTTATTTTACTTTGGCTACTTCCATAACTGGATTGGTTTCTGGGTTATGTCATCATGTGTATTAATGGTCAGTAGTTGTTTGCTATTATTGGTTCTCTGTCCAAAGGACTTTTATTAGTATCTCTTGTAAGGCTGGTTTAGTTTTAATAAATTCCCTTAATTTCTGCTTATCTGGAAATCTCCTAATTTCAACATCATAACTGAGGGACAATTTTGCCAGTATATAATTCTTGGTGGGAAAATTTTCTCTTTCAGGGTTTTATATATACCATCCCATTGCCTTCTTTCTTGCATGGTCTCTGCTGAGAAATCAGAGGTTAGTCTTATCGGTTGCCCATTGTAGGTAACTTTTTGTTTTTCCCATGCTGCTTTCAGGATTCTTTCTTTGTCTTTGGTTTTGGTGAGTCTGATGAGGCTATGTCTTGGTGATTTTCTTTTAGGGTCTATCATGTTTGGGATTTGATGGACTTCCTGAATCGACATATTTTCATCTTTCATCTTACCTGGGAAGTTCTCTTCCAACAAATCTTCACCAATTTTCTCAGTGGTTTTATTTTTCTCTTCCTGTTCTGTAATTCCAATTACATGTAGGTTATTCCTTTTGATGGTACATGTAGGTTATTCCTTTTGGTGGTATCCCACATGAATCTTGTTGTTGTTGTTATGTGCCATCGAGTCAGATCTGACTCATAGTGACCCCTCCTTTGGCTGCTGAGGTGGTATCACTATGGAAGTAGATTGCCCAACCTTCCTTCTGAGGAATAGTTGGTGGGTTTGAACAGCCAGCCTTCTGGTTAGCAGTCAAGTGCCTTAGGCACTACGCTACCAGAGCTCCTACTTGAATCTTAGGCTTTCTTCATTTTTGTTCTGATCTTTTTCTGATTGATCTATTTCCAGACAAGTATTCAGGTATATGTCTTTAATCTCATTAATTCTGTCTTCCATTGATTTGATTATAGTCCTTAGACCTTTCAATGTGTTATCTATTTCTAAAAATTTAGTATTAATCTTCTGGATTTCTATCTGTAGATTTTGTATTATTTCTAATTTTTCATTTATTTTGTCATTTTGTTGTTTTATTTCCTTCTGAAGTTGTTCTAGGGTTTTGTCTGTATTTTCTTTAATTCTGTCAATGTTTTCCTTGATCTGTCTCTCAATCAGTTAAAGGTACCTGAGTATAATTCTTTTGAATTCCTTATTGTTGTTGTTGTTATGTGCCATTGAGTAGGACCCAACTCATAACAACCCCTCCTTGGGTTTCCGAGGCAGTATCAATACTGAAGTAGATTGCCCCATCTTCCTTCCAAGGAATGGCTGGTGGGTTTGAACCACCAGCCTTCTGGTTAGCAGTCAAGTGCCTTAGGCACTATGCTACCAGAGCTCCCAAATTCCTTATTAGGGAGTTCTAATGCTGCTGCTTCTTCAGGGATCTGTTCTGAGTTTGTATCCTGCTCCCTTGTTTCTACTGCTTTATTTTCCTTCTTTATAAACTGTGATGGTCTGTTGTCTCTAAGACATTGTGACTTTGTTGTATTTATATTTATATTGGTGATTGTATTTTGGAGTGATTCACCCAAGATTTTCTTTCTCTTTTTTTTTTTTTTTTGGCTGTATCTGAGTAAGCAGGGTACTGTGATCCTCTATTCACTAGTTGGAAGCACTTACTCACTCACCATATTTCTCCTGCTGGGTGTGATAGAGAATGAGAGTGACTGCACAGATTTATGTTAACTGTTTGTGAAGAGCTGTTAAGGGTGCCAACCTTTTCTTGGTAGTCATTTATCATTGGCCAGTTGGTAGAGAAGGAAATGGTGGCTGTTAGTCAGTAAGTGGAGCTGCAAGAGGTGCAGATATGATTGGGTTGTATGGGCATGGTTGCTGTCTCCCACTCAGTTAGACAAAAATGACAATCAACAAACCATCAAAAAAATAAAAGCAAAAGGACAAAAAACACACACCACATATACACAGGAACAATCACCAAAAACAGAAGAAAAAAAAAGAGGAAAGGCAATAAATAAGAGAAAATATTTTAAAAAATACTTTAAAAAGAAATATGAATAGAGAAAGGATGGGGAATCCCACAATATCTGGGGAGGGGGAATAAGAGAAAAGAAGTAGAATAGGAGAATAATGTGAAAAATGGCAAAAATTCAAAAAAGTAAACAAGGAATAGGGAAAACCACAAGAAAGAAAAAAAATGGGAACCAGGAAAAGGGAAGAGAGAAAAAGCTGAAAACTAGAACCTGGGAAGCAAAGAAGAAAGAATAATAATAATAAGGATGGAAAAAATATAATAATAATTTTAGAACAGACAAAAACAAACAAACTAAAAAAAAGAAAAAAAAAAAAATCTGGGTGGGGTGGGGCAGGGCAGGGCAACCAGGCTCTATCAGAGCACACAGTCTGGGATGACATTCCTGATAGCCCAGAAGGTGGGTGGGATTGAGGTATGGCTGCACCTCCATTCACCAAGAGGGTATGTGGTACAACAAGGGGAATATTGCCCTTTCCAGTCCTCAGTGTCTGGTATGTCCTTGTGTTCCCCGGAAAGTGCAGTCTTTTCTTAGATCCCTGGAATCAGAGAGAATGATGTCACTTTAAATATCCAAAATGGTCAAACACCTTGGAAACATTCAAAATGGCTGTGCCTTCCAGACAGCCAAAGTCCACAGCTCAGCCCATCTCCCTCTTTGCTGCTTCCCTTTTTATTCACCAGGCAACAGTGTAGTCTTCCATGCAGCTCCTGACTAGCAAGGCCAATTTTTAGGTTAATTCATAAGTCCTAACACCACTTGGCAATATGCAAGCTGTCCATGCTATCAGGACAGTCAGCTAACAGTCAGCTCCCTCAATCTCCATTTTTGGTGTTTTTATGCAGGCTCTTCTACTAGCTGGAGTTTAGTTTACTTCTGTATCCTTCCTTTCAATGTTAAGGGCTCCAGAATTATCTTCTATATCTTGCTAATTGGTTCCTCTTTTCTTTGTTAAACAGGGTCTGTGTAGTTTGTCTGCCTATTTTGCCATCCTAGCAGAACATTTTATTACTATTTATTTATAGAAAGTCTTGAAATTATGCAGTGTCCTCAAATTAGTTATTCTTTTTCAAGGTTCTTTTGGCTGTCTTAGGTTCTTTTCAATTCCATGTAAGTTTTAAAATCAACTCGATAATTTCCCCAAAGTTAAAGAAAAAGTGTTGAGTTTTTCACTGGGATTGTTGAATCTATAGATTAATTTAATGTGAAATTTTATCTTAATATTGATTCTTCATGCATGAACATGGGATATTTCTCCATTTATTAATGCTTTCTTAGTTTTGAGTGTAGAGGTCTTACATTCTTTTGGTACAATTATTCCTAAGTATTTTATATTTCATGCTATTATAAATTGATTTTTAATTCTGCTTTCAAATACAAGCAGTATTTGTATACTGACCCTGTGATCTTTATAAATGCATTTATTAGCTACAGTAGTTATCTGTATATCCCTAAAGATTTTTGAAGAGTTCTGGTGGCATAGTGCCTAAGACATCTGACTGTTAACCAGAATGCTGGTGGTTCAAACTCACCAGCCACTTGGAGGAAGGAAAATTGGGCTATCTACTTCCATTGTGATACCATCTCAGAAACTCAAGGAAGGGTCACTCTGAGTTGGATCCAACTCCAAGGCAGTGTGTTTGGATTTTGGAAAAAAAAATTTGAGTTGCAATGCTGAAAGATTCTATGGGCAAAATATTGAATGATGCAGCAAACATCAAAAGAAGATGGAAGGGATACACAGAGTCACTGTACCAAAAGAATTGGTTGATGTTCATCCATTTCAGGAGGTGACATATGATCAAGAACCAATGATATAGAAGGAAGAAGTTATAGCTGCACTGAAGGAATTGGTGAAGACCAAGGCTCCAGGAAGTGATGGGAATACTCACTGAGATATTTCAACAAAAGGATACCATGCTGGAGGTATCTAAGCTAAGATAAGCTAAGGTATCTCATCTAAGCTAAGAAATCTGGAAGACAGCTACCTGGCCAACTGACTGGAAGAGAACAATATTTGTATCCATTCCAAAGAAAGGTGATCCCATAGAATGTGGAAATTATTGAACAGTATCATTAATATCACACCCAAGTACAATCTTGCTGAAGATAATTAAAAAACGGTTGTAGCAGTATACTAACAGAACTTCCAGAAATGCAAGCTGGATTCAGAAGAGGATATGAAATGAGGGACATCATTGCTGATGTCAGATAGACCTTGGATGAAAGCAAAGAATACCAGAAAGATGTTTACTTATCTAAACAAGTAAATGCTATGCAAAAGCATTCAATTGTGTGGATCATAACAAATTATGGATAACTTTGAGAAGAATGGGAATTCCAGAATACTTAATTGTGCTCATGAGGAAATTGTACATAGACCAGGAGGCTATGCTTTGAATAGAACAAGGGGATACTGCATTAAGATCAGGAAGGTAGTACATCAGAATTGTATCCTTTTACCATACTTATTCAATTTGTAGTCTTAGCAAATACTTCAAGAAGCTGGACTATATGAAAAATGTGGCATCAGGATTGGAGGAGAACTCATTAACAACCTGGGATATGCAGATGACAGAACCTGGCTTGCTGAGAGTGAAGATGATTTGAAGCACTTACTGATAGAGATTAAAGACTATAGTCTGAAGTATGGATTACACCTCCACATAAGCAAACAAAAATCCTCACAACTGGACCAATAATCAACACCATCATAAATGGAGAAAAGACTGAAGTTGTCAGAGATTCCATATTGCTTAGTTCCACAATCAACACCCATGGAAGCAGAAGTCAAGAAATCAGACAATATATTGCACTGGGAAAATCTGCTGCAAAAGACTTCTTTAAAGTGCTTAAGAGCAAAGATGTCTCTTTATAGACTAAGGTGTGCCTAACCCAAGCCATGGTATTTTCAGTCACCTCATGTGGATGTGAAAGGTGGATGATGAATAAGGAAGAGCGAAGAAGAGTTAATACTTTTGAGTTGTGGTGTTGGCAAAGAACACTGAAAGTACCATGGACTGCCAGAAGAACTAACAAATCTATCCTGGAAGAAGTGCCGGAATGCTCCTTGGAAGCGAGAAGGAGCAGACTTTGTCTCACCTACTTCAGTCATGTTGTCAGAAGGGACCATTCCCTGGAGAAGGATATCATGCTTGGTAAAGTGGAGGGTCAATGAAAGAGGGGATGACCCTCCATGAGATGGACTGACATAGTGGCTGGAATGATGGGTTTAGATATAACAAGGATTTTGAGGCTGGCACAAGACCAAGTAGCGTTTCATTTTGTTTTTCATAGGGTCACTGCAAAAACAGCAAGGAGGCCACATGTTCTGACCTCCTCTAATCTCACAAGAGGAAGACAGGATTACCAGCAGTAACCCAAGGCCTATTACTGCAAGGCCAAACATGCTGCCTCCCTCCAGCCCTTTCACCAACCGTTCCTCCCAAAGTACCCACCACCTCTCTCCTGGGTTCGATAATTCGCTGCAGTGGCCACACAGAACTCACAGATTACAGGGTTTATTAGGGAAGCACCAGGCTACAACTCAAGTTCAGGAAGAACGCTCAGTCTCTCTCCCAGGCCACGGTCCCTCAGCCAAGAGTCTCTCACAGTCTCTTTCCCAGCAACGCATGTCTCAGGAGCCCATGTCTCTTTCAGCAGCACATCTTCCTCAACCAGCAGTCAGAGAGAGTTCTGCCTCCAGGAGGTCTCCTTTTGAGCCCGGCAGGGTGGTCAAACTAGCCAATTATAGCATCAGAACTCTAAGCACCTGACAGAGAGTGGGCACCTCCCAGAACATTGTTTTGTGCCACTCCCAACAGAAATACTCCAGGTGGACACCTTCAGCAATCAGGAGCTCCTCAGTTGCTCATAGCAAATCCCACCTTGGAGTTTACAAAGACTTATGGCTAGAAAAGCCACACAAGTAATTTACTACAGTGCAGTCACTATTAGCTGGAGCTGACCCAATGGCACCTAACAACAACATCAAAGATTTTCTAATATAAACAATCATGGTATACGTTATTAAGAGAGTTTTAAGGGTTCCTTTCCTAGCCTTATGTCTTTATTTTCCTTGCCTTAGTGCATTTGCTAAGACCTTTAGTATAATACTGAACAAGAATAGTAAAAACAGATATTCTGTTTTTTACTAAATCTTAAGCAGAAAACATTCAATATTTTACCATTAAGTATATGGTTTGTGTAAGTCCTTTATCAGGTTAAGGAAGTTTCCTTTTATTTCAGTTTTCTGAGAACTTTTTTCCCCCCCCTTTATGAATGCATATTAACTTTTTTCCAAATATTTTTCTCCAGCTATTGAAATGATATATTTTTTTTCTCTTTTATTTTGGTAATATGGTGAATTACATGGATTTATTTTCTATTGTAAAGGTAATGTTGCATCCTTGAGAAAAGCTACACTTAGTCATGATCTTTTCCTGTTTATTTAGAGTTAATATAGTGTTGTTGCTGTTGTCGTAATATCTTTTTATATATTGCTGGACTCAATTTGGTAAAATTTTTTAAAAGATTTTTAACATGAGGGATCCTGGTCTGTAATTTTCTTTTCTTGTAATATTTTAAACAGGTTTTGCTATTAAGATTATGCTGGACTCATAAAACCACTATTTCTTTCTCCTATATTTTCCAAAAGAGTCCCTGCGTGGTGTAAATAGTTAAGCATTTGATTACTAGCTAGAAGATTGATGGTTCAAACCCACTGAAAGGCTCCTCAGAAGACAGGTCTGGGAATCTGCTTTCAAAAGCCTTGAAAACTGTAAGGAGGAATTCTACTTTGCACACATGGAGTCGTCATGCATCAGAATTGACTTAGTGGCAACTAACAACAAAATATTTTCTAAAAGAGTTTGTGTAGGATTAACATTACATCCTCCCTGATTTTTTTTCTTTTTTAATATAATTCATTTGTTAAATCATTTGGGCATAGAGTGTCTTTGTTAGGAATGTTTGTCATAATGAATTAAATTTCTTTAATAAATACAGGGTTATTAGGAATTTCTATTTTGCCTTGTGTCAGATTTGGAAAGTTACATATTTTTAAGGGATTCATCCATTTCATCAAAGTTGATGAGATTACTGGTGTGAAGTTTCCATCATATTCACTTGTTATCATTTATTATCTATATGTAATGATATCCCCTCTTTCATTACTGATATTAGTTACTAACAAATTAGTTAGTAATTTGTATTTTTTTTTCTTGATTATTCTTGCCAGAGGCTTTTTAATTTTACTAATCTTGTGAAAGCATCAAAACTTGTCTTTGTGAATCTTCTTTTTCTATTTAAAAAATTTCTGCTCTTATCTTTATTGTTTATTTTCTTTATGGGGCTTAATATGCTTATATGCTTCTACTTTTTAAAAGTAAAAAACTATGACACTGATTTTACAACTTTCTTTTTGATTTAGGCTTTAAAGCTCTAAATTTCTGCTAAGCCCTGCAATAGTTCCATCCCACAAATTTCAATATTTTGTTATCATTATAATTAAAGATATTTAGTAATTTACTTCATTTTTCCTTTCAATCATGAGGTATTTAAAGTTTAGTTGTACAATCTGAATTTTTTTTCTTATCTTTTTGTTGTATATTTAAAATTTTATTTTAGGAAAATATTTAGTAATTTCTTAATGTTTTTGAAATTTTTAATACTCATTATATAGCCCAGATTATGGTCTAACTTGATAAAAATTCCATGTACATACACTTATAAGGAATATGTGTTCTGCATGTGAAATAGTGTTCTGTAAATATCATATAGGAAAAAAATGATTGATGATATTTTCAATATTTAGTATATTTACTGATTTTCTGTTTAAATTATTCTATCAAGTATTGGGAGAAGGGTACTAAAATCTCCACTGTCATTACAGATTTCTTCATGTTTTTATTTTTCTATCAGATTATGCATACATGTTTATGACTTACATTTCCATGATTCATTCTTTGTATGCAGCATATTCTTGAGTCTTGCTTTTTAAATCTAGCCTAACAATCTCTGTCCTTTAATTACAGTGTTTATAACATTTATTTTTAATGGCAATATTGCTACAAATGAGTTTAGATTTATTATTTCTATTTTTGTTTTCTATTTTTGCCTTCAGTTTCTTGTTTTGTTTTGTTTCATGATTTAATTTAACAATTCAACATTCCACTTTAAATCCTTTATTGATTTTTTAGTTGTAAATTTTTGTATTATCATTTAGCAGCTGTTCAAGGTATTACACTAAAATCTTTAACTTATCACTGTCTATTTAGAGTTCATATACTGTTGTTGCTTTTGTTGTTAGGTGCTGTCAGGTCAGCTCTGACTTATAGCCACCTTACGTACAACAGAACAAAACTCTACCTCATCCTGTGCCAGTCTCACAATCCTAGCGATACCTGAGCCCATTGTTGCAGCCACTGTGCCAATCATCCACCTCATTGAGGGCTTTCCCCTTTTTTGTTGATCCTCCAATTTACCATTCTTCTCTGGAGAATGGTCTCTTCTGACAACTTGACTAAAGAAGGTGAGATAAAGTCTGGCCATTCTCACTTCCAAGGAGCATTCCGGCTGTACTTCTTCCAGGACAGATTTTTTTAGTTCTTCTGCAAGTCCAAAGTATTTTCAGTATTTTTCACCAATACCACAACTCAAAAGTATCAACTCTTCTTTGGTCTTCCTTATTCATTATCTAGCTTTCGTATCCACATGAGGTGATTGAAACTACCTTTGCTTGGGTTAGGTGTACCTTAGTTTTGAAAGAGATATCTTTGCTCTTCAGCACTTTAAAGAGGTCTTTTGTTGCAGATTTGCCCAGTGCAATACATAGTGTGATTTCTTGACTTCTGCTCCCATGGGTGTTGATTGTGGAACCAATTCATATGAAATCTTTTGACAACTTCAATCTTTTCTCCATTTTTCTTGATGCAGTTTATTGGTCCAGTTGTGAGGATTTTCATTTTCTTTATGTTAAGATATAATCCACACTGCCAACTGTAGTCTTAAATCTTCATCAGTGTTTCAAGTTGTCTTCACTTTCAGCAAGCAAAGTTGTGTCATCTGCATATTGCAGGTTGTTAATGAGTCTTCCTCCAATCCAGAAGATGCCATACTTTTTTTCATATAGTCCAGGTTTTCAGATTATTTGCTCAGCATACAGATTAAATAAGTATGGTGAAATGATACAACCCTGATGTATTCCCTTCCTGATTTTAAACCATGCAATATCGTCTTGTTCTGTTCAAACAGCAGCCTCTTGGTCTTTGTATAGGTTTTTCATGAGCACAACTAAATGTTCTGGAATTCCCATTCTTCTCAATGTTATCCACAATTTGTTATGATCCACACAATGGAATGCTTTTGCATAGTCAATAAAACACAAGTAAACATCTCTCTGGTATTCTTTGCTTTGAGCCAAGATCCATTTGACATGAGCAATGATATCCCTCGTTCCATGTCCTCTTCTGAATCCAGCTTATATTTCTGGAAGTTCTCTGTCAATATACTGCTGCAACAATTTTTGAATTATCTTCAGCAAGATTTTACTTGGGTGTGATATTAATGATATTGTTTGATAATTTCCACATTCTGTGGGATCACCTCTCTTTGGAATAGTCACAAATATTGATCTCTTCCAGTCAGTTGGCCAAGTAGTTGTCTTCCAAATTTCTTGGCATAGATGAGTGAGTGCCTCCAGTGCAGCATCTGTTTGTTGAAAGTTCTCAATGGGCATTTCCATCACTTCCTGGAGCCTTGTTTTTTTTTTTTTTTTAAACCAATTCCTTCAGTGCAGCTTCAACTTCTTTCTTAAATACCATTGGTTCTTGATCACATACCACCTCTTGAAATGGATGAACAACAATGAATTCTTTTTGATACAGTGACTCTGTGTATGCCTTCCATCTTCTTTTGATATTTCCTGCATCATTCATATTTTGCCCATAGAATATTTCAATATTGAAACTTGAGGATTAATTTTTTTCTTCAGTTATTTCAGCTTGAGAAATCCCAAGTGTGTTCTTCTCTTTTGGTTTTCTAACTCCAGATCTTTTTGGAGTTAGAAACTTTTGGAGTTAGCACATTTCATTATAATAATTGACTTTGTCTTTTTGTACTGCTCTTTGAAATCTTCTTTTCAGCTCTTTTACCTTGTCATTGCTTCCATTTGACTTAGCTACTGTCCATTCAAGAGCAAGTTTCAGGGTCTCTTCTGACATCCATTTTGGTCTTTTCTTCTTTTCTTTTTAATGATCTTTTGCTTTCTTCATGGATGATGTTCTTGATGTCATTCCACAATTCCTCTGGTTTTCAGTCATTGTTGTTCAGTGCATCAAATCTATTCTTTAGATGGTCTCTACATTCAGGAGGGATATAATCAAGGTCATATTTTAGCTCTTGTGGAGTTCTTTTAATTGTCTTCAGCTTCAAGTTGAACTTGCATATGAGCAATTGATTGTTAATATACTACTTCATATAAAATGCACAAATGTTACAACAATATAATTTTACTTACTATCATGCTGTCCTTGTAGTATTTTTACATATTTTACATCTATAAACATTATACATCTCATGATAAAATGGTATAATATATTCATTAAATAGTCCATTTTACTTTAAAGAAATTAAGAGAATAAAAAGACTATTATTTTACTTGTATCTAGTGATTTACAATTTCTAATATTCTTCATTCTGTCCTTTAAAATCACATTTCTATCTGTCATATCATTTCCCTTCAGTCCACAGAATTTTTTTCCATGTTTCTTGTAAGAGTCCTACTGGCAATAAATTCTTTCAGCTCTTGTTTATATGATACATATATATATATATTTGTTGTTGTTGTTATGTGCCGTCGGTCGGCCCTGACTCATAGCGACCCCTCCTTGGGTTTCCGAGGCAGTATCACTACGGAAGTAGATTGCCCCATCTTCCTTCCAAATATATATGTATATATATATACCCACCAGCCACTCCTCGGAAGGAAGGTTGGGCAATCCTACTTCCGTAGTGATACTGCCTCGGAAACCCAAGGAGGGGTCGCTATGAGTCGGGGCCGACTCGACGGCACATAACAACAACAACAACAATATATATATATATATACACACACATACATACACATATTCATTATTGCAAAATATATTTGCTGGATTAGAATTCTGGCTTGACAGTTTTTTTTTTTTTTTTTCTTTTTCAGCATTTTTTTAAACAAATGGCATTCCAGTATTTCTGACCTACCTCATTTATGACGAGGAATTAGGTGAAATTCATTTAATGCTTCCTCTACAGGCAATGTATTCCCCCATTTCTCTAGCTGCTTTTAAGATTTTTATCCTTATTTTTGGCTTACATAAATTTGTCTTTGTTCCCTCTATGCGATTTTCCTTGTATATGTATGTTTTGATCATTAATTTCCGGACATTTTCAGCTATTATTTCTTCAAATATTGTTCCTGTCCTATTCTCTCTTCTCTTCTGAGACAAAATAATACATTATACTCCTTGATACTATCCCACAAATCATTAACACACACTCATTTTTTCAATCCTTTTTCTCTGTTCTTAGTAACTGCTATTTATCTGTATTCAAGTTTATTGACTCTTGTTTCTGCCATCTCCCATCTGCTTGCTATTAAATATCACCAATGAATTTTCACATTTCAGATGTATACCTTAACCCTTTGCTCCCCCCCCTTTTTTTTTTTTTTAATAATTTCAGTTTCTCTGCTGATTTTCTCATTTGTTCCCTCATTATGATCATATATTCCTTTAAACCTTTCCATATGTTTATAAATTTTACCTTAAAGTCCTTTTCTGATATTATCAACATCTGAGTCATCTAGGGATCTGTTCTTTTTTGACTACTTTTTTATAACTAGAGGTCACATTTTTCGGTTCCCACGTATATAATTTAAAAAGTACCAGTAGCTGGTACTTTTTAAATTGTATATGCATAATATGTAAAGACTCTATATTAGAGTTGTGTTGTTGTTGTTGTTATGTGCTGTCGAGTCAGACCCAACTCATAGTGATCCCTCCTTGGGTTTCCGAGGCAGTATCACTACTGAAGTAGATTGCCTCATCTTCCTTCCGAGGAGTGGCTGGGGGATTTGAATCGCCAGCCTTCTGGTTAGCAGTCAAGTGCCTTAGGCACTAGGCTACCAGAGCTCCCTTATTAGAGTTGTAGAGACTCTATATTCTGTTATCTTTTTTTGAAGAATGGTAATTTTAATTCTAGAAAGTAATACAATTACTGGTTGACCAGCTTGATATTATAGTGTCTTGGTTTTATCCTTTGTTTGGGACTTTTATAGTTTGTTTTGTCCCTTTTTCTAGAATTATTATTATTTTTTTAGTCCTAGGCCATTATCTATATCCATATAGTGTAGTCCTTTGGGTTTCAATTAAAGCCTGAGATGTTTACCAAGCCTTTCTAACTTTGTAGGTATCCTAACTTTGTCTCCCTTTCATCTATCTCTGCTCAACTACTGTTCTTTTCTTCCAAGTCCTTGTAATCCCACTCCCCCACACGCACTGTTCACAAGTCATTCAAGTTTTAGGAGAATTATACATGGATGTGTTGACTCTATACTTTCTAAGATTTCCTTTCACTCTGTCAGCCCCAAATTCCATCCTCTCAACATCAAACTTTACTTGCTTACTAATGTGTTCACTGCTTGAATTCTAACACCCACATAGGCGTTCATTGAGAGGAAAAGCTGTAACAAGTGTGGATATCACCAAATACTATTCACTCCAGATTTTGCCTGCCTGTGGTCAATTTCTAGATTTCCACTAAATAAATGAAACTCACTGCTGTTGAGTTGGGTCTGACTTGTAGCGATCCCTCCTTGGGTTTCTGAGGCAGTATCACTATGGAAGTAGATTGCCCCATCTTTCTTCTGAGGAGTGGCTGGTGGGTTTGAACTGCCAGCCTTCTGGTTAGCAGTCAAGTGTCTTAAGTACTACACAACCAGAGCTCCTTCTAGATTTCCAGTACCTCTTTTTTTTTTTTTTTTTTTAGTTAATTGTAGTTTTTTGTTGCTGTTACTTGCCGAGTCACTTCTGACTCATGGTGACCCCTGTGTGCAGAATAGAACTTCTCTATAGGGTTTTCAAGGCTATGACCTTTCAGAAGCAGATCACCAGGCCTGTCTTCTGAGGTGCCTCTGGGTAGGTTCAAACCATCAAACTTTTGGCTAATAGCTGAGGTGGTTTTTTATTTTTATTTTTTTTTAAAGAAACCTTTACCAGAGTTTTTAATTGTTATCGTCAGAAACATTTGTTCTAAAATAGAGTAAATTACTCTTTCATTACCAAAAGCAAGACTATCAAAGATGTGGTTTTTATGGTAGAATGCACTGAGGAATTGATTGAATCAAAGTGGGTTTAGGCTTTCTGCTTTCAATAGACTACATGATTCTGGTAGCATAGTGGCTAAAGCACTTGACTGCTAACCAGAAGGCTGGCGGTTCAAACCCACCAGCCACTCCTTGGAAGGAAGGTTGGGCAATCCTACTTCCGTAGTGATACTGCCTCGGAAACCCAAGGAGGGGTTGCTATGAGTCGGGGCCGACTCGACGGCACATAACAACAACAACAACATGATTCTTATGAGAAAAGACTATGTTTTATCTTTTCTTTTTTTTTTTCAGGCATTGACAGTACGATGGAAAACGCTACAACTTCCACTTACTAAATATGACCTATGAATATTCACATAACTATGTTGAACTGGATAATCTATGTAAGTGAAACAAAATAGGGCAACAAATAAAGAAACAAATTAAGGAACATGCTTAGGAGATTAGTGGTATGTAATATTTCCCATTAAGACAGAGAATGGAAAATACGTTCTGGTTGTGCAGGAAAACAGGTATCCATCCTTACCATATTGCAAGCCTTATACTAAGATAGGTATTTTCTAATTATTTTATATAAATCATTTTATTTTCATAAAAATCATAAGAATAGACACTGTCATAATCCCATTTTGTAGATCACAAGGAGTCCAAGGTTGTCTTAGTCCCGAGTTATATTCCAGGCATTCCCTCCACTCAGAACTGAGGTCAAACTCACCCACAGCATTCATCACTTACTCCAGCAATATGTATCTCCTTTTAATCTTTTCTTTCATCTCCCATATTAGCAACTTGCTTCCTCCCGTAGGTAAGCTTAATTTTCATACAATTCTTACTCATGCTATGGAGAAGTAGCAAGATGGATACCAATGACTGAAGCAGTGAATGGTCAAGAAATACTTTTGGAATCAATGACTCTGAGACAGCTTGTCTACTTCTGTCCATCTCTCTGTCTTTTAAAAGTCAGTTTCACATTCACCCCTTGCATAGAGCCCCTAGTGTTCAACCTGGAACCTTCTACCACTCCACTTAACCAATTACTCTGGTAAATTTATATAAGAGTTATTTGTTTTTAATGATTAACTTCTATGTCTCAACACCATTATAGGTACTGTGAAAGAAACGAATGAGACAAGGTCTTTTGCTACAAGAACAGTACATTTTGGTTAGAGAGTCAGAGTCACATACGGTTTAGCTGAGTCTAACTTATCTAATTAACCTTTGTGTATGTATTCCAGTATGCTACTTTGCTTTTTTCTCTTCTTTGTAATCTTTTCACACAGGCTATTCATTTCAAGGATCTAACTGACTTCTTATTGGTACCAACTCTTTAACCCTGAGAAAGTCTGAGGGCTGACTGGAGCCCTGTGGCTCCTGGCAGTGCTCCTTACTATCATATCGCTGTGGTAGAACTCAGTCCTTGCTGCCTCATCCAACCTTCCTCACCCAGCTTGTAATCAACTTAACTTTTAATGTCTTTGTACAAAGACTTTAGGTAATATTTGTCCTTTGGACTCCCAGGGGGCTGTGGTAACTGCCCAGCTAGGAAGCCCTACCCTTCATTATTCAGCAACAGCTTGAAGAGTATTCTAATTCTAACCTTCCGCCCTCGGACAGACCAGCTGCATCAAAGGCTGTGTTCCCCTGTTTGTTTGTTTTTTTCTTGAAGCAGAATCACCATTTCAAACTAAGTAATCTATTAGCAAAGTAAGGACTCTGAGTCCAAATTTTCAAAACATGGCTCTTCTGTGAACCACAGCAAATCTAAACCGGATTATGTCTTAAATTAGGCTGAGGACCCATGTGGTCCCTTTTCCTCTACCCCTTCGAATCCCTGCATGCTGTTCAGGGGAAGTTGCTGGCTTTTGAACTGACAGTTTGGAAATGAAGGCATTTTTCTTTTAGGGAGAACAGTCCTTCAGTGATTTAAAAACGAGCCTTGTGATCAAAATAATTCATAAAGGAAAAGATTTATGGAGTGACTTCACTAGCACACAATGCAATTTTAAACTTTGTTTTTTAAATAAATCTGTCAGTACACAAGCCAAGACAACACATCTGAATGCAATATCAGTGGACACACCCTGAATCTCTCCTCCTTTGCTTGTCCAAGACTGTGGTGGAAAAAGAAAATGCTTCTCTTTGTCTTTTTTATTTTTTGAATTAGTTTTTTTTTTTAATTTTATTTTCGAGTGCTACTTCCATGTGAAGACTTTTGAAACTTGTGTTTACTATCATCTCCTACAAAAAAACCAAAAACCTGCCTTTGAAACATGAATTTTCCATCTACCACTTATGCTTGTTTAAGAAAATAAAAATAAAGGAGTTCAAATTATAATGAATCCCTCTGGCATGAGGAAGCCTGCTCTAATCTTCCTTTATCAGGTTTGAGTGATAGTTCTGCTCAACGAATATTGACAGGGCTGTCCTGTTTCTCAGGCTTTCTTTTCCCTCAGTTGGAGAAGGATACAGTGCATTTTCACATTCTCAAAGTCTGCAGTTGTTTTTATATAAGAAGCAATTTGCTTGGGTCACGTCAGGTCGAATGGGATGCCTGCCCAGCTCTTGGTTTTAAAGGAAAAACATACAGAAAGACACAAAAACACAGCAGTTTCCTTCATTAAATTCCACTCTACCTGCCATGGGCTTCTAGCCACAATGGAATTTCCCACCCTGGCCTAGCCTAGTATAACTTTTATTTTTAGGGATTTTTTTTTTTTTCCCCTTAAAGCTTATGAGTTTTCTTTCAAGTGAACTTTGAGGTAAGGATTATTAAATGATAGAGTAATTGCCTAGTTTTAAAAGAATCAGACATAAGAAACAAATGCATAGTGACCTTCCATAATATTGCTGGATAACCAACCCTGGATAACAGCCTTTCAAAAAACTGTTCATAATCAGCACAGTAGGACAGATAATATGATTTAAAGTCAAAACTGAATCCAAAAAGAGTAGGGGAACAGTCTCTTTTCAGTTGTACCCTCTATTTACCATTTTACTGGATAGAAAGAACTTTGGAGAAAAAAATGAAATTGAATAACAGCAACAACAAAAAAAAAAGACGAAGGAAGTAATTCGATACACACACACACACACACACACACACACACACACACGGTGGGGGGAAGGGGAGAAGCCTTTGGATCTCTCTCTTCTGAAAGCCATTTAGGGCTTTTGCCCATAGCCTGGGGGCAACTCATTTAATCAGTGTTGTTCATGTGGATTATCTAAACTATTAAAAGCAACAGGGAGAATATCCCAAGAAATCCAGACTGGGTCTGTTGAAAAATACTTGGTTTAGGGCCTGGAGCTAAGTAGACTATTCACATTGCACTAAGGGTCCTAAGGAACATGGCTCAGTGCCTCTGTAACTCTCTGTCCCTTTGATCTACCTCACTATTTGGTGTCTCTTGGCATTATGAAAGCTCTTGAAAATGACCCTGTCTAGTTAGCTGATTTGTAATCTGGGGGCCAAAGGGGGAGGCGGAAAGGAAAGAAAGAACAAAAAGAAAACAGGGTCTAGTAATCAAAGAGATAGATGTAGTTCCTTGTTATCTTTGCTCAGCCTAAGTGAAGAGCTACTGAAAATTAAATTTTTGGGAATGTGCATCCCACTCTCCACACATTTAGCAATATCCTTTTCAAAGCCAAAATGAGATATTTTTTCAACTAGCTCCCTTTAAAACTTATCAAGTTGGCCCTCTCATTCATTATTTTCAAACTGGATTTCGCATAATTCCTTCAAATGATAAAGTCTCCTTCTCAGGCTTGTCATTTTCTCTTAGCATTGTTGTTCTTACTTCACCCATTTTAGCTTCTTATCCCCAAGCTCTGATTCCTGTTAAAATTGACTGTTGATGCGGTCATTCCCTTAGCATCACAGCACATTCATAAACCAGAGATTAGTTCACTCACTCTGTCTAGTTTCCAAAACCATTTGCAGCTTGAGACTATTTCATGAGTTTGTCTACTCTTGTGAATAAACAAAAAACTTGCCTATAATATGAGTTTGGAAAAGGAAAGAACGTTTATGTGAAACAGACTCTACAGAGGCCAAAATTAGTAATTGTCATAGGCTTCATGGATGCTGCCCTTGTTAATGCTCTTCTATACTAGCTTTCTCTTAGATATTAGGATTGTGCTTCTTAAATGAATGCCATTTCCCCCCAGTAAAACCAAGTGGCTTACCCTGACATTTAATAGTGATTTTAGAGTTCCTTCTGACTCTAAAGTAAATGTTCATGAGACTCCTGAGCTTGTATCTAGACAATTAATCTGAGCATATTAGCAATTTCCTAAGGTTACATATGATCTCCCACAATCCTTTGCAAAACCTGGGATTTTGAACGACTGTGTAGTTTGTGGTTGAGCTGCTAGGGAGTAAAGCAAAATCATTACTGATGGCAACTCTCACACATTCTACTGAACTGGAGTACAAGGAAACCTTTACTATACTTTTGACATAACATTAGGACTAAGGTTGGTGCAGTGTAGTAAATTACTTTGCATGGCTTTTCTACCCATAAGTCATTGTAAACTCAGTGGTGGAATGAGCAACTGAGGAGCTCCTGATTGCTGAAGGTGTCCACCTGGAGTATTTCTGTTGGGCGTGGCACAAAACAATGTTCTGGGAGGTGCCCACTCTCTCTCAGGTGCTTAGAGTTCTGATGCTATGATTGGCTAGTTTGACCACCCTGCCGGACTCAAAAGGAGGCCTCCTAGAGGCAGAACTCTCTCTGACAGCTGGATGAGGAAGACGTGCTGCTGAAAGAGACACGTGATGCTGGGAAAGAGGCTCAAGAGACACGCATTGCTCAGTGAGACACCAAGGGACCAGCACTGCTGGGAAAAAGACTGTGAGAGACTGTTGGCTGAGGGACGGTGGGCTGGGAGAGAGACTGAGCACTTTTCCTGAACTCGAATTGTAGGCTGGTGCTTCCCTAATAAACCCCATAATCTGTGAGTTCTGTGTGGCCACTGTAGCGAATTATCGAACTCAGGAGAGAGGTTGTGGGTGCTTTGGGGGGAACGGTTGGTGAAAGGGCTGGAGGGAGGCAGCATGTCTGGCCTGCAGTAATAGGCCTTGGGTTACTGCTGGTAATCCTGTCTTCCTCTTGTGCAGTTAGAGGAGGTCAGAACATGCGGCCTCCTTGCCGTTTTTGCAGTTGGTAACCAGGGAACTAAGAACTTGTAAATATACCAACCTTAAGAAGGAGAAGAGGATTAAATAATATTGGAGTTTAGAAACAAAAGTAGTATTGTATCAATCCCTTGTAGACTCAGCACCAACAGAGGTATTTTATGTGTTCAATATTTGAAGGAATACTTGAAGTAGATCTGTCAGATATAGTTCTGACAGATCTACTACTCACTCTCTTTCCTAACACACATATGTGTAGACATGCATGCACATATACACACAAATGAACATAGTACTAGAGTAAGCCTATGGCCACTGGATAAAATTTACACCTATGATCCTCCAACAGCTGCTTTATATATACACTATGGAAGGATTAAAATGAGAAAATGGCTGAAACCATGATTTTTGTGTAATACTGAAAGAAAAGAAATTTGGCTTTGAGCAAATTAAGGTAAATGGACAGTAGTGAACAGAAAGAACAGGTCAGGATTCCTTAGGAACTGGTAAAAGGACTAACCTTGCTTAACACTTTTATAAATGCCTTTCTCACTGCTGGGTCTTGCACTATGCCTGGCATATAGTGGAAGCTCAACAAATTTTTGCTGAGTGAATGAATGAATAATCTGGAACAAGAAGTGTACAATAAATTATACAAGTATGTGGATGGATTAAACTTTTCTGAGCAGGGAAAATAAACTGATGGGGCTCAGTGTTTGTACAGGTGTGTAGAGAGGTGGCAGTGTGAACATGGACAACCAAAATATTAAAATATATGAAAAGGATAGTTTTAAGTCTCAATCTGGAATGGACTTTAAGGTCATTGGGCTCTTTCTTTCAGTCAAAAAGGGCTTTACAATTTTGGCCACTATTAAGGGAAGTTAACGAATATAAAAGTTATACTTCTCTTATATTAGCCCTTTGCACTTACATAAAGCCATCTGCACTTAGAGTACCAAGTTCCAGTGCCATAACATCCCAGCAACTCCTACACTGGGCAGTCATTCAAGTATTCAAATGAGAATGAAATAATGTAAGTTAGCAGAGAAGAACTTTCTGATATCTCAACAATTCACTGAACGTGAGAAAATGCAAACTGACATGGTTGTTAATGTTTTTTTATTAGACTTCATGTTGACATTTCTTTGTAATTGGCTGCTGTAACAGTTTCTTAATAAGTCAAATTTTTCCCAGTCCTCAATGGAACTTATGGACTGGTGATCTTGTAGCTTTGAGTGTTTGCATTCATTTCTCCATTCAACAAACTTTTATTGATTGCCTCCTCTGGCTCTGGTAGCGTAGTGCCTAAGGCACTTAACTGCTAACCAGAAGGCTGGCAGTTCAAACCCACCAGCCACTCCTCAGAAGGAAGGTTGTGAAATCTACTTCCGTAGTGATACAGCCTCGGAAACCCAAGGAGGAGTCGCTATGAATCGGGTCTGACTCCATGGCAAATAACAACCACCACCACCACCTCTGGCTGTAGTAGTCTGGAGCCTTTACGTACTGACAGTCACCTAAGCTGACCTCATGCTTCCTTTACGCCTCCAATTCTCTGATTTTTCACTGGGAACTACCTGTCATGATTGCAAATCCTTCTCAAAACTCGATCTAGCTCTTTCCTATTCATTTTTGATTCATCCTCCCCCTATATCTATTTCCTTATGAGGAGCCAAGAGGCTGCATAGTTCTCAGCAGTGGTCATCATGCTATCTAGAGTAGAGATCCAACAGCCCTAAACACATTCCCTTCTTAAAGAGATATATGGCAATATGTTTTCCAAAATTGAGAAATGATTTGATTTTCCTAGCCTCTGGAGAAATATGTCTAATATAAGTTACCAAGCTAACAGTGGTTCTCCCATTATGTTGTTGTTGTTGTTGTGTGCTGTGAGTCAGACCCGACCCATAGTGACCCCTCTTTGGGTTTCTGAGGTGGTATCACTATGAAAGTAGATTGCCCAACCCTCCTTCTGAGGAGTGGCTGGTGGGTTTGAACTGCCAGCCTTCCCATGATAAGCAGCAGTAACTGCCTGCTCACCAACGTAATTACCAAATTCATTCCATGAAAGAATTCTAGAATACCTGTTAGAATTTCTTCCTACAAGTTCCTAATTTCCTCTGAATGCAGTTAATTCACCAGGCAACAAAGAAGATTAGCCACTTCTTTTTGTATGCAGACAGAAAGAAGTACGAACTTTTTTTATTTTTAATTTTTTTTGCTTATAAAAACCTCTGGTAAATTATGATAGGCTTCAAAACGCTTTTCTTATTTAGCAACCATAGCTTGATTATAAGGAACTCTAAGTTTAGAATCTGAGATCAGTGATTCTGTAATCCTGTGATTGTATACATGCTGGGGATTAGTAAATTGTTGAAGACTTCTTAAATAAAAGAAGTAGTGTTCTCTTCATTTGCAAGGAGTGAGCAGGTATATTAAAGGGAATTTAGAGTACCTGGAGTACATGATAAACTCATGGCTTTCTTTTTAAAACTACCTATGAGGGTGTCTGTAGACATAAGGCAGGCTACAGAGAACATGGTGTCTCATTTCTATGAGTGGAAATCCTATTCATAACAACGCTTTGTGCAGAGACAGACTACCAGTACTTTACCGGTAAAATAGGTAGCATAGTGCCTAAGACGCTTGACTGCTAACCAGAAGCCTGGTGGTTCAAACCCACTAGCCACTCCTAGGAAGGAAGGTTGGGCAATCTACTTCCATAGTGATACTACCTGGGAAACCCAAGGAGGGGTCACTATGAGTTGGGTCCAACTCAATGACACATAACAACAACAACAACAAGATGCAAATACTAAAAACACATATGGGTTAGATGAGATAATTTAAAAAATAAGTAGAAAACAATAAAAGCTACTGAGATTCTAAATTACATATGAAATCTGTAGAAGAATGAAGTGAAAAGTTGTCTAATTTTTTTATACTATATCAGAATTTTCATCCTAACTTGTAAGCATTCCTTGTAAAATGTTTATCAAAAGTGACTGCTGAATTTATGAACTAAGCATGGCTCAACTGTAAACAAACAATTTAGAAAGAATGAGTCTACATGTATAATTTCATCATTCTTAGAAAAAGGGGTGACATTAGCCTTAGCGATAACAAGTGAATTGAATGAAACTATTCTGATCTGAGCCAAAATATAGTCTAATTGCAGGATCCAGTGATTAAACACATTTGGAGAGAAATGGGTGAAAATAGAGTGGGCTACTATTTTAACATAGTTGGATTATTTTCCAACCAAACTGCCCATCCCTTTTTTCCTCTTCTTGGCAAGCAGGAGGCTGAAGAAGACTACAGAGTTATGGCAGCCTAACATCCAGGCAACACATTAGTTGACGCTATTTTAAAAGAATTAAGAATAAGAATAATGAGAAAAGGTGATACAAATGTTTTAGGGATATTATCAGGATAAGAAACAAAACAAAGCCTAGTTGTCACATTGACTGACTCATGGCGACCCTATGTGTATTAGAATAGAATTATATTCCATAGAGTTTTCAGTGACCAATTTTTTGAAAGATCTACAGTCTTTTCTTACAAGGTGCCTCTGAGTGACTTGGACTTCCAACCGTTTGGTTAGCAGCCAAGCATGTTAACCGTTTGTACCACCTGATAACTTCATTATCAGGGTACAAATTAATAATTAAGGGCATTTGACTGTTAGTTGATGCTCAGAAAATTATAAGTATTAAGATGTCCTTACAACCACAGTATTCCAGATCTAGAAACTTTTTAAACCAAACTCACTGCCATTGAGTCGAATCCGACTCACGGTGACCCCTCCTTGGGTTTCCGAGATGTTATCTCCATGCGAGCAGATTGCCCAGTCTTCCTTCTGAGGAGTGGCTGGTGGGTTTGAACTACCAGCCTTCTGGTTAGCAGTCTTAGGCCCTACACCACCAGAGCTCCCAGAAACTTTTTAGTGAGTATAATTAAAAAAAAAAAAAAGATGCTGAGAAATGCATACTTTTCTTGGAAAGAAAATGAAATCTGGTTGACATATTATCACAATTCTTGTGTTTTCTGAAAAAATATTGATGAGAGATAGCATTATCTCACGGTTATGAAGAAGAATGGAAATAATCTATTGCAGGCCAACCATGTTCATGAGCAAAAATCTATTCCCTTCAATCTTCAAATGGAAATGCGGTTTGTAAAATGCTTTGAGATTCTGTGGATAGACCAAAAATATTCTATAAAATATTGTAAATGATACATACTGTAAAAATAGAGTGGGCTACTATTTTAACATAGCTAATTATTAAATGTCTACCCCTTTATTTCAAATCACTCTCCTCCTTCAAATCTGATGGTTGGATTATTTTCTTTCTTTATTCTTTTGGAAACAACCTGTTCAAAGAACCGTGAAATCCAACCTATCAATTTCCTTTCAAATTCTAAGATGTTTTGAAGTATTTAAGGTCCTTGGGTAGGACAAATGATTTGCACTTGGCTACTAAAGGTTGGTCGTTCAAACCCATTCAGCGTCACCATAGAAGAAAGCCCTGGCATTCTACAGCCAAGAAAACCCCATGGAGCAGTTATACTCTGTAACACATAAGGTCGTCAAGAGTCAGAATCATCTCGATGGCAATGGATTTCTGTGAGTGTGTGTGGGCTGTTTTGTTTTTTAAAGATTGTGTCTAGGCCTGTGGTTTCCAGCCAAACAAAAGACAGACATATGAGTTGAACATTTACCTCAAGTAGATACACTCCTTGGAGAGAACAATCATGGGAGAAAGAAGGGCTGCTTATGCACAGCTCAGGGGGCAGGAGCCCATGGAGGGATGGACACTGGGAAGAGGTAACTGGGGGGAAGAGGTGTGAGGGAAGGTGTTGCATTGTGGTAAACTGTGGTCAATGTCATGAGACAAAGTGTATGTGAACTGCTGTATGGAAAGTGAATTTGCTCTGTAAATCTTCATCCAAATCACAATAAAAATAAATAAATAAATAAATAAATAATTTTAAAAAAAGATCATGTCTAGGGACTACTGACTGATTAAAATCTTGCCTTCATATCTTCACATAGCCATAGGTAGGTTGTGTAGCTTTGAGCAGATTACTTCTTAGTACCCCATTTTTTTCATCTGTAAAACTGGCATAATAATAGTACCTGATTCTTGTGGTGGCTGTGAGGATTAGTGAGTATTATACAGTAAATGTGAGGTTGCTTTTCTCAGTCCTGGGAAGTAGTTGAAATCAGGTTAGCGAAATAAAGCAGAGCTTTGGGAGCTCTGATGCCATAGTCCCTAAGGCATCTGACTGCTAACCAGAAGGCTAGCAGTTCAAACCCAACAGCAACTCCCCAGAAGGAAGATTGGGCAATCTACCTCTGTAGTGATATCTCCTTGAAAACCCAAGGAGGGGTCACTATGAGTCAGATCCAACTCCATGGCAGTGGGTTTGGTCTCTCTTTGGCAAGTGCTCTCATTTCACTTACGGGCTCTGACCCTCTAAAATCAGTGGGGCAAAGTCCTGGTTATATAATGCCATCTTCCTGTCTCAAATCCAAGATGAATTTACTTGCTGGTTTTAGTTTTCATTAGGTTTCCTCTAGCTATATGGTTGTTGTTGTTGGGTGGCCTTGAGTTGGACCCGACTCATAGTGAACCCTCCTTGGGTTTCTGAGGTGGTATCACTACAGAAGTAGATTGCCCAGCACCATGGTACTAAGAGTAAAATATCAACCATTAAACTATTTAAAGCAGGTAAATTTTGAAAGGGGAGTTTAGATGTTAAGTCAATAGCAGTGTGCCAGCTTAGTCTGCCTTTCAGAAAGATCACCATAATAAGGAGACCAATAAATAAATAAAAAGTATAAAATATACATCTGTACAGAATCTTAGAATCCTTTCTCTAACACATAAGTTCATTAAAGGAAACTCTGAGGCCTGCCAATGCAACTCGACATTTAAAACAGAACCAAGCACACAGTTCCACAGAAGAAATTCTCAACTGAGAATTACTGACTTACTTCAGATCAGATTTTTCTGCACTCAATTAAAAACAACAGTAACAAACAAATGGGTAAAACTAACAGTGGTTCAGGTTATATTTCATGTACATTACTAAACCAGTGTTCTCAATCAGGAGATAATTTTGCCTCTCAGAGGACAACTGGCAATGTCTGGAGACAATTTTTACTACCATGACTGAGAGGTACAATTACCATCTAGTATGTAGAACCCAGGGATGTGGCTAAATAGCCAACAGTGCACAGCATAGCTCTTATCTGGACCATCCTGCCACCAAAGAATGACCTGGTCCAAAATGTCAGCTGCTGTTATTGAGGTACCCTGTTCTAACCTGAAGGAGCTTTGGTGGCATAGTGCTTAAGAGAGTTGACTGCTAACCAGAAGGCTGGGGGTTCAAACCCACCAGCCACTCCTCAGAAGAAAGGTTGGGCAACCTACTTTCATAATGATACTACCTCAGAAACCCAAGGAGGAGTCGCTATGAGTTGGGTCTAACTCAATGGCACATAACAACAACAACAGCAGAATACTTCCTAGAAGAAATACTCTTCAAATATGCATATATATCTATATATTAAAAGAAACAAAAACAACACCAAAACAGTCCATTGGGTTTCTAAGGCTGTAAATCTTTATGGAAGTGCATCACCTTATCTTCCTCCCACAGAGCAACTGGTGGATTTGAACTGCTGACCTTCTGGTTAGCAGCCAAATGTCTTACCCACTATGCCACCAGAGCTCCTTATTCTTCAAATATATAACCTGACAAATCTGAATATAGATCATGGGAGAAAACTGGTTAAGCAAGTTGCTGTTTGGTAGCTAATTGTGCATATATTTTAATTTTACATTATTGAGACAACCAGACTAATATTCTTTTTGAATTCAAACAACAACAACAAAAATAAAAAACAGTTGCTGTCAAGTCATTAGCAACTCAGGGCAACCCCATGTGTTTCAGAGTAGAATTGTGCTTCATGGTTTTTTCAAGCCTGTGACTTTGAGAAACACATAGTCAAGGCCTTTCTTCTAAGATGCTTCAGGGTGGATTACAACCACTGATCTTTTGTTTAGTAATCAAGTGGTTAGTTGTTTGCACCACTCAACAACCAAAACCAAAGCCTTTGCCATCGAGGGGATTCTGACTTGCACTGCCCAGTTTCCCCTTTTACGCATTCCAGTGAATCGAAAATAAGAAGCCATGGACTATGTCACCTTATCCTGTTACAAAGATATTTTGGAAGGCTTTATAAAAAGTAATGAACACTTTTTTTTCTTTTTTTTAATTAAAGGTAGCCCAAATGAGTTATGAAAAGTTAGAAGTCATTTCTCTAGAATAGGTTTTTTCCTACAATTTTCTTCCTATTTTTCCCTCCTATTTTCCATATGTATCACAAATATTAGTTTGTGCTGATCATAGCCCTGGACTTTTAACATCATTCCTCTCAGTAGAAAAATCACGCTAAACCTAAGTGTTTAAAACCCATTTCTGTACAAGAGTCAGTTTCAGCAAAGGAAGGACAACATGTGCTCCAAGGTAGGTGTGCCATGTGTTTTTTAAATAAGGCACAACTATTCTGCAAGCATTTCATGAGGCACTACTTCGCTGTCAAATATGTTGAAAGGGAAGAAGCAATAAAAATAAACTTTGAAACTGAAGCAAATCAAATTTGTAAAAATTATTTGCAATATGGGTAAAATTCAAATATATAACATTTTATATTTTAAGGGTTTCCCTGTCAAAGGTAGCACATATTTTCCAAGTAAAAGAGGGTGCCTGAGACTGACATTTAGGTCAACATGTGGACACACATTATGTTGTATTACACAGATCTACTCACCTTTGCAATTACATTCTTGGTTTTGAATTTTACTTGCATAGTGGTATCAAGAGTTAAAATGTATTGAAAGCTTCAAAAAATCCTGACTTTTATTTTTTCCCACTGAGAACCCCAAGAAGTTCTTTCCCAGGAGACATTATGGGTCCAGTCCTTACTGAAGAAGAAACAAAAGGCTTAGCCACATAGACAATGGAAACATGCTATTTTCTGAGATGCCAGCATCTTTTCCCCTCCTGTGTTTTCCATCTGAATTTGTAGACTATGTGTCAAAACGTTTGATTTTTCACCCTAAAGGGAGATTCAAAGCTCAAAAGGATAGGGGCATAAAAATGGGTTGAGGTTTTCATAGCAGTTTAATTCAAAACGGTTAAATACCTCCTTCTGAGAGGCCACTACTCAAATAATTTCTAGGACAAGGCACAGACACAAGTTCAAATAAAGGAGAAAAAAAAAAAAAAAAAAGGAGGAAGCAGCAATTTCCAGGCACTGTGACAGATTCAGAAAAGGAAACCTGATTTCTGCTTTCAAAATGCTTACAATCATGCTCCATACAAAAAGATTAATCTACACAAACATAATTAAAGAACATGAGAAATAGTATAATTAAATGTAAAAATGCATGCTACAGGGTGGCATTGGTTTCACATCTGTTCTAATTCAGAGAAAAGACATTGGGTCAAATGCAGCCTACTCTGGTTTCTGATATTAGTTTCATAATACAGATATAATCCCATTACAGAGAACTTCAAGGAACTATTGACATTTTTGTTGCCCTGTAGTTTATTGTCTCAAGTATTGCTTGAAATATCAAGCTACATGCAGAGACATCCACTGTAATGCTATTTGCTGACTTGCATTATGTAAGGGTTAGCCTCAACAAACGTAGATGAACACTCCATAGAACCAGTTCCTAAAACCAGTTGTTTGTAAGTAAGCTCACCTTATTTTTTAAATGTTTCATTACTTTTAACCTAAAGACTAGACATTTAAAATAGAACATTATCCTCAAGTAATCTTGTTATTATATGGAAAAGTAGTATTTATCACAAGTGTCTCTTTAAAGCTCAAAAGGGAATATGGAGAGGTGGGTTTATTATGAATTTAATGGAACTTAAGCTTTAGGGCCTGTTACTAGCATGAGCCCCTTCTAAGCCCCTATACTTAACTTTGTGCTCATAATTTTGTGTTCGTTTTCTTAAAGAGGGTCCCCCAAATTGTTTAAGCTTTAGGCAAAGTGTTGATCCACTTTGAGTATATAATAATCTTGAAGAGATCAAACCTGACAAGCCTGAAAGGCTAATACATTTAAAAGGATACAAAATATACTTTTTAAAGGATAAAATGTAAATTTTATTTTCTAACCCTATCCCTCCTACTGTTGCTCCCTCTTCCTTCCATCTTCCAATTAATAAATATCTCATCTATTGTTATAAGATTATGAGACTCTTTAAAATAAAATCTGTCTGTTCAGTGACTGGGAATAACCAGGTTTTTTTGTTTTGTTTTTTTAAGATAAAAGATTCAGAAACAGAAGATAATTTCTAAGTATGAAAAGGTCTGATAGAGGTCATTTTTCACTAGAATGGCATTATCACACATAGTAGGGGAATGCATGCATTTGAGAAAAAGCAGGGAACGGAAATTTGCTCAATACAATTTACAGTAGTACCTACTGAAAAATGTGGTGAGTCTTAGGCACAATATGGGAATTCTTACCACTAGTAATACCACGTGTCTGTTTTTCTGGTTTCTCAAAACCCCAGATAAATGCCACAAGCACCTCTAAACCTTACCATGGAATTCTCACACTTCTGAGTAAGAAGCTTAGAACAAAATAAAAACTTTGGATGTACTATGTCTGTCTGCAGCTTTTCCTTAATGCCTTGTCGCAGTTTTTGAAGAAAACTGAATAAAAATTAATTCAAGAAAAAATGAATGAAATTACCTCAAATGGAATATTAAATTGAAAAATAGTGAAATCGTTCATAACCATTTTCTGTTAGATTTTTTTTTTGCCTCTCTTAGAAATGGAGTAAGAATGCTTGACATGAAATACGTAAAACCTATCCCATCCCGTCGATCCCATAAAGGGCCCACTCATGAAAACAGGAAGCTTATTAAAAGAGCTTTTCTAAGGTCAATTTTCATTTTGGTGACAGCACCTATTAAGGAAAGGACTCTTTTTGAAAGTTGGGTGAAAAATTAAACACTGCAAATTAGTCAGGTACCTGCTAGATTAATGTAAGTTGACTGACTCATGGCTAGAAGAAACAAGGTAGCTCTGAAACCAAAGAGAAGCCTGGGTCCAGCTTTTCCCTGAGAGGGTTGCTCTGCCCTGCAGAGGGGTGCTTGCTGTCCTGCAGTCTATTTCCTGTACAACCAAAACAAAACAAAAAACCCACTGCCACTGAATTGCATCTGGCTCATAGTGACTCCTGTAGGGTTTCCAAGGCTGTAAATATAGAAGCAGACTACCTTGTCTTTCTCCTGCAGAGTAGCTAGTGGATTTGAACCAGCAACCTTTTGGTTAGCAGTCCAATGCCTTAACCACAGTGCCACCAGAGCTCCTTTCTTCCCTGTCCAGGCATAGCAAATCAACTTGAGACTCCAAAGGAGCTAGCAGAGCCAGTTCATAACAGTGCACACTATTTTACATGCACATTGTTCTAACTATTTTCTTCTTTCCTTTACATTTAAATCCTGTTTTGCTTATTTCTCTGCTTTTCCTTTCCTGGAAGTGATAATGAAAAGAGTATGAGTTTTTGAATTTGAAATCTTTCTAGTCCAGGCTCTGCCAAACACTGTGACATGTTGCCTTTCTGAGCCATCACTTTCTGATACGTAGAATGGGGATCAACAGAGCTTCCTTAATCCACACGGGCAAGCATTACCTGCCTCAAAAATCACCTAAGGTAAAAATTGATTCCAGGCCTCCATCCTAACTTATTAAAGTAGAAACTTTATGGGCCAGGAAATCTTGGACCTCACATTTAAAACTCACTTCCCAAGTGATTTCTGTACACACTAAAGTTTCAGGACTACTTTCTAACTTTTCTCGTGTCAGGATTAAATAAAATCATCTGATGGAATGTATCTGAGAACTCTAAATCAAGATATAAATGCTTGGCTGCTCTCATTATTGTTTACTTCCCAAAACAGCAATTGCACCAAAGCTAGGACACAGGCCCATTTTCCAAAGATCGTGCATGCAGCCTTTCCCTGCCATGCTGTTCTGCTTTGTTTTTAGTTATGCAGGGTAGGTTCACCGGGGGCTGGGGGTTGAGCTGAGAATTATGACACAAGCAGGGCTTCTGTAGAATTTCATTTATGTGACTGCGTCTGCCCCACAGGGTGATATAAGGATTAATTCCTATTTGGCAATTTACCGTGTGTAAAATGCCTTGAGCTCCTTGGAGAAAAGTGCTATATAAATGTAAAATAATAATTATAATAATAATAACCTCAACTATTTAACTGATCAGTGAATTAGCCAGAAGATTTAGACTGCCAAGGGACAAGGCTGAAACCATTAAAAATAGAAACATTTTACATCATCATATCTCATAACTATTATCACAAAGAGGGGAAACAAAGGATTTCTCAGAAATTAAGATCAGTCTAAGTTCTAAACTGATGTAAATAACAGGATCACTAGTAGTGTTTCATGAAAGCCAGGAAATGTAAAAATGACAGATGCATTGTAATTCTAACTCAGCCACACGTTCTGAGGTTTTATACATTTTGGTCTTTTATTTGTATGGAAAATATCTTATCAGTGCGCCCTCTAAAATTTAACATTATTAAGGTATATAACTAAACTTTGCTTAGTTGAATATGTTCATAATATACTCCACCAGTAGATAGTGTTTTATCTGTCTGAAAAGTATTGATATTATTCTATGAAGTTCCAGGCAATACTTGACTCAGTCATTTACCATCAGTTGCCCAAAGAAACAACTGTGTTTCCAGATCTGTAATTTAGGAAATTGAAAAGCACAGAAGAGAACTTTTCTTCCCTGGAAAAAAATGCTTTGGGGCATAAAATCACACAAGCTAACTGCCCTCAGTTCTTACTTTATTTATTTATTAGATTCACAGAGACCCTTCCACCAAAAGCTCAACTGGCTCCCAGAACTTTCATATAGTGAACATGAATCACTGCTCAAACCACAAAAAGCGGGAGAAAAGGCTACAGAAGTCATAATGGGCAAGCTCCAGATGCTCAAATGTAATTGTTTACTCTACTGAGTTATGTGTCGTTCAAGACACTTTCTAACAATCAGCCGAGAAAGGTTCTTTTGTGAAGAATAGGCTTTAGGGTGTTGGAAAAGTTTTAATTCTATTTGTTTTATAGCTCACCCACAAAATAGTTTTAATGTGTATGCAAATAAGTATTGTACTTCTATGCAATAAAGTCTGAACTTGAGTATTCTCAAAGGAAAAGGAATTAAACAAGGGAAGGAATAAGTATGTGTTATTGTGCTCTATTTTTAATTATTAATTTCTACCCTTAAAGGTTAACATTTTTTTAAGGCCAATACCTGAATAAAACAGATATAGATTAAGGTCAACAAGTACCAGAAAATAAAGTTAATTAATATAGCTCAAATTAACTTATACAATCTGAAATTAATCTTTACTCTGTCTGTAAGGTAGAGGGGGAAGTTAGAAAGATAACAAAAATGAAAAACCAAATAAGTAAATGAATAGATTAAAAAAATGAATAAATAAAGTAAAAAAAAAAATCAAAGAGCCAGATTTGTAGCTAATTTTCTTACATAAAAGATTAAGTATTATAAATACTTCTTTGATTTATGAAAAACTAATGTCCAACACCGCAAGAAATTCCAAATGTGGTATGTGTTTGTTGTTGTTGTTATGTGCCATCGAGTTGGCCCCGACTCATAGCGACCCCTCCTTGGGTTTCCGAGGCAGTATCACTACAGAAGTAGGATTGCCCAACCTTCCTTCCGAGGAGTGGCTGGTGGGTTTGAACCACCAGCCTTCTGGTTAGCAGTCAAGTGCTTATACAAACATACATATACATGCACACACATGTGTCAAAATGATGGGCATACTGCTATACCTTTCCAGCTTAAAGGGCCTCTGAAAATCAAGACAGAAGACAAAGGGTATATGATAAACTGTTTCTTCCGGGGTCAGTAATGGAGAGCAAATCTAGTCAAGTACTGACAATATGAATTGCTATTACAAACATTTTTAAAATCCATCTTTCCTTGGCAGATTTATTTTTCCTTCTGTATAGCTAGTACTCACTGTAGCCAATGCCCTGTTCTTTTAGCCACATTGGAATTTCTTGCCCTTGCATCACAAGCCCAGGTGTACTCATCGAAGTGGAAAAACTGACAGCATTGTCTGAAAGACACAGCTTGGGATGATTGCTCCTTATAGTTCCCTATCATTGAATATTATCACATTTTCTCACAGATAAGGTTACTCTACTCCCTCCCCTCCACCCCGGGATTTCTACACACTTAGCCACTAAGCAATTGTTGTTCTTTGCTGTATGGTGTGGAATCGATTCCGACTCACAGAGACCCCATAGGAGACAGTAGAACTACCTGACAGGGTTGCCAAGGCTGTAATCCTTATGGCATGACTCAAAATGAGAAGAAACAGCTGTAAACCTCCATTAATAATCAGAATGTGGAATGCACAAAGTATGAATCTAGAAAAATTGGAAGTTGTAAAAAGATAAAATGGAAAGCGTAAAGATCAATATCCTAGACATTGTTGTTAGGTGTTACTGAGTCAGTTCTGAGTCATAGTGACTTATGTACAACAGAATGACACATTGCCTGGTCCCATGTCATTCTCACAATCCTTGCTATGCTTGAGCCCATCATTGCAGCCACTGTGTCAATCCATCTTGTTGAGGGTCTTGCCCTTTCCTACTGACCCTCCACTTTACCTAGTGTGATCTTCCTCCAGGGATTGGATCTTTCTGACAACATGATCAAAGTAGGAGAGAAGAAGTCTGGCCATACTCGCTTCTAAGAAGCATTCCAGCAGTATTTCCTCTAAGAAGGAAATGGATTAGTATTGTCACTTTGAATTGGATAATCATATGGTCTCCTAGCTGGGAATGGGAGCTCTGGTAGCATAGTGCCTAAGGCATTTGACTGCTAACCAGAAGGCTGGTGGTTCAAACTCACCAGCCACTCCTCAGAAGGAAGATAGGGCAATCTACTTCCATAGTGATACTGCCTCGGAAACCCAAGGAGGGGTCACTATGAGTCGGGTCCAACTTGATGGCACACAACAGCAACAACAACATGCCGGGAATGACAAACTGAGGAGCAAAGGAGTCATAGTCATTGTTAAAAATGACATTTGAAGATCTATTCTTAAGTTTAATATGGTCAATGATAGGATAATATCCATACGTCCACAAGGAAGATCAGTTAATACTACCCACTGCCATCAAGTTGATTCCAACTCACAGTGACCCTACAAGGCAGAGCAGAATGCCTCATCTGGTTTCCAAGGCTAAAACTCTATGGAAACAGACTGTCTCATCTTCATCACATGGAACGGCTGGTGGGTTTCAACTGTTGACTTTGTGTTTAGTAGCCATATACTTTAACCACTCCACCACTAGAGCACCTTAGTTAATGTTACTATTGTTGAAAATTACACACTAACCACTAAAGTCAAAGATGAAGAAATTAAACAGTTTCATTAACCTCTGCCCTCTGAAATTGACTAAACATGCAATCAAGATGTACTGATAATTACTGGTGACTGGAATGCAATAGTTAGAAAGAAAGAAGTGTCAGTAGTTAGAAAATACTGTCTTGATGATAGAAATGACACTGGTGACAGCAAATAGAATTTTGCAAGATCAACAACTTATTTATTGCAAATACCTTTTTCCCAACAACATAAACAGTGACTATACATGTGGACTTTGCCAGATGGAATACACAGCAATCAAATGAACTTCACCTGTGGAAAGAGATGATGGAGAAGCTCAATATCATAAGTCAGAATAAGGCCAGAAGTGGAGGCAACTGTGGAATAGACATCAATTACTCACATGCAAGTTCAAGTTGAAGATGAACAAAATTAAGCCCACAAGAGCCAAAATACTACCTTGAGTACATCCCATCTGAATTTATGACCATCTCAAGAACAGATGTGATGCACTGAACACCAATGACCAAAATCAAGATGATTTGTGGGATGACATCAAGGACATCATACATGAAGAAAGCAAAAGTTCATTGAAGATACAGGAAGGGGAGAGTTCTGGCAAGATGGTGGAATAAGCAGACAAACTACATAGACCCTCTTCAACAAAGAAAAGGGTAACCAATTAACACAGATACAGAAGATAATCCCAGAGCCCTGAGTTTTGGAAGGAAGGATATAGAAGTGGACTAAATGCCAACTTATAGAAGAACCTCCACGAAAATACCAAAAAAGGAGACATACAGAGCTGTGGTCTGTCAGCAATCCTGATAGCATGGATGGCTTGGATATTGCCAAAGGGTACAAGGACCTAAGAATTAACCTAAAAATCAGGCCTGCTAGCCAGGAGCTGCATGGAGGATCACATAGTTCGCTGGTAAATAAAAGGCAAAGCAGCAAAGAGGGAGACAGGCTAAGCTATGGACTTTTGCCTGTCTGGAGGATGCAGCCATTTTGAAGGTTTACAAGAGGTTAGACCATTTTGGATATTTAAAGCGATGACATTCTCTCAGATTCCAGGGACTTAAGAGTAGGCTCCACTTAATGGGAACCACAAGGACATTCGGACCCGAACAACTAGAAAGGCGTGCTATTTCTCTTGTCACTCTTAGACCTCTTGGTGAATGGAGGTGCAGCTATCCCTCATTCCCACCCACCTTCTGGGCTGGCAGGAATTCCATCCTAGTCGGTGTGCTCTGACAGAGCCTGGGTGCTCTGGCCCACCCTGCCCAGATTTTTCCTCCCAGTTTGTTTCTGTTTGTTTTAGAATTATTACTATTCTTCTTCTTCTTCTTTTGTTCATACTTTTTATCATTATTGTTTATTCTTCCCTTCCCAGGTTCTAGTTTTCAGCTTTTTATCTCTTCCCTGTTTCTGGTTCCCATTTTTTTCTTTTTTGTGATAAACTCCATTCTTTGTTTTTCTTTATGCATTTTTCCCATTTCTTTCCTCATCATTCTACTTTACCTCTTTTCTCTTATTGCACCTTCCCTAGATACTGAGGGTTTTTTTTTTTCTTTCTTTTCTCTTTTTTTTGGTGATTGTTCCTGTGTGTTTATGCAGTGTGTTTGTTTCCATTTGCTTTTACTTTTATGATAAGTTTTTGATCGTTGTTTTTGGCTGGCTGAGTTGGAGGCAGCAGCCGTGCCCATAAGATGTAACCACACCCGCACCTCCTGCAGCTCCACTTACTGAGTGAGATCCACTTTTTCTCCACCAACTGGCCAATGATAAATGACCACCAAGAAGAGCCTGACTCACTTTTAACTGCTCTTCACAAAAAGTTAACAGAGATCTATATACATCAACATCACAATGTCTCAGAGACAACAGACCATCACAGTCCACACAAAGAAGCAAGATAAAGTGGTAGAAACAAGGGACCAGGATACAGACCAAGAACACATCCCTGAGGAAGAAGCAGCATTGGAACTCCCTGATAAGGAATTCAAAACAATTATATTTAGGTACCTTCAAAGAACCGAGAGACAGATCAAGGAAAACACTGACAAAATTAAGGAAAACACAGTCAAAATCCTAGAACAATTTAGGAAGAAAATATAACAACAAAATGACAAAATAAATGAAAAATTAGAAATGATATAAAATCTAGAGATAGAAATGCAGATTAATACTAAATTTTCAGAAATAGATAACACACTGAAAGGGTAAAGGAGTAGAATGGAATCACTGGAAGACAGAATTAATGAGATTGAAGACAAATACCTGAATACTTCTCTGGAAAGGGAACAATCAGAAAAAAGAACAAAAGAAAATGAAGACAGCCTAAGGTTCATGTGGGATATCATCAACAGGAATAAACTATGTGTAACTGGAATTCTAGAAGAGGAAGAGAGAAAGAAAACCACTGACAAAATTGTCCAAGATTTGTTGGAAGAGAACTTCCCTGATATGATGAAAGATGAGAGATGAGACTATATCCATTAGGAACTCTGGTAGTATAGTGCCTAAGGCACTTGATTGCTAACCAGAAGGCTGGTGGTTCAAACCCACCAGTCACTCCTCGGAAGGAAGGTTGGGCAATCTACTTCCATAGTGATACCACCTTGGAAACCCAAGGAGGGGTCGCTATGAGTCAGAGCTGACTCGATGGCAAACAACAACAACAACATATCCATTCAAGAAGTCCAACAAACCCCATACAGGATAGATCAAGACATATCATCATCAAACTCACCAAAACCAAAGACAAAGAAAGAATCCTGAATGCAGCATGGGAAATATGAAGAGTTATGTACAAAGGACAACCAATAAGAATAAGCTCTGATTTCTCAGCAGAAAACACACAAGCAAGAAGGTGATGGGATGGTATATGTAAAACCCTGAAAGAGAAAAATTTCCAACTAAGAATTATATAACCAGCAAAATTGTCCCTCAAATATAATAATGAAATTAGGAGATTTCCATATAAGCAGAAATTAAAGGAATTTGTTAAAACTAGACCAACCTTACAAGAGATACTAAAGGAAGTCCTTTGAACAGAGAACCAATAATAGCAAATAACAACTGACCATTAATACACAAGATGATATAACCCAGAAACCAACACAGCTATGGAAGTATCCAAAGTAAAATAAGCTCACAAGATTGGAAACAGGGTACCAGAGACATCAATTGGTAAATGAGGACAACCACAAACCAAAAAGATGGGAAAAAATATGGTAGTTACAGAACTTCTGAATGGGAAGGAAGTCAAGGGAGTCACAAGACAGAATGAACTGTTCTAAACTCAGGGAAAAAATTATAAATCACAAGATAACCTCAAAGAAAAATGATAAACCTCCCCAACATAATAAAAAAGAGGACAAGCATAAATATTTAGCAAATACTAAAACAATAGCAACAGAGGAAATGATAATACAATTCATAAACAAAATGAGCTCAGCACAGAAAATTACACAGAACAAAAAAGAACAGGAACACCATGAAAAAACACATTAAAAAATGACAGCAACCAATTCATACTTGTTGATAATTACACTGAATGTCAATGGATTACATGCACCACTCAAGAGAAGGAGAGTTGCAGACAGGATAAGAAAATATAACCCATCAATATGCTGTCTACAAAAGACACACCTTAGAAACAAAGACAAAAATAGACTAAAAATCAAAGGTTACAAAATGATATATCAAGCAAATGGCAACCAAAAACAGAGCAGGAGTGGCAATATTAATTTTGGATAAAACTGACTTTAAGACAAAAACCGCCACACAAGACAAGGAAGGACATTATATAATGATTGAAGGATCAATCAAACAAGAAGATATAACCATAATAAATGTCTATGGGCTGAATGAAAGAGCCTCAAAATACATAAATCAGACTTTAACAGAATTGAAAACACAAACAGATGACTCTACAGTCATAGTAGGAAACTTTAATATACCACTTTCAATGAAAGATAGAACAACTGGAAAGAAACTCAACAAAGATGCAGAAGAGCTAAACAATAAAATTCACCAACTTCACATTATAGACATCTACAGAGCACTTCACCCAACAACAGCACAATATACATTCTTTTTCAATGTACATGGAACATTCTCCATGATCGACTATATGTTAGGCCATAAAGCAAGCCTTAATAAATTTATAAACACTGAAATACTGCCAAGTATCTTCTCCGGTCACAATGCTATCAAATTAGAAATCAACAATAGGAAGATCAACAGAAAAAGAGCAAACACATGGAAACTTTCTCCTTAAGAAAGACTGGGTAAGAGAAGAAGTAAAAAATGAAATTCAAAAATTTCTTGAATCAAACAAGAATGAAAACACAACATACTAAAATCTTTGGGACACAGTGAAAGCAGTGATCAGAGGCCAATTTATAGCAATAAATTCGCACATCAAAAAAGAAGAAAGAGCCAAAATCAACACTTTAAACCAACATCTCCAACAATTAGAAAAAGAATAGCAAGAAAAGCCTACAGTCACTAGAAGAAAGGAAATACTCAATATTCAAGCAGAAATCAATGAAACAGAAAATAAACGGACAATAGGACAAAAAAATCAACAAGACTAGAAGTTTGTTTTCTGAAAAGATTAATAAAATTGACAAACCACTGGCAAACTTAACAAAGGAAAGGAGGGAGAGAATACAAAAAACATGAATAAGAAATGAAATGGGTGACATCACAACAGAACCAACTGAAATAAAAAGGATAATATCAGGATACTATGAAGAACTTCACACCAACAAATTTGAAAATCTGAAAAAAATGGACAGATTTCTAGAAACACACTACTTACCTAAACTAACACAGACTGATGTGGAAAAGTTGAACAGATCCATAAGAAAAGAAGAAACTGAACAGGTCATAAAAATTACCAACAAAAAAAGAGTCCTGGCCCAGATGGTTTCATAATAGCATTCTACCAAACATTCAGAGAAGAACTGACACCAATCCTACTCAAACTATTCCAAAACATAGAAAAGGATGGAATCCTTCCTAATTCATTTTATGAAGCAAGCATAATCTTGATACTGAAACCAGGAAAAACTATCACTAAAAAAGAAAACCACAGACCAATATCTGTCACAAACATTGTTGTTGTTATGTGCCGTCGAGTCAGCCCTGACTCATAGCGACCCCTCCTTGGGTTTCTGAGGCAGTATCACTACGGAAGTAGGATTGCCCAACCTTCCTTCTGAGGAGTGGCTGGTGGGTTTGAACCATCAGCCTTCTGGTTAGCAGTCAAGTGCCTTAGCCACTATGCTACCAGAGACACAAACATAGAGGCAAAAATCTTCAACAAAATTCTAGCCAATACACTCCAACAACATATAAAAAAAATGATTCATTATCACCTAATGGGGTACATATCAGGTATGCAAGGATGGTTCAACTTTAGAAAGACAATCAATGTCATCCACCACATACATAAAATACAGAAAAGAACCACATGATCATATCAATTGATGCAGAAAAGGCATTTGATAAAATCCAACACCCATTCCTGATCAAAACTCTCAGCAAAATAGGAATAGAAAGGATATTCCTCAACAAAATAAAGGACATCTGTGCAAAACCAACAGCCTACATTATTCTTAATTCTCTTATTCTCTTAAGAGAGACTGAAACCATTCCCCTTGCAAACAGGAACCAGACAAGAATGCCCTCTATCACTACTTCTATTCAACATTGTATTGGAAGTCCTAGCCAGGGCAATAAGGCAAGAAAGGGAAATCAAAGGCATCCAAATTGGTAAGGAAGAAGTCAAAATATCCCTATTTGCTGATGATATGATCCTGTACCTAGAAAATCTAAGAGATTCAGTCAAAAATCTACTGGAACTAATTGAGAGATTTAGCATCATGGCAGAATACAAGAGCAACACGCAAAAATCAGTTGGATTCCTCTACACCAGCAAAGAGATTGATGAAAAAGAAATAAAAAAATCAATACCACTTATAATAGCTACCAAAATAATAAAATACTTTGGAATAAATCTTACCAGGGACACAAAAAACCTATGCAAAGAAAATTGCAAAAGACTACTTCAAGAATCCATAAGAGATCTCTACATAAATGGAAGAACATCCTATGCTCGTGGATAGGAAGACAGAACATTGTGAAAATGTCAATTCTACCTAAAGCAATCTATACATTCAATGCAATCCCAATCCAGATCCCATCAACATTCTTTAAGGATATGAAAAAACCAATCACTAACTTTATGTGGAAAGCAAAGGGACCACAGGTAAGCAAAGCATTATGGAAGAAGAAGAACAAAGTAGGAGATCTCACATTCCCGGATATTAAAACCTACTTCAAACCCACCAGCCACTCCTCGGAAGGAAGGTTGGGCAATCCTACTTTCATAGTGATACTGCTTCGGAAACCCAAGGAGGGTTCGCTAGGAGTCGGGGCTGACTCGACGGCATATAACAACAACAACAACACAGCCATAGTAGTTAAAACTGCCTGGTATTGGTCAAATGACAGACACATAGACCAATGGAATAGAATTGAGAACCCAGAAATAGATCCATTGACCTATGGTCAGCTGATCTTTGACAAAGGGCTAAAATCCATTAAATGGGGAGAAATTGTCTGTTTAACAAATGGTGCTGGAAAAACTGGATATCCATTTGCAGAAAAATGAAACAAGACTGTACCTTACACCATACACAAAAATTGACTCCAGATAGATCAAAGACTTAAATGTGAAACCTAAAACTATACAGTTCTTCAAGGAGAAACTAGGGGCAAATTTAATGGTCCTAATATATGGCATAAGTAGACTATCAAGCATAACCCAAAATACACAAACAACAGAAGAGAAACTAGGTGAATGGGACCTTCTAAAAATTAAATTTTTATGTGCTTCCAAAGACTGCTCCAAAAGAGTTAAAAGACAACCTCCAGATTGGGAAAAAATATTTGGCAATGACATATCTGACAAGGGACTTATCTCTAGAATTTATAGATAACTCCAACACTTCAACAACAAAAAGATAAATAATATAATTAAAAATGGGCAGAAGACATGAATAGACACTTCATCAAAGAGGATATTCAGGCAGCCCACAAACATATGAAGAAATGCTCAGGATCATTAACTATTAGAGAGATGCAAATCAAAAGAACAAGAAGATACTGGCTTGCCCCAGTACTAGTAGCAAAGTTCAACAAGACAGAAAATAATAAATGCTGGAGAGAATGTGGAGAGATTGGGACTCTCCTACACTGCTGGTGGGACTGTAATATGGTACAATCACTGTGGAAAGCAGTTATGGCGATTCCTTAAAAAGTTGGAATTAGAAATACCATTTGACCTAGCAATTCCATTACTAGGTATATATGCTAAAGAAATGATAGCCAGGACAAGAACAGATCTATGCACACCCATGTTTATTGCAGCACTATTTACAATAGCAAAGAGATGGAAACAATCTAGATGCCCATCAACAGAAGAATGTATAACCAAACTATGGTACATAAACACAATGGGATACTATGCAACCCTAAAGAATAATGTAGAATAAACAAAACACTGCATAACATGGATGAATTTGGAGGACATTATGATGAGTGAAATAATCACAGAAGGACAAATATTTTATTAGTCTGTTATTACAAAAAGTCAAGGAAATTTTATATATGGAAGGAAATTTTCTTTGTTGGTTACCAGGGGTAGGGAGCTCTGGTAGCATAGTGCCTAAGGCACTTGACTGCTAACCAGAAGGCTGGTGGTTCAAACCCACTAGCCACTCCTTGGAAGGAAGGTTGGCAATCTGCTTCTGTAGTAATACTGCCTCGGAAACCCAAGGAGGGGTCGCTATGAGTCGGGGCCAACTCAATGGCAAATAACAACAACAACAACAACAAGGGGGGGAGGGGAGGGGAAGGAAAGGGAAGGGAAGGAACACTGTTAGAGAGGTAGAGACAAGTACTGATTTGGGTGAAGAGAAGGGCAATATACCAAATGTGAGTAACTAATACTGTGGCATTGAGGAAGAGGAAGACATAGAGAGGTGCATGGGAGGTACAGACAACAAAGACGAACCCTTTTGCACATACAATACTGCGTTTTCAGTGAAGGCAAACATCGATATACAAGTGGATAGATGGGTGCACAGGCTGAATTATTAGGTATGTCCATGCAGGGGGGAGTGTGCCTAAGACCATGTATAAGGTTGACAGACAAGGTTTCTACAAGTGTATTTGTATGTTGGTAAGAATTCCCATGTATATAATAGAGCTGACAAGGGACAAGCTTGTAGTCACTTCTTGGCCACAGCCAGCTACATAGACGGAGCAAGTAGTTGGCCTTGTGGGCTTGGGACCATAGTCCCAGGGGACATCAAGCTCAAATGGCATAGCATATTACAAAAAACATTGTTCCTCATCTTACTTTGGTGAGTAGTGACTGGGATCTTAAAAGCTTGCAAGCAGCTATCTAGATCCAACCATGGGTCTCTCCTCATCCACAGGAAAGACGAATGAAGAAAACCAACGACACATGGAAACACTTATTTGAAGCAACTGGTACACCATGCAATCCTCAGACTACATAACTACGAGACCAGAAGAACTAGATGGTGCCCAGCTACCACTGTCAACAACTCAGAGGGGGATCTCTGTAGGAAATCCTGCATAGAGTGGGAGAAGAAGGTTGGACAAAACTCAAAATCATTAAAAAAAAAAAAGGACCAGGTTGGCTGATCTGATGGAGCCTGATGGAACCACTGAGACTATGGCCCCTGGATGCTCTTTAGGTCTGGAATTTAAACCACTCCTGTGGGTTAAATATATGCCAAACAATATATGCCAAACAAAAGGCATATAAGCTGAGCAGTTCCATTAGGTAGATACTCTCCTTGCATAGATCCATCATGAGAGAATAGAAGGACTGTGTAAGCACAGGGTGACAGCTCTGGGGGCAGGAGTGCATGGAGTGATGGACACAGGGGAGAGGTAATTATTGGGAGGAAGTGGGAGGAGTATTGCTTTAGGGTATATTGTAGTCAATGTCATGAGACAAAGTGAATGTGAGCTGCTGTATGGAAAGTGAATTTGCTCTGTAAACTTTCACCCAAATCACAATAAAAAAAAAAAAAAAAAAAAACACAGGAAGGGAAGAAAAGAACCAATGGCTGTCAGAAGAGACTCTGAAACTTTCTCTTGAACAGAGACTAGCTAAAGCAAGTGGAAGAAATGATGATGTAAAATAGCTGAACAGAAGATTTCAAAGGGCAGCTCCAGAAGATAAAGTAAAATATTATAATGAAATGTGCAAAGACCTGGAGTTAGCAAACTAAAGGAGAAGAATATGTTTGGCATTTTCCAAGCTAAAAGAACTGAAGAAAAAATGCAAGCCTTCAGGTGCAATATTGAAGGGGTGCACAGGCAAAATATTGAACAATGCAGGAAATATCAAAGGAAGAGGGACAGAATACATAGTCACTGTACCAAACAGAACTGTGTGACATTCAACCATTTCAGGAGGCAGAGTATGGTCAAGAACCCAAGGTACTGGAAGAAAGAAGTACAAGCTGCTGCACCAAAGAAATTGGTGAAAAACAAACCAGAAACCAAATTCACTGCCATAGAATTGATTTTGACTCAAAGCGACCCCCAGTGGGTTTCTAAGACTGTAAATCGTTATGGAAGCAGACTGCCTCATCTTTCTTCCATGGAGCAGTTGGTAGCTTTGAACCACCGAACTTATGGTTAGCAGCCAAATGCTTTAACCCCTACCCCACCAGAGCTCCTTGGTGAAAAATAAGGCTCCAGATATTGACAGAATATCCAATGAGATGTTTCAACAGATGGATGCAGCTCTGGAAGCACTTATTTGTGCCCAGAAATGTGGAAGACATCTACTTATCCAACTGATAGGAAGAAAACCATATTTGTGCCCATTCTAAAGAAAGTTGAACAACAGAATGTGGAAAATATCAAATAATATCATTAATGTCACATGCAAGTAAAATTTTGCTGAACATAATTAACAAAGTGTTGCAGCAATATATTGACAGGGAACTGCCAGAAATGCAAACTGAATACTGAAGAGAATGTGGAATGAGGGATATCATTTCTGATGTCAGATAGATCTTAGCTGAAAACAAAAAATACCAGGAAGATGTTTACCTGTGTTTTATTCACTATGCAAAGGCATTCGGCTATGTGGATCATAACAAATTATGGATAACATTGCAAAGCATGAGAATTCCAGAACATTCAATTGTGCTCATGAGGAATCTGTACATAGACTAAGGGGCTGTCATTCGAACAGAACAAAGGAATACTGCATGGTTTAAAATCAGGAAGGGTATGCATCAGGGTTGTATCCTTTCACCATACTTATTCAATCTGTATACTGAGCAAATAATCTGAGAAGCTGGATTATATGAAGAAGAGCATGGAATCAGGATTGGGAGAAGACTCATTAACAACATATGATACGCAAATGATATAACCTTGCTTACTGAAAGTGAAGAAGACTTGAGGCACTTACTGATGAAGATCAGAGACTACAGCCTTCAGTACAGATTCACCTCAACACACAGACAACAAAAATCCTCGCAACTGGACAAATAAGCAACATGATGATAAATGGAGAAAAGACTGAAGTTGTCAGGGACTTCATTATACTTGTATCTACAATCAACACCATGGAAGCAGCAGTAGAGAAAACAAATGACATATTGCATTGAGCAATTCTGGTGCAAAAGACTTCTTTAAAGATGTCAATTTGAAGACTGAGGTGTGCTTGACCCAAACCAAGGTATTTTCAATAGCTGCACATGCATGTATGAGCTGGACAATGAATAAAGGAGACTGCAGAAGAATTGATGCATTTGAGTTGTGGTGTTGGCGAAGAATGTTGACTGTACCATAGACTGTTCCAAGAACGAACAAATCTGTTTTGGAGGAAGTACAGCTGGAAAGCTCCTTAGACGTGAAAATATCCAGACTCCTTTCCCCCTTTAGTCATGTTATCAGGAGTGATCAATCGCTGGAAAAGGATATCATGCTTGGTAAAGAAGAAGGTTAGTGAAAAAGGGAAAAGTCCCTCAATGAGATGAATTGACACAGTGGCTAAAATGATGGGCATAAGCATGGCAACGACTGCGAGGATGGTACAGGACTGGGCAGTGTTTCATTCTATTGTACACATGGTGGTTGTAACTTGGAACTGAATTGAAGGCAGCTAACAACAACAACCACCACAACAATCTTTATGGAAGCAGAATGACACATCTTTCTCCCACGGGGTGTTGGTGGGTTCCTACTTCTGAGTTTTCAGTTAGTAGCCAAGAGCTTAACCACTGTGACACAAGGCTCCTACAAAGCATATTACTGTTCCTTTAATGAGATGAACAGTTTAAGCCGTGGTTTAACATTCCCAAGATGCTATTTTAAAGCCTCTGTATGTGTATTTTTAAAGACAGTATTTCTTTATGGTCCAGAAGAGGTAAAAATGAATTTTTTTTTCTTTTTTAAACAAAGGGTAACTGAAAAATTTTGAAACAGAAAGGAAGAAAACAAGGGGAAAAATAAGCAAAAGCTGGATTATGAATAAGGAAGATTGAAGAAGAATTGATACATTTGGATCACAGTGTTGGAGAACACCGAATATAGCATAGACTGCTAGAAGAACAAACAAATCTGTTTTGGAAAAGTATAGTCAGAATATTTCTTAAAAGTGAGGGGAGTGAGACTTAGTCTCATGTACTTTGTACATGTGATCAGAAGAGACTAGTCCCTAAAGAAGGGCATCATGCTTGATTAGGCAGAGGGTCAGCAAAAAAAGAAGAGATGAATTGACACAGTGGTTACAACATGGGCTCAAACAAAGCAACAACTGTGAGGACGGTGCAAGGCCAGGTAGTGTTTCATTCTGTGGTACATATGGTTGCTATGTACAACAACTGAAAAATATCAATGGACCAATACATAGCAACACACATATATACATACATTTGAAGCTAGCAAACATATCCTCTTATATACTTTTTTTTTTTTACCTAAATTGTACAAGGTAATCCTCTAACACAGTTTTTTTTTTCTCCATCATATTAGGTTCTTAGGTTGAAAGTGGAAAAAACATGCTTAAAGTTTTCTAATATTCCATACCTTTTAAAATGTTAGCTTCTGCTTAAATTTTAAATGCTGACTCATTAAAAAAGGAAAAAATTCAAGGCATTTCAGTCACTAATAAAAAGTAGAAACAACAACAGTAACAGCAGTATCAGCTAACATACACTGAAATCTTAGGTGTCCTAAACCGGAAAAAACAAAACAAACAAACAAACAAACAAAACCACTGCCTTTAAGTTGATTGCAACTCACAGCAATCCTATAGGACAGAGTAGAACTATTCTATAAGGTTTCCAAGGTTTTAAATCTTTATGGAAGCAGACCACTTAATATTTCTCCTGTAGAGTGCCTGTGGTCTGGTGGTATAGTGTCTAAGGCATTTGACTGCTAACCAGAAGGTTGGTGATTCAAACCCACCAGCCACTCCTTAGAAGAAAGACTGAGCAATCTACAACCCAAGGAAGGGTCAAGTTAGATCTGACTCAATGGCAGTGAGTTTGGTTTTGGTATTAGAGTGGCTGTGGGTTTGAACCACTGACCTTGTGATTACCAGCTGAATGTTTTAACCACCACACCACCAGAACTTCCTTAGATTTCCTAGGTACCACTATAATCATATACATTAACTCGTTCCATCTTCAAAACGACTCTATCAGAATATTATTCTCACTTTATAAATAAAGAAATAGAGACACAGAGTGATTAAAACTTGCTCAAGATCATATAGCCAGTAAGTAGAGGAGTTGGGATTCAAACATAGGGAGCCAGACTTTAGAATCTGTACTCCTAACTCCTCCTGGGTTCATGACGAATATTTTAGTCCACGGAGGCCTAGTCCTCCTTACCTCCCTTACAGCAAGCAATTCCCCAACTGACCAGCTCTCAATATTCACTTTCTCTTTCAAACACTTAAACACTCATTTGCACATAGCCTGTTCTGAATAGCACAGTATTTGAAACTCAAGATCTAAAGTCAGGTAGAGGGGTTTCAACTTAGGTATCAGTAGTGCTTAGCTCTTCTGTGCCTGTTCCTTCCTGGGTAAAACAGGAGTAACAACAATATTACTAATCATATAGTTGCTGTGAGGGTTAAATGAGATAATGCACTTGAGAACTCAACAGAGGATTAGTGAGTGCTAGCTACATTATTACTGATTTTTATCTTTTAATACACATCATTTCTTTCCCAAGTTAGATTTTTCTTTTCAGAGAAATTATCATTGTGAATCCTTGTTCTGTGTAGGGTTTCTCAAATGTTCAAGATGTTTGTTGAATGAATGAATGATAACATTTATACCAATGTCTTACATTTAGTGAATACTTATTATGTGCCAGGAACTCTGCCAACCACATTATAGCATTATTTCATGTAACTCTCTCCATAAACCTTGGAAATGGAGTCTTTTTTAAATTGCCACTTTACACAGCAGGAAACTAAGGCTCACAGTATGCTCAGTGTATGTTAGCTGATATTGCTGTTACTGTTGTAACACGGGTAAGTGTTCAAGAATGTGAACCCTTCAGCACAACCTTATATGACCTCCTAAACAACGGATTTAAGGGAGGTGTTCAATACATATTTGGTCTCGATGATGAATCAACTGAATCCTTAATTATTTCTGTTACCAGACAACTTGTGCTCAAAGCTAACAAATGCTGCCTTTTCAATATCATCCTTTTATTAGTTAACTATTGAAAAGAGGTTATTGTATGCCAGGTACATGCCAAGTATTGGGAGGAAAAAAAAATACTATGAATCTAAATTTTTTTTTCATCAAAACCAATTAAGAATTTAATGTCATTTCACTTAACATCATTTTCTATGTCTACTCTTATAAAAATCAAACTTCTTCCTTTCCTTCTCTATTCTCTGCCCACTCTTCCTTATTCTTTCTTTTAAACCAAATTTCATAGTATTAAGTTTACACAGATTTGTGCCCCTAAGAAGCTTACATGTCAAGGCAAGGAGCCATTTTAAATATATTTACTCTTCATTTTGAGTATATTTCTTTTTCATATCTGACAAAGACTTTTGAAGCGACTAAAGAAAGGCAGTCAAACTGATTTTTTTTAAAATCTTTCATGAACAATCTTTTGCTTGTAATATTCTCATAATAGCCTAGGAATTTTAAAAGAAGGTTTTAGCTGTTTTTGTTCTTTTCAAATTGTAAATTTCTTTTTTTCTTCTACATGTTTGGATTGGCTTTCAAAATCAGTAAACAAGAAAGCAAGAGCATATTCAACTTATGAAATACACTCACCATTCATTGATGCCTTGGTATCATCAGCTAATCTCAGCAGAGTTACGGTGGTAACTGCATTTGTTTGTTTTTTAAGAGTTTAAAACTGAACACAAAGAACTCATACAAAGCCAAGCCTGCTATCTTAAGACAAGAACATTTATGGGCAATGGAAGACTATAATCATTTCTGTAACCAGCTCTCCTACCAGCAGCAAATCTTGTTAATATTTGCCTTACCTCTACACTGAAGCTATGGTTGGCATTTCATCTGTGATTTTTAAACTAGCCATTTAAGAGTTTGTAGTGCATAATTTTAAAGTCAGTAGTCTTCAGGTACACTTTTGAAAATCATTAGTTCTGTATGACTTTAAGTTGGGTGGAGTTTCATTTCAAAAGAAGGAGCTTTCAACAAAAGAAAGATCTCCTAGACATCTGCCATTAAATGGTTCAATTGTTAAGAATGATTTAAAATGCATTGACAGAGAAAAGAGTGTTGTATATTTATCTAGAGTTAGTATGAGCATAAAAAGGACCTTAGAAAGTTAACATGATTTTATTATCTCATTAAAGATACATTTATTGTGTATCTACTATGTAGGGTCAGGTCTGACTCGATGGCACATAACAACAACAACAACTATGTGCCAGGCAGTTGTAACAGACAATGAAAATATAAAGAACAAAAAACTTGGTCTGAAAAATATAGGGGTATGTGGACGGGGATGGTGAGAGAGACAGATGAGATAGTGAGGTGATTATAATAGTGTCAATATGATGAACTGAGGGCCTATTATGTGCCCACCAATGCACAAGATGTGTTATATGAGCCACTTCACACTTTCTGGTGGAGTGGAGTGTGTCTATTTGCAGAGCTAAAAGAGCTTTGTAACATCTGCCACAGTATGGCAGAGGCCAGGTGGAGAGACCAAGGGCCAAAGTAAGGTGTACCTACAGGGATGGCCAAGGGAAGGCTATCCTGATTTGAAGAATTGTATTGCATGTTCCTGAACCTGAATTATAGCTGGTTGCTTGCCTGATAAACAGCACAATTGTGAGTACTGTCTGTGAGTTCTGTGTGGCCATTGCCATGAATTATCAGACCTAGCAGAGAAGAAGAGATTGCTGTGGGAAGGACAGTTAGCGTCAGAATTAGTACAAAGTTTGGAGGGTGACGGCATGTCTAACCTCTGTTTCATAGGGATCAGCCTTGGGCTGATGCTGCTGATGGTGATTATGCCTCTCCCTTGTGAAATTAGAAAAGGCGGCCCCTATGTCCTTTTTGCAAATCACTGCTCTCTACTTTTTAAAGGTACTTTTAATGATTCTCATTAACTAACCAATAGAACTTCTGAGATATCTATGATCTGCCCCTGAAAATTGCATAGTATCAAACCAAATTTATCACCATTGAGTCAATTCTGACTCATAGTGACCCTTTAGGATAGAGTAGAACTGCCCCATAGGGTTTCCAAGGCCATAAATCTTTACAGAAGCAGGGTGCCTTGTCTTTCTCCCGCAGAGCAGCTGCTGGGTTAGAACTGCCAACTTTTTTGTTAAAAGCCAAATGCTTTAACTAGTAAATTACATCATGCCCTAAGGTTTTGTGACACTAGCTCCTTACCACTCCTGAAACACATCAGATTCTATCATGGTTTCATGCCTCCATGTTTCCTTAGTTCCTCTGTTTCCTTAGCCTGGATTGCTTTTATTTTCTCCACCTGGTGAAAACCTCATTCATTCTCCAACATCTAATTTACATGAAAGGCCACTTCCTTCCCAAAGTTTTCTTTCTTTCTCACTTGGTTTCAATCACTACTTTCTCCAGTTTCTCACTGGACCTTTTTCATTCTGCTCTTTATGGCAGTTATTTGTTTCCAAGTCTCTCTCCTTCTAGAAGATTAACAGTCTGAAGGTACTGGCCTTGAGTCATTCAGCTAAATTTCATAAACAAAAATAAATAGAAGTATATGTATTGATATACTTGGACAAGAAATTATGTCTAAATGCTACACTGCCATAACCAATGCTGAATAACTATTAAAAAACCAAAAATCAAACTCACTGCTGTTGAGTCGTATATGACTCATAGTGACCCCTACTTGGGTTTCCAAGGTGGTATAACTACAGAAGCAGATTGCCTGATCTTCCTTCCGAGAATAACTATTAGATGAGAATATTCATTCAATTGTTTGTTCATGTACTTATTCACAATAATGTTATGTGATCACAGATAGAAGGAACTGAGAAATGCTTTATAAAAATATTTTCGGTTCATTTGAATAATCATTTTAAAAATTAGCAGCATAAGAAAGAGCTATTTCCTTGTGTGATAGTGACTGTTACTGAATCAAACAAACAAGGGGTACATCTAAAGAGTACATACTATGCTAGAGTCAGAAAAACTAGTGATAATCTAGAAAACTGACGAAATATACCAGCTCACCAATTTAGCATCAGTTTCCCTGTAGTCTACAGGTATTCATTGACTGTCTTATACTAATATGTGAGTGCTTGTGACTGTCTTATACTAATATGTGAGTGCTGGCAAACATATATTAATTACCTGCTCAGAGATACTAATTGTTAAAACAAAACAAATTAATAGCAATGCAAAGCTGAAGAAGTTATCATTTACAAAGCCATTTTATTGACGAGGCAAGGTGATACATGCCAAACATATTTATCTCATTTAAAGCCTCATAAAAACAAGATGACTAATATTTACCCATTTAAAAAAATAATAATATTAACTGAGTGTAAGAATCTGTACATAGATCAGGAGGCTGTCACTGGAACACTATAAGGTGATACTGCATGATATAAAATCAGGAAGGGAGTGTGTATCCTTTCATCATATTTATTCAATCTGTATGTTGAGCAAATAGTCTGAGAAGCTGGCCTATATGAAGAACATGGCATCAAGATTGGAGGAAGGATCATTAACAACCTGAGATACGCAGATGACATAACTTTGCTTGCTGAAAGTGAGGATGACTTGGAGCACTTAGTGATGAAGATTCAAGACTACAGTCTGCAGTATGGATTACACCTCTGTATAAAGAAAACAAAAATCCTCACAACTGAATCATTAAGCAGCATCACAATAGATGGAGAAAAGACTGAAGTTGTCAAATACTTCATATTACTTTGTTCCACAATCAACACCAATGGAAGCAGCAGTGAAGACATCGAAAGATGTATCGCATTGAGCAAATATGTTGCAAAAGACCTCTTTCAAGTGCTGAAGAGCAAAGATACCTCCTTGTAGACTAAGATGTGCCTAACTGAAGCCCTGGTATTTTCAATCGCCTCATATGCATGTGATAGCTGGACGATGAAGAAGGAAGATCCAAGAAGAGATGATGCTTTTGAGTTGTGGTGTTGGCGAAGAATGATGAAAGTACTGTGGAATGCTAAAAGAACTAACAAATCTGTCCCAGAAGAAGTGCAGCCAGAACATTCCTTGGAAGCGAGAACGGCCAGATTTCGTCTCATCTACTTTGGTCACATTGTCAGAAGTGACCATTCCCTGGAGAAGAGAATCATGCTTGGTAAAGCAGAGGGTCAACGAAAGAGGAGAAGGCCCTCAACAAGATGGATTGATATGGTGGCTGCAGCGACGGGCTCAGGTATAGTAGGGATCATGAGGCTGGCACAGGACCAGGCACTTGATGGCACATAACAACAACAAGAATCGTAACTACATTGCCCAGAGGCCACACTACCAGGAGGCTGGGGACCCAGGCATGCAAGAATTTTAAAGCTTAAAAATCTTGGTCTTTTCCATTTATATTACATTGTCTCCTCTTAGAATTCACTTAGAATTCATCTTTAAACTAAAGATGCAGAAAGCAATGTAGATTTGTGTTTTTATGGTTGGGTTAATGGAAGATTAGGACTTTAACCTGTTGTTGATGTTGTTAGGTGCTGTCGAGTCAGCTCCAACTCATAGTGACCCTGTGTACAACAGAATGAAACACTGTCTGGTCCTGTGCCAGCCTCACAGACCTTAATCTAGTAATTGAGAAAAAAAAATAATAGCTAATATTTACTGAGCACTTACTATTGTTCTAGACATTTTGCATCTACCATTCACTTAATACTTAGAATGAGTTTTTGGATGCAAGTGATACTATTATTATCATCATCACCACTTTACAGTATGGAAACTGAGCCAAAAAGAAAATAATAAACATTCACAAAGTCCCAGAGCGGCTGTACAGTCTGACTTCACAGAAGTCTGTAGCTAACAAATTTTAACTATCATGCTCTACTGCCTCATAAGGTTGAAAGGTTATTAAATAAGATGGCTCAAATAAAGTTCTAAACACGGGGCATAGCACAGAGCAGGCATCCATTAAATGTTAGTTCCTTTCTCTCTTTTATCTTCAATCTCTAAAATCCTATAATTTTAATAATAATAATAATACCTTTGTAAGATATATTCTGACTTTCAAAACATCTGATTTAAATTTCCCCAAAATATAATATTGAATGTGGAACATAGTAAACATCTATTTAAAATTATGTTGAAGATTATTTAAAGGCATAGAATGTTACCCATGATATACATTTAAGTAACAAAGTAGGGTACAGAACAGTGTGTACAGTATTTTACCAAAAACAGAAAGAATATATATATCACAGGAAAAATAAAAAGATACCAGAAAAAGGTATATCCTCAAATTTTGAACAGATACTATTTCTGGATGATTGTGGGTGATTTTAATTTTTCTCTTGGAGCTTATTCTTATTATTTCACCATGCTTGTGTTTGATTTGCATAATAAGAAAAATAAAATTAAAAAAAGAATAATTGTGACAAAAGGCATTCTTATTTTAGGGATGATAACACTGAGGGGCAAATGGTAGAATTGTGTCTCTTATTTAAAGATGTACCTTGTATAGAACCCAATTTCTAACCCAGTGTGTTTTCTATTTCTTCTTTAATCATTATCTTTATTGAAGAATTCACAAATAGTCTATGAAGAAGGGCTTTTAGAGAGACTGATTACAAATGTGCTGTAAGCCTATCCCCCAAAGCCCCTTATACCACATCAGACTTAAGTTTCTTATTCAATTAGGCAAATCAATTTGTACCTAAGTCCCAACTAACACTTTATGTGCTGCATTGGATTATTTTCCCCAATTCTTCACTCCTTAGGGACTTTACATCCATGCACTTTACCACAGGACTTTACATTAACTCTCAATAGAGAGAGAATGTGTGTCTGTGTGTCCGTGTGTGAGGTTATAACTCTCGGGTGTGAACTTGGATCAGTGACTTGCTTTGGCCAGTGGAATGTTAGCAGATACAACATGACAGAGACTTTAAATGTGATTGTGTGATTTGCCTTGGTTTCTTGTGCCCCTGAAATTTACAATAAGAAAAGTTTGTCCCAAGCATGTAGCCCCTTCAGTCTGTATTTCAGAATGAGAAGTATGTGGAGAAAATATGAATCCTAAAACAGCCTGAAACAGAGATGCCCCCACTGATAACACAGATTCACAAATGAGAAATAAATGTATGTAGTTGTAAGCCACTTAAATTTGGCGGTTGTTTATTATACAGCTTTATCAAAGCAATAGCTAACTACTATACTATACAAAAAAGAGTTCTGGTGGTTTAGTGGATAAGGCATTTGGCTGCTAACCAGGTCAATGCTTCAAACCCACTAGCCACTCTGCAGAAGGAAGAAGGGTCATACTTCTGTAGAGATTTATATTAACCTCTAGTGATATCTGTTGGTGGCAGATAGATTTGTATATATATATTTCTACATATACATATACATGGTATATATATATGTGTGTGTGTGTATGTGTATATATAATATGTGTGTGTGTGTGTGTGTGTGTGTATATATATATATATATATATATGAAAAAGGTTGAGTGTTGAAAATCTATAAGTGGGGGAACTGCTGTGCTTTGTAGTTAGACATGAAGGGCCATTGCTTCTCACATTTTACCATGGAGGCAAATCATCTGAGATCTTGTTAAAATGCATCTTCTCATTTACTAACTCTGAGATGGGGCCTCAGCTTCTATATTTCTAACAAACTCCCTGGTGATACTGATGCTCCTATACTCTGAGTATAGAGGAGCAAGAAGATTCATAATGGTGGCCACACAGACACAAGTGGCTGAACTGAGTCAAACCGAAGAAAGAAAGATGTTTGGAACCATAATCTCCAGTGACATGACTAGGTATCTGTTGCAGGAAATAGTTACAAACAGGGAAAATGAGTCTGGAATAAAGCAATTAAGAATTAAGGTAGCCTCAACCCAAACTTTTTATCTTTATATGATGATGAAACAATGCAGATAAAAGACAGAAAAATCACACAAAATAAGCACTGCAGAGAAATCAAATGACAGCCTTCACATGCTAATGATGAGTATATATTCCTAGTCACACACATACTAGCTAATGACTAATACTGGAGTTTTCTTCAAATAGTGCTGACTATGGAATCCCAGTGCATTCATATGAACAGATAAGCTGATAAACTGTGTGACCTTGCAACACTGTTTTAGTTCTCTAGTACTGCCACAACAGAAATACCACTAGTGGATGGCTTCAACAAACAGAAATTTATTCTTTCATGGTTTAAGAGGCTAGAAGCCCGAATGCAAAACACTGGCTTTAGGGGAAAGCTTTCTCTCTCTGGGGGCTTTGGAGGAAGGGTCTTGTCTCATCAGCGTCTGCTTCCTGATTCCTTGGAGTTCTCCATATGTCCTGGTATCTTGCCCCATCTGTTTCTATTTTGTTTGTTTATCTCCTTTATATCTCCAAAGAGATTAACTCAAGACAACTTTTAGTGTAATCCAACCTCATTAATACAGCAAAAACAACCTATTCTGAAATGGGATTATAATCACAGGCATAGAGGTTAGGATTTGCAACATATACTTTTAGGACATATAATTCAATTAACAACATTGTCTTATGGAAATCTTATATACAGATTCAACTTATAAAATGTAGCTTTCCAACACCAAATTTATTTTTATTTTTCTACTTCCTCATTTTTATCTTTCATTTACTCTTCACTGAAATTCATTAGAGTAGCATTTCCCAAATTGTTCATGTTTTATCACACACAGAAAAGGGTAGTATATGAATTGCTCACTGGGATAAACTGGAAGGTATCTGGAGCTTTAGAAGAGGCTCTGCTAAGTTCTATGTGACTAACCTTTGGGGCACCAGCTGCCACTAGACCTCCCTGAAGGTGAAGGGATCAATAACCATCCTACACAGATTAGCCAATTCTACACTGGACACAACAAACTCTTCAGGGCATACAGGGCATCAACCACTCTAATTTTGCTAATTACTGTCTCTGAGTATGCTTTTGGATATTTTGCAATTGAACTGATATTTTCTAGAAAACAAAACCAGCATGGAAAAAGTTTGATCAACTAGGAAGTTGATAGATAGCTGCAGCAGAAAAGATGGAAGTAGTTAGAAAATTATGCAAAAGGCATAGTAGAATCCCAAATAATTGTACTTTTGAAAACAGCAGATCAGGTAATTGTCTTTTCTCAAAGAGAATATTTCTAAATATTTATACTTTTATAATCATCCAGGTGTCACACGAATGGCAAGAAAATAAATGAGAATCACCACTTCTTGAAAACAAGGTAATTCTGTGTGTGTGTGTGTGTGTGTGTGACAAATCTAGTAATTGTCAATAGTTATTGTCCCAAAATAAAGGTTGAAAAACTTTTCTAAAAGTAAGGAAGACAATCTGTTTCTCACCAAGAGTAGTACAGATTACATGCAACATCAACCCTTTCTCTACTTATGTGGTACCCAAATAGACTGCCTGGGAAATTAAGGTCACTTTTCCTGGAGCATTTGTCCAGACATATTTCTTTGGTCCAGACAAGGATGATGACTAAGAAGGAAGAGGCTTCTGATGTTAGGGAGATCACCTTGATCACCTGGAAATAACCTTCAGATATCCATGTCTTAGACAGTGAGTTGCAGAAAGAGAGTGTAAAATTTTCTATTTCACTGTCTTTTGTGCTCTAGAGACTTGTCAGTCTCTCTACCAGGAGGTGGCCTCCTCCCTCATGCTGATCATGCTAGAATGGACCTTATGTTCCTGTCTAGAACACAGGCCCCAAGAAGACCTCACCATGTCTCACCCCAGACTAGCTTCATACAATCAAAGCAACAAATATCCCAAAACAAATGTCACTCTAAAGCCTGTTGAATTTGACCAGGTATGTCAAATTCAACAGGACTCCTACCATTCCTCCAATATAACTCCGAAGTTCTTAACTTTTTTTTTTTTTTTTTACACCTTGATGTATAGGAAAGATGATATTTTGATCCCAATTCATTTCTATGATTTCACTCAGGGTTATCTGCAATTTCTGGAGTCCAAGCTAAAACAATATCCATTTTCTCCATTTAATAGAAGATATTAGAAAATATAACTATATGAGTTTAACCTTATAATAGGAACAATCTTGTGTTTGTTTTAATTTAATTTTTTGAAAGAGTTAATCATACACAGTCTTCAGAAATCATTAAGACCAAAAACCAATCAAACTCACTGCCATTAAGTTAGATCTGACCCAGAGCGACCCTTCCTTGGGTTTCCAAGGCGGTATCACTACGGAAGTAGATTGTCCAACCTTCCTTCCAAGGAGTGGCTGGTGGGTTTTGAACCGCCAGCAGTCAAATGCCTTAGTCACTATGCCATTACTAGTAACAAATTTGTTAAGGAGCCCTCGTGGCACAAATGGTTAAGTGCTCAGCTGGTTGGTGGTTTGAACCCCCCCCCCAGTGGCTCTGTGGAAGGAAACACCTGGCAATCTGCTTCTGTGAAGATTGTTGTTGTTGCTGTTATGTGCTATAGCCTAGGAAACCCTGCTCTGTCACATGGGGTCACTATATTCAGAATCAACTTGACAACACCCACAAACAATGATAACAAATTTGTTGTACACTTTACACTTGATGGAAACACACCAGTATTTCTTATTATTGGCTCATTCTAGCTTTGCAAATTAGGCTATGAATGGGCAATGACTCACTGGAATAGTAGACAGTAGAGAATAAAGCGCTGTGAATTAATTGAAATTAAAACCAACAAACAAAAAACCAGAGGATCTGTATACCTGGGACTCCCTGCAAAGCCAAATCTGACACAAGGCCTTGGATGCAGGTAGTAATTTGGAAAGTGATCTCAGAAGGCAGGAGTGATGGAGTAAGACAGGTGAGTCAGAATGAAAGAAAAGGCAATAATGAGGTTGTGTTAAAGAAGTAGCCAATATGGCACCTGGGGTTCAATTCCAACAGAGCCTCTGAGAAGCATACATAGTGCCCCCAAAGTATCTACCTGAAAGAAGTAGAGGCTGGAGAATTTTTTTTCTCTCCAGCTTTATTCCTTCTTTGGTTGAGAGTTGCCTCAGGGTTTAAATTCTCCCCCAACTTCCTCAAACCTGACCAAACCTGGAATTCAGACTCATACTGACTCTATGCGTGAGAGTAGAGCTGTGTTCCATAGGGTTTTCAATGGCTGAATTTTGGAAGCAGATAATCGGGCCTTTCTTCCAACGTGCCTCTGGATGGACCTGAACTGCTAACATTTCAGTTAACAGCCAATACTTGAACATTTGCACCACTCTGTGCCTCCTCCCCCAGTCAAGTGTAGGCTTATTGCAGCACTGGAAAAAGTCTTGGGGACAGAATGAGAAAATTCTACTTGGGTAAGAATTTGGGCTAATAAAGAACTGCTTCAGATACAGGTGAAATCAGAGTTGGGATGAGGGACTATGACAGAAGTGCCAGACACATCTGTAGGAAGAGCCCATAAAGACTTACACTGAGTGGAATGGCTGTAATATATTGTGCCCCTAAAGGCTGATCTAGGGAAAGTCTATGCTGCCAGAGCTCCTACACACACACACACACACGTATATGTATATTTACTAAGTTATATTTCATATAAGGTATCTGTGATTTCTGAAAGTCGTCAAATTTTGGGACAGTAACTCCTGACACTATCTAAGTAAGACATAGAAAAAGGATGACTTGCTAATAGTTTACCTGACTCTTTGGTCATGATGTCAAGATAGGGCTTTTAACAGTTCTTATGAAAAATGTGACATATATTCACCAATTATCATACGCAAGAAGTCTGATATGTATTCATTTACTGTGTTTCAAAGAAAAATGTTTCAACTGTTTTATAAAGCTTTTCCAAAAATGGTGGTGCATTTTTGCATAATTTTGCCATGAGAGAAACTATTAAAAAATTTCCTGACATTCCAAATTCATGGCAATAGGATTCTTATTTAGTTTGTATTTTTTTGTTTTGTTTTGTTCTGTTTTGAATTCAAGTAGAGTAGAAAGTAAAGTAAAGCTTAAAGACTGTACCTAAATGCATGAAGCTTATAGGCTTCCACACAAATTAATCAGATTTATAGAAAATTAATAATACTTTTAAGGTTCTATAAGCATTTCCTTATTAATGACAATATCTACTTTTGTTAACCCTGCCCAAACAGCTCCTGCATTGCTCTAAGGAGGAAGGTGAGTATATTTTACAATTCACCAATCAGCATGGGACTTTTCCGGAGAATTTCATTTGCAGGTCCAGAGCGTAAGCATTTAAACAGAAAATATGTTTATGGTTATTGTAGAATTGCTGATATATTGCTGACTCATCTATTATAATGTATAAAGGAAAGGACTGTATTCCTCATCCCTAGAGAATATGGTAGAAGTGGTAGGTTATGGTCCCTTTTATAGGAGTATATATGGCTTCCTTTTGATAATGAGTAGGCAAGTCTTAAAAAAAAAAAAAAAAAAAAAGTTCTGAAAAAATAAAGAGCCCCAGGGACCATTTAGGCTTGGTCAGTGAGTTCCATCCCTGAGACAGTAAATTCAGTTGCACAGAAACCAAATGTCAATATTGACAAAGCTCTTTCCATCTTATATCCCACTTCCTTTTTCTTTTATGCTTTATTCCCCTTTCCTTCCTCCCTATTCCCTGATCTTCTACTTCACTCTTTTTCCCATTTGCTCTCATTTTCCATCCTCCATTTCCAGTTAGTCAATCTAAAATCTGTTTACCCTGCAACCGGCTTCAATGACGATAGAGAAAGGGCTCCAAACAAAGCCACCATCTGAGACAAGGAGCTCTAGAGGGCAGTGGGTGGTGATTGGGTTAAACTCGAGGACTGTGAGTGCTCACCACTCTGGAGGCTCTTAACCCAACCAGCCATTAGGCATTAGCTGGCTTGATAGCTGTATCAAGCTGCATGATTTCAAAGCTTTCATGGGCTGACAAGGACTTGCTAATTTCAAACTTTCTAACCAATTACAATTACAAAGAATGCAGGACAATAATCACTGAGCAAAATGAAACTGCTGGAGTGAAGCAGCCTCCACAACTTTCATGCAATGGCTCTGCCATGCAATGTGCAGCTGGGCCTTGGCTTCACTAAGTAAATAAAACTACATTATAAAACACAAACATACACAGAGAGCCCTTGCTGTCTAGTTCCCAGTGGTGGCATATATAGGAACTCCGTCCTGCATTTGGCCTATTAATTTCTGATGTTGTTAATTAAAAACTTTTGATGCTGGTTTGAATGGAAAATATCTCAAACAGTGTTTCCTTTATTGAAACACCAAGTTCCAAGTCTTAGATTATTAGGTTAAGCTCAGTCAGCAGTGAGACTAACATAAATGCTTGTCATACTCTCTGCTTTGACAAAAATATTAATAATAATAAATAAATAAATGAAAAGAAGGAGGACAAACTGTTTAGGATGAAAACTTGCTTATTTCAAACTGCTTTCTTAAGAATTAAATTGGAAATTGTGGTCCCTGAATGTAGAACATCTGATTTTTTTTTTTAATCTTTTTTCAAATCCTTATAGAACATTCAAATCACCCAATGTTCCAGGACCTGAATTTTTTATATTTTAAAATGGGGAAAGCTGCTTAAAATAAGTGGATCAGCTGCTAAGTGATTTCTCTCTGTCTCTTCCTCTACTCTCAACTTTGAAAGGCTGAAAAAATGTTTAAAATGGTATATGGAATTGATATGTGCTGCTTAAGAAGCTTTATATAATTACTGAGGACTCAGACAATTTAAAAATAAGATAGGAGGGTAATAGAAACTCTGACTGGTGAGTATTCATCCCTTGTGAGGTGAAAAGTGAGGGAAATGTCTCCAAATGTTTAATCCACTGAAGAAGGCAAGGTTTGCAAAGTAATTATTCATAGATTTCTCTGTCCACCTTGAACTCTGGGGAAAGCCGGGAAATCCAGACAACAGAAGGGGCTAGAGTGAGAGATGCTGCAGAGAAAACAAAATATCTGCCTCCTCCATCCAATTTGTGAAGTCCTAAGCACACCACCAAAACATTGTGATTGGTTCTTAAGACTCTCTCTCTTTTTTTTAACCACTTTTTCCTCTTGATGCAGCCATTCTGAGATATCTTCTCACAAGATTTTCTTTTGTGGTTTAATATATATATATTTTTTTTCTTTGCATCTCCCAATCTGTTTATTCACAATGTCTGGAACTTCATCTGAATCCTTGAAAGACCACAGACTTTCCATTTTTACCCTGAGGCCTTCATCACTCTTGATCTTGTTTCCATGTAGGCATCTCTGAAGAGAATGAAGTTCTCCATAAAGGCTGAGTGTTTTAGCAGACATTTCCTTCCCTAACCACAGGCTGAATTGACCTCACCTTCTGGAACAATTTGCAGAATTGGCCTCCAAGCCTGATATGACATGATAGTGATGCTTTAACAACAACAACAACAACAACAACAACAGAAGACCCTTCCTGTCAAGCACAGGAGGAGAACATGCAGAGTAATAGAACTAAAACTCCATAAGGAAAATAGGCCTGAGCAAATCACCACGAGTATATTCACAAACATATAAATTTGCCCCAGGGTATCACCTAAAAAAGACTAAACTAAACCAAACTAAACTCCCTGTCCTGCAGTAGATTCTGACTCATAGTGACCCCTCCTTGAGCGTCTGAGTCTCTGCAGAAGTAGATTGATCAATCTTCCTTCCGAGGAGTGGCTGGTGGGTTCTGGTTAGCAGTCAAATGCCGCCAGCCTTCTGGTTAGCAGTCAAAAGCATTAACCACTATGTCACCAGACCTCCCTAAAAAGGTTTAAACCTCAAAACCAAACTCACTGCCGTCGAGTCAATTCGACTCACAGCGACCCCTCCTTGGGTTTCTGAGGAGGTATCTCTGTGGAAGTAGGTTGCTCTATCCTTTCTTCCTTCTAGTTAGCAGTCAAATGCCTTAGGCACTATGCCACCAGAGCTCCTTAAATGTAAATCTACAAACAGATACACAGCAAATCAATGCATTTAAAGTGGTAAGGCATTTGGTTGCTAATCAAAAAGGTTGTCAGTTCAAGCCTACCAGCTGCTCCAACAGGAGAAAGATGAGGCAGTCTGCTTCCATAAAGAAGCCTTGGAAAGCCTGTCAGGCAGTTCTACTCTGTTATATAGGGTCCCTGTGAGTTGGAATTGACTCAATGACAATGTTTTTTTTCCAAGGCAAAATGATTTTTTTTTTCTAGAGACTAAATTTTTGTTAAACTTAATCCTTACTCTCCCCTCTCCAGCAGCAGAAACATCTGGTTGGTTTTAGATTCCCTTTGGATTTCCAACTTCAAAGGGAATTATAAAGAATAACAAATTCATGGACAGGCATGAAAAAAGGGGGAGGGGCACTTAAAAAAATTAGAGCAGCAGGAGAGAATGGTAAAATTGTCCTCACTTGACTGCCAGTGACAGGCACCACAGGCAGAACTATAAGAGAAGACAAAGGCTGGATCACTGGTTGACAACCAGAGTTCCTACAAGGGACTAAATCTTTTGCTGCATGCAAATAGGCACAGGGTCTTTAACAATCCATAAGAAGATTTGTTTTTGTTTAAATGAAAGAAAATAAGAGTTGGAAATTTAGAAAAAGGAATAGGTTCACATTTACCTTATTACCTTATTAAAAAAAAAAAAAAAACTTAACTACTATTGAGTCGGATCTGACTCACAGTGACCCCTCCTTGGGTTTCCGAGCTGATATCTCTAAGGAGTAGATTGCCCAACCTTCCTTCCAAGGAGTGGCTGGTGGTTTTAAACCACCAGCCTTCCGGTTAGCTGTCAAATGCCTTAGGTACTATGCTACCAGAGCTCCTTGAAAGCATCAATAAAATTTGCTGTAAGAACGACCTGGAGACATGTTAAAGATACACTTAACCTCTGGGTTTTTATCTGATCTGGTGAAAGCTGGGTGAGTTCTGACTCTACTAAGAGCTGGATAAGCTACCTCAGAAGTACTGAGATACTTCTAAGTTCCACTAGATCCACGGTGTCACTGGAAAAGATTGGACTTCCATGGGTCTCAAAAAAAGATGCTATTTCTTCCTTTCTCTGGACCCCTATTATCAAGAGATGGCCAAGAATCAAAGTTCTCCAGGAGTGAACCAACAGGTTCAAATAAGATATTGATTTGTCTAATTGTGCCAAGTTGTGCTTGACATCACTTTATAGAACTGGATTTCTTGTTCTCTTGTCATTTTCCTTGCTGAAATACATTTCCAAGAGTGCAGGTCTTGATGTAATCAAACATTAGAGAATGAGAATAGTTAGAGAAAGTACAATTTTGCCACTGTAATTACCTCTTATATACAGTCTTTCCTCTTCCTGTTTATGTGGAATGTGTACAGCAACAACAATAAAAAGTAAACAAAGACATGATTAACCAATCAACTTGTTTGTGGACAAAGAGAGAAATAGTTAAGGGCTAAAATGTCTTTAAATAATTAATTATAGAAATCTGTGAACTTAGCATTTCATATTTAGAAGTGAAAGATCTCCATACCACACACATATTTGGTTGATTCACAGAGTGGCCGTAAGAAACTCAGAAAACAAATTACTTTTAACCAAAATATATACATCAGCAGCAGAAGAGGAATGTTTTCCTAGAGCAAGACAGAACAAGTCGAACCGTTCTCTATGGAACCGAGCTTGGTTTCCTAATGGAACAGCCCCAAAGAGAAGACCGTCTCCAAAGCACGTGCTTCGTATCATGGACAATGAATAACCTTTGTTTTTACATAATGAGGGAAAAATGACAATTTATTTTCAGTATTTCCCATATATGAAGAGCTGAAGCAATTGCAAATCATCTCCTTGAATACCTCTGCCTTGAGTGGGATTTTCATCTCCCCTTTACCACCCTGGGGGAAGTAGACTCACCAAATAACCTTGGTAAGGGAATGTCCTAATTCCTTTCCTTACAGTAATTGTAATGGTTGCCAAAAAGTTCATCCAGAAAAATATTCCAACCTCATGAAACAAAGATCTGATGATCTAGACAAAAAGTTTTTTTTTTTTCCTTTTGTGGCTACTTATCAGTCTCTTTAAGGTGCTCTGGTGGTGCAGTTGTTAAAGCATGTGGCTGCTAACCAACAGGCTGACAGTTTAGATCCACCAGCTGCTCTGTGGAAGAGAGATGCCTCTGTAAAGATTTACAGCCTCGGAACCCTAATAGGGCAGTCCTACTCTGTCAATATAGGGTTGCTGTGAATTGGAATCAAATTGATGGCAGTGGGTTGGGCTTAGTTTGGTTTTGTATCAGCCTCTGTTGGTCTAAAATGAAAATCCTGGCTTACTAGGGGATACTAGCAAAGAGTTCCTGCCCATAGAAGTAGAATCGTTCAAACATGATTCTGAACTTAATTAGGGTTTAGGAAGCAGACAGTAAGGAATACAACTTTCTCTAAGAAATGCTATTTTATAGCTTAACAATATATAAGGTCAGAAATGTAACAATATTGGAACACTGAGATCCAAAGAGGACAAGCATAAGGAAATGTGTGTGCATGCACACACATGCACCAATAACCAAATACTACCACTAAAAATGAGAATTATCATAACATAGTTATTATCATGATAAAGCATTGATGGTTTACTTGAATGTGGTATATAATACACATACTGGAAAGAACTATGGGCAACCTTATTCTTTTCTTATAAGGTAATTTATATTCCAGTTTTATATGATATGAGCCACATAATCCAACACCATGTATAAGAAAAAGAAGTATAAAGAAGGAAAGACACCTTATACCTTTATTCCAGCTGTTGTAGTGTTAATGTTTTTGCTGTTGTATGTCTTCTAGGAGCTCTGGTAGTGTAGTGCCTAAGGCACTTGACTGCTAACCAGAAGGCTGGTGGTTCAAACCCACCAGCACTCCTTGGAGGGAAGATGGAACAATCTACTCCTGCAGTGATAGCCTCAGAAATCCAAGGAGGGGTTGCTATGAGTAGGGTCTGATTTAAGGGCACATAACAACAAAACATGTGTTCTAGTCAATTCCAACTCATAGCAACCATATGGAACAGAACAGAAGTGACCCATAGGGTTTCCAAGACTGTAATCTTTATGGGAAGGAGCTCTCATGGTGTAGTGCTTAAAGCCTTTGGCTGCTAACCAAAAGGTCCACAGTTTGAACCCACCAGCCACTCCATGGAAGAAAGATGAGGCAGTCTACTTCCTTAAATATTTACAGCCTTAGAAACCTTGGTGGGGGAGAGGGGGAATTGTCACTATGAGTTGGAATTGACTCAATGGCAGTAGGTTTGGTTTCAGTTTGGAATCTTTACGGGAGCACATCTCCAGGTCTTGCTTCAATGTGTATTGTTAATATCAATGTTAAAATAATGATGACGAAGATTAGCTGTTTTTTTTTTTTTTTCTTAACTTGTTAGTTTGTTTTTAATTTTTATTGTGACTTGGGTAAAAGTTTACAGAGCAAGTTCATTTTCCATACAGCAGTTCATACGCATTTTGTTTCATGATACTGACTGCAATTCCTCACAGTGTAACAGTTCTCCTCCCACTTCCTCCCCGTAGTTACCTCTTTCCTGTGTCATTCCCTCCCATGCATCCTCGCCTCCATAGCTGTCTCCCTGTGAAAACACTGCCCTTCTGTTCTCCCATGTTTGATCGCTCCAAGTAGTATATCTACCTGATGTAAATGTTCAGCCCATATGCCTGTCTATTGTTTGGCTGGAAGCCACAGGAGCTGGTTCAATTCCAGGCCTGAAGGGTGGCTAGGGGCCATAGTCTCAGGGGTCTTACAAGGCTCTATCAGACCAGCAAACCTGTTTTTTTTTTTTTTTTTTTTTTTAATGATTTGAGTCTTGCTCCACATTGTTTTTCTGCTCTATCCAGGATCTCCTGCACCGATCCCCCTGAGTGGTTGACAGTGGTAGCCAGGCACCATCTAGTCCTTCTGGTCTCATAGTCATATAGGCTGAGGATCGCATGGTCTACCAGTCCCTTGGAATAATTGTTTCCATGAGTGTTTGGTTTTCTTCATTCTTCTTTACTCTGGACAAGAGAGACCCATCGTTGCATCTAGACAGTTGCCTGCAAGCTTTTAAGATCCCAGTCACTACTCACCAAAGTAGGATGTAGAACCATGTTTTTGTGTAGCATGTTATGCCAGTTGAGCTTGATGTCCCCTGTGACCATGGTCCCAAGCCTACAGGTCCAACTACTCATTCCCTCCGGGTAGCTTGCCCCTTGTCAGCTATACGATGCACCTGGACACTCTTAACAGCACATACAAATATGCATGTAGAAACACTGTCTGCTAATTCTATACATGTTCATGGGCACATTACCCCCTGCCTGGACATACCTGATAGTTCCGCTTGTCTACTCATCTGTAGACCTGTATCTGTACAAGATTAGCTGTTTTAAAATGTGTATATTATACATTATGGTAAAATATCCTTGCTCCTTTAAAACAGTATAGTGGTCAGTTCTTCCCTATCTTTCCTTGTGATATCCGTCTTACTGCCAAGAAGTCAGATACATTCCTGACCTTTTACTGACATTTTAATGATGACAATGTCAGGCCAGGGAAAAGGAGAAACAGGAATGGTCAGAAGATTGAAGGGAAGAGGTGGGGATAGAACTGAAAAGAAAAAAAAAATGTTGTAATGTTTACACCATCCAGTCTGGCAAATTCTACAGATGCTTTCTATTTGCTTGGGATATTTATTGGTAATAGTTATTTCTTTCCTTTTTTTTTTTTCCATGTGCTTTGCTGTACCAGCTTTGGCTAAAAATATTTTGTATGTGTCTATACTGTAAACCTTCATATTTTTCTAGAGATTTAGTGTGGTGAACAAGCCCTTTTTTTTCCTTCCCCAAGGGTTAGACACATCAATATTCTAGCTACTCACTTTCGAGGCCAATGGAAAATGTGCTCCTAAGATTAAATAGGCCTGAGTAACACATAAATTCTGTTTATACTGATACAGTATGTTATGTAGTTATTCACATCCTGAATTTCTGATGAGTATACTACACCTGTTGGACAACACGTTGCTACTAAGTAGACAGTGGCCTGTGATTCATAGGTAGTGAAACAGCACAAAACTTTACGTAGGGTTCTCTGAAGATACCCTTAAGGAGCACTAGCTGTGCAATCATTAAGTGCTTGGCTGCTAATACAAAGGTTGGCAGTATAAACCCACCAGCTTCTCCATGGGAGAAAGATTTTGCAGTCTTCCTACCTAAAAACAACAATCTAGGAGATCCTATGGGGTAGTTCTACTCTGTCCTTTAGGATCGCTATGAGGCACAATCAACTTGGTGGCACCCAACAACAACAGAGAACCCATTTGCACAGTGCATTCCTCATCTGTAGCTTTGGTAAAGGATCTAGGCTAGCTACTGGAAAGCTGACTCAAACCAAAAAAAAAAAAAAAAAACCCAAATCACGGCCATCAAGCATCGAGTTGATTCTGATTCATATCTATCCCCTTTGGGTTTTCGAGGTGGTCAATCTTTATGGAAGGAGATTGCCCAGTCTCCCTTCCACAGAGTGGCTGGTGGAAGCCGACTCAGAGAGAGTTAAGGGGTAATGTTTTTGTTGATAATATAATTAGAATAAAGCCGAACAATACATACAGGCACCTAGGAAGTACCCTCTGTTGTACAATGGACCACTTTCCACTTCTCCAACACACACAGTGTTGCTGTTGTTGTTGTTTTTTGTTGTTGTCATGATGGTTCTTAATTACTCAGACTATTATTAAATAATTACCCCCCTCCTCAGACTTCCCAATTCTCCATACACCCAATACACAGCTTTTTCACTTTCTTCCAAAAAGCTTCAAAAAAAAAAAAATTATGACCTTTTTAGTCCAGTGATACTTTTGGTTTAAGTACATTGGTCATATTCATCCAGTATCACTGGTCACAGGTAGATTGGAGTTTTTAGTAGTCAGAGGAGTAGGTTTTCTTTTCATTTCAGATACAGAATTGTACCAGCATATGTACATATCCAATAATGAGTATAATTAACACTGCAGATTTATTATAAAAATGACCCCTGTTCTGGCTAACTAGTGCCACTCTGACAAGAAATATACCACAAATGGGATGGCCTTAACAAACGGGAGTTTATTCTTACAATTTGGAGGCTTTAAGTCTAAGTTCAAAGTGCCAGGCTCTACGGGCTGGGTGAAAGCCCCTCAGCCTTGGGCTTCAGCTCTGCCTCCAGCTCCTGGCCCACTGAAGCCAGAGGTTTTTCTTCACTCAGGTAGCTGCTGGCTGCTGAGGCTGCCAAGCCCAAGGTTGACAAGTAAAAAGGCACAGTCCCAACATTACTAAACCACATGGCAAGCCTTTAACTCAAGTCCATTATAAGTCCCAAGGTTGGCAGAGCATGGCAGGCTGTTGAATAATGACACAGCTACATGCAGGGTCCAAGCGTGCCATAAGCTCGAGACCATTCCCAAAGCTGCTTCTTATATACGGGAAGCAGATCACATACCCAAAGCAGCTACTCAGCTGCTTATGGTAGATCCCACCATGGAGTTGACTGCCAGTCTCATCATGGGGAATAACTACCACCAGCTGCCCAGCCACTCAACTAGGCCCAGCCAAGCTGACACACATACCGTCACAACCCCTAAATTTAAATCATGTTAAAAAAAGAAAAAAAGACAAAAGAAAAATAGTTCCTACAAGAAATCTAGCCAAATCTGAAATGTATCTCAAGTCAACCAAACTGTTTTGGGCTTACAGCTGTGTGCATGTGTAAGAATATGTGTAAGAATATTATGAAACCAACTGATGAGATTTTATAATCAATTGTTGCATCTTAGAAAATGTTAAGGCCTGATATTCAGAAAATAAAACTATATACAATGATTTGGACAATTTATTTGAATATTTTTAACATTAACATGTAAAAAATCCTGATAGGACTGAAATATTGGTGGCTAAATGCTATGATACCTGGTGTTTGCCTCAAAATTACCTGAGAGTATAGATGAAACATGATAAGGCTATACATCAATCTTTGTGCAATCCTGATAATGAGTATCTGGAGGTCCTTATAGTATCTATATAAGTTTTTTCTCTCTCATTCCAACTCATGCTGACTCCTCCACATCAGTATGTGTCTTAAAGTTTATCATAATAAAAAACTTTAATATATATACTAATTTGAAATTTCATTCCTTTATTAATTATTTTTGTCTTGATTGACTTACTTTTTATATGCACAGTATTGTGGAGATGTAAAAAGTTAAAATAAAATTTAATAAAACACCCAATACTCCTATTTGTTGAGCATTTAGGTTAAGTAAGCTATTCCTCTTTAAAAAAAAAAAAAAAAACAAAACCTCACTGCCGTTGAGTCAATTCTGACTCAAAGCGACCCCTCCTTGGGTTTCTGAGGTGGTATCTTTACAGAAGTAGATTGCCCAGTCTTCTGAGGAGTGGCTGGTGGGTTTGAACTGCCAGCCTTCTGGTTAGCAATTAAATACCTCAGGCACTACGCTACCAGAGCCCCCATTCTTCTTTAGGAATAGTATTTACAAACAAAACTAAACCCATTGCCATTGAGTCGATTCTGACTCATAGGGACCCCATAGGGTTTCCAAAGCTGCAAATCTTTATGGAAGTAGATTGTCTCATCTTCCTCCTGCACAAAAGCAGGTTAGCAATCAAATGCCTTACCTATTGTGCCACCACAAAACTATATAGAAAGTATGACTACAGTATGTTTAAAAATATATCCTTAGGGGAAAATAGGAGGAAGGAAATATATCAAATGGTTATTAATGATTGAGTTTATATTATAGGAATAATTTCTTTAATTTTTCTTCATTTTCTGTATTTTTTTCTAAATAATTTTAATGAGCATGTATCAATTTAAAATGAAAATAAATACTTCTTCATTAATGGATGAGATATGCTCTCCTTTCCCAAGGAATGTTTCATTCACTACGATAGGGAAACTCTAAACACAGTCATTGCCCTGAGAGTTTAAGTCTTCATACCTAGAAGTAAAGTACACCCACAGAAAAAGAAACGTCAATACCAATTTTATCAGATCATAGAAGCATAAAGAGCTTTCTGTGTGTCGGATAGAAATAGGGGAGGAACTGGCTTCTTTGCAAGCCAGAAAGAGTGTGAAATTCAGGCCCTTCGGTGATGAGATCATTTTCTGATGAATGCAACGGCAGCGACAAATTCAAGTTACCAAATAAGCCTGTCCCTTGAGCTCCTGACACTCACACTGATAGAAGTTTCTGTTGGGCCAGCATAATAAGTAAAGCATGGGAAGGAGAAGGAGTTTCAAGCTTAAAGGCTTGTGAATTTCACTGGTGAGAGAATATGTTCAGAGAGATAGGTGTGCGACCATATTAGAAGCAACAACATGGTGACAACAACAGATTATGTGCAATGGATGTGGGAAGTCCCTGTTAGAACACTATCCATACTATCCCAAGAGATTATTTTCCTCATTTTATGTACATTCATATAAAGTGAAGTCAAGAGTGTAACTTTTAAAGGTTTGGATGAATATGATGTTCATGACTAAACAGTCCTGGCTGGAGACAGGCAGAATATAGTCAAATGTCGGGCAAGTCACCCCTGTCCTCCTCCCACCTCCTCAGTATATTTGCAGAGCATTTCAACTCAGGCCGACATCTAGCAAGTCAGCTATTTCAGGCTTTCTTTGTTGGTGATGTTTTACCAATAGATCGTCAGTCCTGCCTGAAACTCTCCTCCCAGCCACTGCAATCTCAAACAGTAGAGAAGGCCACAATACCAACCTTTTCAAAGCTTTACAAATTCTCACTGAAAGACACATAGGCCTCTAAGCTTCATGTTGCTAAAGGGCATTTTCTCCTTTCTTTTGCATATATGCAAGAACAATCATGTCGGGGTTTAAGACTGATCCAAATAAAGTATATGCTTTTCACATTTGCAGAATATCATAGAAGACTAATAAGTATTCAGAGCATCACAAAATGTGTTTGGAGAGATTTTGTTTAATGGCAAAGAATCCAGTGTTCCACATGGGAAACATTAGTGCCCAATCTCACCATATCGCCACCAGAGGAGTTCCAGGATTTTGCAAATGCTTAACTCATTCAGCTGTTAATTGAAAGGTTGGAAGTATGAGTCCACCCAGAATCTGAGTGGCAATCTGAAATCTGAAAAATTGCAATCTGGCAATCGGCTTATGAAAAATTACCCATGAAAGCCCTATGAAGCACAGCTGTACTGTGGCACTCACTGGGCCACTATGAGTGATAATCAATGCAATAGCAACTGGTAAACTGGTCTACCGAGGAATCATCATTGGAAATAGATATCTCTGGAAACTCTTCCAAACAATTCCTTTGACTACTTCCACCTCTGTCTAGCAAAGTCATTCTAAAATGTTTTTCCAGAACCTGTGATAAAGTTTCTTGGGATCATGTTTCTTATCCTTCTTAATGATGACTTTTTAAAATCAACAAATAGGATAAGAAAGATCTACCCTTCACCAAATGTCAAAATATGTTTTGTTCAAATTTTAGTACTTGAAGTGGTAGTTTCTCCACAGCCTTCAAATCTAATTATTTCTGAGGTTAGCAGAAATATATTTGATTTTTGGGTACTTCAATAGTTTGGACTGCCATTTAGAGATAATGCAAGTTACTCACCGGAGAGCAACGTTGTGAGGAGTATCCAGTTAGTGACAGTGAAACATCCTGAAATGAAAAGAGGACCATAAATGCTAGTATTGCCTTTAATAAATGTATGACAGCATGATAATCATAGAAAGTAATCCATTCATTTCTGCCTTTTGAACACTGACTTAATGATATTTTACAAAAAAGTAAAGGATACTTCCCTTGAGGAATGAAAATTCAACTCTGCACTGCAAAACTGGCTTTTCTAACTGTCTGCATGTTTAACTTGGAGAGCTCTAACCAGTTGCAACCAGTTGTAAATGACTTGCCGCCCATTTCTGCAATTCACTGTAACCTATGCTGAGAAAGTTATGTTTTATGGTTAATTATCCATGGTCTGTTTTAAAAAATAAATCAAACCATTGTGAACCACCAGGATTTGCAGCTCCATTTGAACTTCACTGTACTTTTGATTAAACATTTTATAAATAAAAACAAACTGGTTTCTCCTTGTTTTTGGTTGTTTGTTCCTTGTGCTCTGAATATAAATATTGTGGCAACAGTGGAAGAACAAGCTATGGATTATTTAGCCTTGGTTTCAAGAGTTGTGAGTTACTGGCCTTATCCTCCTTCATGAGTATAAATAAATGTATAGTATTATATTCCAAGTTCTGTAAGACAAATGGAACAAGTGAGCTGAAACCTTTTAAAACCAAAACCATTTATGCTAAGTCACAGAGCAACAAAACAAACCCCAGATTAACATTTAAAAAGCTTCTACCGTAGAGCAACAAAATCTCCAAATATTATATAATCTGCATTTTAAAAACTGCTTGCCAAACAAGCAGTAGTCTATCAATAATTCCACATGCTTTTCTTTTCATCTGCTTTTATAATTTAGAAGCCACAAGTCGTTTTCCCAGAGATCAGCACCCCCAACCCCTACCATCACCACCAGAAAGAAACCTTGAAAAGGATCAGCATGATTAACTAAAGCTAAAATTGATTTAGACAGATCAGGAGTTACTGTAGGGCAAACCAAGAAAACCCTATATAAAAGAACTCTCCATAAAATTTGTCTATGGTCATCAACAAAGGACTTATACAAATTAAATAAATCATAATAAATAATTGTTTGAAAACAAGAGAAAAGCCAAGAGTTAAAAGATCCTGTAGCATATTTGAAACTCATATGAATTTACATATGAAACTTTTGTATATTAAACATAACAAGGATTACCAAAGTAGTTTGCTGAAAATTATGTCTTGAACTGATCCAATGGACTATGCAGCACTGACCACTAAAAAGGACCTCTAGGAAAGCAGTCCCTAGGATTGCAAATGGTTAACACACTCAGCTGCTAATTTAAAGATTAGAGGTTCAAATCTATCTGGATATGCCTTGGAAGAAAGGCCTGGCAATCTACTTCAAAAAAAAAAAAAAATCAACCACCGAAAACCCTATAGGGTCTCCAGGACTCAGAATTGACTTGATGGGAACTGGTTGTTTGTTGGTTCAGGAAGATGCAGTTACCTATTGAAATTTGCTACTTTTTTTTTTTTTTTTTAAATAAAGACAGAGACAAGGCAACAAGGGCTTCCTTGTAAAATGGGACAATCAGTCCACTGCTGGAGCTTGAAGAGCTCTGTTTTAGATTTCGTCTTTTCCTTAACTACTTACACGGCTTACTTTTTTTTAATCTAGACAGCACTAAGAAGGAAGGTCCACAGTAGGTCCTTCACTAAGTCACCAAAATACCAGAACATTTTTACAAAAAAGCTGCTAGGTATCGGGTACAACCAGAATGATTCTGCTTGAAGCACTGGCTGAGGTTCTTGTTGCAACATTAAAAAATATCTCTCATTATTGTCAACAGCAACCAGAAGCTTGCTTGAAAGAGTTGGGAAGAACATTTGGAAAAAGAGGAAAGGTTTAAAATTCTCCCTAATTTCTTACATGTCCTGGGAATAGAAAGTTTAGGCCTGCCAGCCATTCCTAAGCCTGGATTCCATGTAATTAGGTTGTTAAGGGCTGTTGAGTCGGTTCTAACTCATAGCGACTCTATGTATTTGTACAACAGAATGAAACATTTCCTGGTCCTGCACTATTCTCACAATCATTACTAGATCCCACATTACAAAGAAAACAGTAGAAGTAGCCTACTTGCTTCTAGAAAACGAGGGCTGAGCAGAATAAGCTGGTACATATTGAACACTGAAAGGTCCATCGTGAGAGTGTGAAAACCCACCAAAATGAAAATAGAAGCTATTCTGAAAAAGTAAAGCAGGAAAAAATATGCAAAGCTCTTTTTTTCTTTTTCTTTTTTTTTTTTTTCCTTTACTTCTTTTATAACTAGACACTTGCAACTATTTATGACAATCAAGAAAAGGCTAACTAACCCTCCTTCACTATAGAATCCTAAGTTTTCATTTTGATTCAGGTAACCCAATTGAAAATCAAGGTATTCAAATGCCTTTTGGTACACAGAAGTGGGCACCAAAAATAAGTGCTGGGATATAAATCATTAATCGTGTTACAATTACAGCGTAAATAATTCCACCAGAATTCATTTTGGTGAAGAATTCCTTTTGATAATCAGTTACATACATATAGGAATTCAAACTGTGCTAGAATACATGTAAAGGTATAGTTAGAAAAATGTATGTCTGATTATGATAATCTGGTTAAAGACTAGAATATTCTAACTAATTTTCATTATTTTTCCATAAATAGATCTATCTGAACTACAAACTACGTTAAGAAAAAAAGCTGAAAGTAATGTATTTATAAAATACTTTTATTTTTATTCTATTATATACTATTATGTCTAAAATACCATATATATGCACATACACACATATATATGTATATATAATTTAGTCATGATTGATATTAAGGCATAAAAAGATGTCCTCATGACATCATAAATACAGAGACAGGATAATTCCAGTGATCACCAGGTTGTTACAACAGAGTCACACATTCAGGCAATTAAACCTGAAAACCAGACAGAACTCCCCTGGCTTTAATTTTTATCATTATGCACCAGATTTTTCCATACAAAAGAATTCTGAAATTGCAGTAGTGAACTCTTAAGAGTTACATTAAACAAATTATGAAATAACCTGAAACATTTTAAAAATTAAAGAAAAAAGCTTGCTTTCTAACTTCAGTAAAAATCAAATGAACGAATGTCATATGGTGTTAACTTCCAGAAGTAAAATATGACCTAAGAGAATGATACTGATCCAAAATTACAAGGAGATGAAGTGCCTCAATAATTCCTGCTCACACACTAATGATCACAGTCATCCTCTCCTATCCACTTTCAACTTTCCTTATTGCATTAAAATCAGCAGGGACTACCACCACAACTGTTTCCGCCCCTACACACACCTGATCTTTCTTGACACCATACAGAACAGAGCTGTGTTTTCTATCAATTTACATCCATTTTATAACCACTTAAGAGCAGAAACTAAAACGGAAGAACAAGACAAACTGAAAAAAGTCCTCCAGACTCCTTTATCAGATAAATTCCTGGTTCCCTAAAGACATCAGCCAATGGTATAAAACAAAATTCTAACTGGGAAGACAGACAGATAAACAGCATAGAAATCTCACTTTGCTCCCATTTAAGCAGGGAAGGGAGCTACTCCACTGAGAAAAAATGGGAGTGTGGGGAAGGCACTCTCCACAAAAAGCAGGTCCAGAAAGTGAGGGGGCGGGGTGAAGAAAACAAAACAAAAAAACTTTTATTATATTTCTGAGGCTTACAAGAATAAGTACAAAAGATATTCCAGGGAGTATTGTCACAAAGAAAGTTCTAAACGAGTATGCCAGAAACTACAGATTTTTAAATAGAACTGTTGTTTAGGGGCTGAATTCTGTAGGGTGTTTGAATAAAATGTCTTTGCTATAGATTTAGATCTTTACTGTTTTGTTCAGACATTGGGGTTTGAATGTACTTCATCGTGAGGAAAAAAAAGAAATTAGAGATTTATACATACAGCCCCCAAAGTAAAAAGCAAGAGGAAGACAGGGTTTACATAACTAGCTTTTTATATAAATATTACATCAGGATACATTTCAAATGAAAACACACACACATATATATCTTCCTTATCCTCTTTCTATTTTAAAATTCATTTCGTAGTTGAAATGTTGTTGATTTTCCATAAAATAAATAAAAGCGAAGTCTGCAATTAAACACCTCAGAATAATTTTAGTCTTATATTACCTGGAAAATTCACCACCTCATGGAGGGTCACAAAGTCCTGTTTGAAAGCCAGTTAAGGCGCTGACAATTATGGGATGTTCTGCTGCAGCCTAGGGCAACTACAAATGGCCATGGATGTTAACTAACTCCCGTCTTAACAGTCTGAGAAAAGGGAAAAAAAAACTGTAAGTTTCCCCATCTGTTATTTCCTTTTTTTTTTTTTTTTCCTTTTTGGCTGTAGAAAAGTAAAATTATGCAAGAGCTTTTGAATGTAAAGGCTGTGTGTGCTTTTTCCCTTTCTGTCTCTGTGTACCGGGTATGTGATGTTGCGTAACTGAGTACAGAGTAGGCGGTTAGCGTTTACTATTGATTTACACCATGCCATCTAATGAATTCGGAATACGAAAAAGAAAGGAGCAGGAGGGGGAGGAGAAAAAGAAAGAGAGAGAGAGAAAGGAAGGAGAAAAGGAGAAAGGAAAGGGAGGGAGAAAGAGCTCATTTAGAGAAGTCATTCTAATGCCTGGAATAGATTCATTCTTATTCCCTCTAGTTCTGACTTTTAGTGATTGTTCAGGTTTCAGAAAAATGGACTTGAGCTAGTGACCCCAATATTCCATTTCTATTTCTAATGAGGATTACTGGCAGGTGAATGTCTGAAAGTACTAATGTGTCAAATTACTTGAAGACAATTCCACTAAACTGTCAGGCTTCTCCATGTGTACCTATTTATCATTCTCTGTATGCATTTGTGCATCTGTACCTATGAGGGCCAATGCTATGGTCCAACCTGTTCCAAATATTATCAGAAAGACACAACAGAGATAGCAACAGGGCAAAGAGAAATATGTTGTATTTTACTCATCTCCTTTAAAAATGCATAAATATTCAGAAATTTTTGCATAGCTCACTATGTTACTTTGGAAGAAGATAGGGCACGAATTATTTGTCTGAACCAAACAGACCAACATAAGATAATAAAAAGAGAAACGGGCAAAATGAGGAAGGATCCTAAAACGATGAACAATATTTATAAGAGAAATTTAAATAATGTCCTGTACCTACAGAGAGTACTTAAAATTTAACTTTTAATCAAACGATTACAGACATCCTTGGTTCTGCAAGTCTGCTAGGAGCCCCTAGCAGTGGCATAGTTTCAGGATGACGAAGTCCATCCTGAAAGTATAGGCCTTTCTGTAGGTATGATGATGATTCTGCTGCTACACAATGGACCTTCTTATAACTGAGTGCCCATGTAAGGCAGAGAAAAACAACGAAGGCAAGGAAGAGCCAGCTAGAGAGTGGCAGGAAATTTGTTTCCTTCCTGAATGTGTGGCTTGTAAATGGTGACTGGGACAAATCACAAGAGCTCATCCAAAGGAAAGAACAAGGGTTTGGGAATCCCTTTCTAATCATCCAAGTATCTTTATCTTTCATTCAATTTATCTTCTTGTTAGGTGCCATCATGTTATTGTAACCCTATATACAACAGAACAAAACACTGCCCAGTCCCATGTCATCCTCACAATTGTTGCTATGTTTGATCCCACTGTTGCAGGCACTGTGTCAATCCATTTCTTTGAGAAGTTTCACCTTTTTTTGGGGACCTTCTACTTTACCAAGCATGATGTCCTTCTCCAGAGACTGATCCCTTCTGAAAACACGTCCAAAGTATGTGAGATGAAGTCACCATCCTTCCTTCTAAGGAGCTTTTTGGCTGTACTGCTTCCAAGGCAGATTTGTTTGTTTTTCAGGCAGTGCATGGTATACTCAACATTTTTTGCTAACACCATAATTCAAATGTATCAATTCTTCTTCAGTCCCTTATTCACTGTCAAGCTTTCACATGCATATGAGGCAACTAAAAATACCATGGCTTGGGTCAGGCCTACTGGAGGCCTCAATGTGACATCTCTGCTTTTCAACACTTTAAAGAGATCTTCTGTAGCAGATTTGTCCAATTCCCTACGTCATTTGATTTCTTAACGGCTGCTTCCATAGGTGTTGATTGTGGATCCAAGTAAGATAAAGTTCTTGACAATGCCAGTATTTTCCTGTTTATCATGATGCTGCTTATCGGTCAAGTTATGAAGATTTTATTTTGTTTTGTTTTGTTTTTATGTTGAGGTGTAATCCATATAGATTACATCAGAGGCTATAGTCTCTGATCTTCATCAGTAAGTGCTTCAAGTCCTCCTCACTTTCAGAAGCAAGGTTGTGCCATATACGTATCGTGGATTGTTAATGATTCTTCCTCCAATCCTGATATCACATTCTTCTTCATACAGATTTAATAAGTGTGGTGAAACAATATAACCCTGATGCACACCTTTCCTGATTTTAAACCATGTAGTATCCCCTTGTTCTGTTTGAATGACTGCCTCTTGGTCGATGTACAGGTTGCATGAGCACAATTAAGTATTCTGGAATTTCCATTCTTCACAATGTTATCTATAATTTGTTATGATCCACACAATCAAATGCTTTAGTATAGTCAATAAAACACAAGCAAACATCTCTCTGGTATTCTCTGCTTTTAGCCAAGATCCATCTAACATCAGCAGTGATAACTCTTGTTTCACATGCTCTTCTGAAACCAGTTTGAATTTCTGGCAGATCCCTACCAATGTACTGCTGTTACTGTTTTTGAATTATCTTCAGTAAAATTCCACTTACATGTGATAGTAATGATATTGTTTGATATTATCTGCATTATATCACCTTTCTTTGGAACAGGTGTAAATATGGATCTCTTTCAGTTGGTTGGCCAAGTAGCTGTCTTCTAAATTTCTTAGTATAGACAAGTTTGTTTCCAGCATTGCATCCATTTATTGAAACATCTCAATTAGTATTCTGCCAATTCCTGGACGATTGCTTTTTTAACAAATGCCTTCAATGATGCTTGGACTTTTTCCTTCAATACTCTTGGTTCTTAATCACATGCTACCTCCTAAAATGGTTGAACACTGACCAATTATTTTTGGTATAGTGACTGTGTATTCTTTTCCAGTGGCTTCACTACTACAAGGATGCAGGGTGGTGGTGGTGGTGGTGTGAGGGTGCAGACTGTATCAGACAACACTGTTAAAGAGGGTGACACAAAATTACTTTTTATAAAATTTTGGTCCGGTGTTTCAGCAGAAATTTATATTTTTTATTAAAACTCCCTGCAGTTAGTTATAACAACAAAAATATTTGTCATAGATCCAGTTTATATGTGGCAATATATCTACAAGGCTAAAAATCTATCCTAATTTACTTTTGAACTATCTAACGATCTCCAGTCAGAGCTGCATTAGCCAATTATGATGATGCTTCAAATCACATGGTTTTGTCTGCATGTGCTACAAGCACATGCTGTTTTTTATTGCTGCTGGAGCTTTTATAGTCATTGTTTTTGTCAATTTTTAGCTACCACATTATGATAACTAGTGTTTGTGAACCTTATCAATAACTTTATTGAGAATGAAGTAGCAATTAAAGAAAAAGAAGGAGAAACATCCAAAAAGACTTCCTCCCAGTTACTAATGATGTTGCAACTAATAATGTTGTAATTCTATGTAGAAAGATTTTACAAAGCAATTTTGTTGTTGTTGTTGTTATGTGCCGTCAAGTCAGCCCTGACTCATAGCGACCCCTCCTTGGGTTTCCAAGGCAGTATCACTACGGAAGTAGGATTGCCCAACCTTCCTTCC
>NW_006921782.1:1219409-1225319 GCF_000298275.1 Orycteropus afer afer
CAGTATCACTACGGAAGTAGGATTGCCCAACCTTCCTTCCGAGGAGTGGCTGGTGGGTTTGAACCGCCAGCCATGTTAGTACTCATATAATCTATAACTAGTTTATGACTAATTTACAACTGTATTTATCATATATTATTTATTCTATGATTGAAATTGATTGTAAACATTAGTAAGGATTCTGTATGGTCTGGCATGGGAGGAGGTCAATGAGGGAAGAGTGACACCATGAGTTATAGCACAGGGTGACATCAACACTAGTGATACCACTGTGCCTTCCATCTACTTCTGATGCTTCCTGTGTCATTCAGTATTTTGCCCATAGAATCCTTGAGGCTTGAACTTTCTCTTTAGGTCTTTCACCTTGAGAAATGCCAAATGTTTTCTTCCCATTTGATTTTCTAACTCCAGGTCTTGGCACATTTCATTATAATACTTTACTTTGTTTTCTTGAGCCTCCCTCAAAATCTTTTTAGCTCTTTTACTTCATCATTTTTTCCATTTGCTTTAGCAATCTACATTCAAAAATAAGTTTCAGAGTCTCTTCTGATATATATTTTTGTCTTTTCTTTCTTTCTTGTCTTTCTAAAGATCTTCTGCTTTCTTCATGTAGGATGTCCTTGATGTCATCACACAACTTGTCTGGTCTTTAATCACTAGTGTTCAGTGTGCCAAATCTACTTTACCTTAGAAAATATTAAATAGACATCTACTTCATCCATTTTTTTAGAGATGCATTAAAAGATAGATGGCTATATGCATCTGATTATAAACTTAGCATCTAGCACAGTGCTTGGCACATTTTCTATAGAAAGAAAAAAAAAATTTACTGCCATTGAGTCAGTCCTGACTCATTAGTGACCACTCCTTGGGTTTCCGAGGTGGTATCACTATAGAAGTAGATTGCCCAACCTTCCTTCCGAGGAGTGGCTGGTGTGTTTGAACCACCAGCTTTTGGTTAGCTGTCAAATTCAGTAAAATATTTACTGAAACAGCAAAATGATTATGGGAAAAACAATGCCACAAGAAGAGGGTACTTGAAAAGCTTCAGAAAAAAAATATTCCAATTTTTTTCAGTGGGAAATCTTGGGTTGTATTACTCTGTCATTTATCTATAGATATAACATTAAGATGTAAAGCAAATATCAGGTAGTTTTTTGGGGGTCATTTGACTTAAACTCCATTTTGTTAGGAAAAAAACTTAACAAAAATTAAAATTCTGATAACATCAGCAAAATTTTGTGTTCATTTCCATCAGCCTTTTGGATTATGTTTCATTTTAGTTGTAGGTACAGAAAAGTCCATTTAAATTTCCATGGCCACATTATAAAGGAAAAGTTATGGTTTATCAACATAATTCATCTTTTTAAAAATACTGAGAAGAATGGAGCCATTTAGTAAAGAGAGAGAATATGATTTTTTATTGGAGGGCAACAGAGGTGGAGTTTTGATTAGGTTATGCAAATTTATATTAATAGAATGGCAACCAAGAATGGACTGATTTCCATTTTCTTGGTTAAATAGGAATTTCACTAAAAAAATAAATAAATTCTGGATTAGAAAGTCAGAAATGCCCTGTTTTAGTTAACTGGAGAATGAGACACTTAGAGAAACAATTACAACTATAATCTCTCAAAAATTCCAGTTGAAGAGTCAATCAAAAGCACATTAGGCAGTGGAAGGAAGGTTGGGCAATCTACTTCTGTAGTGATACTGCCTCGGAAAACCAAGGAGGGGTCGCTATGAGTCAGGTCTGACTCGACAGCACACAACAACAACAACAACAACAACAAGCCACATTACTCGGAAGGTAATTGTGGTAGTGAAGGTTGTGTGTAAGACTGGTGGTTGAAACCCACCAGCCACTTCTCGGAAGGAAGGTTGGGCAATCTACTTCTGTAGTGATACTGCCTTGGAAATCCAAGGAGGGGTCACTATGAGTGGGATCTGACTTGACGGCACTAACAACAACAAGGTTGTGTGTCAACTTGGCTGGGCCTGGTTGAGTGGATGGGCAGCTGGTGGTAGTTATTTTCCATGATGAAATTGGCAATCAACTCCATGGTGAGATCTACCGTGAGCAGCTGAGTAGCTGCTTTAGGGATTTTCCCATATATAAGAAACAGCTTTGGGAATGGTCTCCAGCTTATGGTACGCTTGAACCCTGCATGTAGTCGTGTTGTTTTTCAGCAGCCTGCCATGCTCTGCTGACCTTGGGACTTTCAAGAGACTTGAAGTAATGGCCTGCCGTGTGGTTTGGTAACATTGGGACTGTGACTTTTTCACTTGTCAACCTTGGGCTTGCCAGCCTCAGCAGCCAGCAGCTGTCTAAGTGAAGAAAAGCCTCCAGTTTCAGTGGGCTGGGAACAGGAGGCAGAACTGAAGCCCAAGGTTGAGGGGCTTTCACCCAGCCCCTAGAGCCTAGCACTTGGAACTCAGACTTAAAGCCTCCAAACTGTAAGAGAAGAATCTCTTGTTTGTTGAAACCATCCACATTTGTGGTATGTTCCTGTTAAAGTGGCACAAGGTAACCACAACAGTAATCTTCTCAGGGGCATGTATTCTGAAACAGATTTGGGACTAGAACTTAAAGCCCATAGTTTATTTCTCCACAGCAGGGGGCAGGAAAAAAATGTATAAATTGAATCTTATTTTGAATGTCATTGGGGAAAAATTCAAAGGATTCTATTATAAGACTAAGATGTTTTCATTATGTAAAGTGTTCACCTCATGGATATATTGTTGTTGCTGACAAGTGCCATCCCTTTGGTTTAGATTCATAGCAATCCTACGTACATCAGAAGGAAACACTGCCAGGTCCGGTGCCATCCTCACAATTGCTGCTGTTTGAGCCCACTGTGGAAGCTACTGTGTCAATCTATCTGTTGAGGGTCTTACTCTTTTTTGCTTACACTCTACCATGCGCCTACATTACATTTAAATTTTTCTCTTAAAGCAGAGTCTACTATTTAAAACTGTTCCTTCTCCTCCTCCTTTTTCTTTTCATATTTAGATAGCATCTTCACATCCTGTCCTCTCACTTTTACTCACTTTCTACCTCATTTCTACCCATTCTGGACCTTACTATCTTCTTTCTCTCTCACTTTTCATTTTTTTCTCCAATTTTTATGTACTTTTCTTTTCCCTAAAAGTCTGTTTTTTACTTAATGTGCTTTAAGAACTGCAGGCATTATAAGAAGATTACCAAAAAATAAAAAAGAAAGAACAACAAAGAAGAAAAATGTAAATTTAGTATTAAACAATAATATAGTTTGGGATATACTGAAAAATAAAAAGTAACAAAAAACTGCAATAAGAATTAATCTGAGGGTGAATTAGCTATAGGCTTAACCATATCATGTTGCAGCTTTCCAGAATCCAGTATTATCGATGAGGAAGGGGTTCCTTGGCAATCATCTTCATGGAAGGACATTGCCAGGGCCATTTCTTCCACAGTACCACAGGGTGAGTTCTCACCAGCAAACTTTGAAGTTACATATTACAAAGTATTTAGTCAAAGGCAGAGAAGAAAGCCTTATGATCCACAGCACTCATTTTCCACTATACCAGGTCACCTTTGTTTTCCCTTTTACTTTTTCTCATTTCACAGATAATATTTTTTGAAACTGATTATGGCATAGCAGGTGAAGAGCCAGAGAAATTCTAGTGGCTTAATGACATTGGCCAAACATTTTGCTCCAAGAAGCTAAAAGTCAGAGTGAGTTGCACACTAAAATGGCAGTTATGCAGAAAATAAACTCTGAAAAGATTGAGAACTCAGACACAAGAAAGGTCTCTGGATAGCAGGAATATTGTTGCCAGAATCATTGTAATTAAGCTCGTGTCATTGTTTCCATTATAAATCTTACTCTTATGGGGTTTATAATTCAGCTAAAACGATTGGCTCCAGGCTGAAATGCAGCGTCAAGTATCTTAAGAGTGGGAGGGTAGGTCTTCCCCCCGCCCCTCCCGCTTTATTCTTTTAAAAAGAAAATATACAGCCACTCTTCAGCAATTTCAATGACATTTGGACTCTCACTCTAGACTTTTCCCTAAAAAGGCTATATTCTAATCAATGAGTTTAATCTAAAGTGTGCTAAAGTGAGCAATATCTACTATGGCATAAATGATATTAACTTGGAATAAGAACTCTTTAAGGCCAATATAAGGATGTCCTACTATTTTAAAAGGCTTGCTGAAAGCAAAGAGGACTTGAAGCACTTATTGATGAATATCAAAGACAGCCTTCAGTATGGATTACACCTCAACAGAAAGAAAACAAAAGTCCTCACAACTGAACCAATATGGAACATCTGATAAATGGAGAAAATATTGAAGTTGTGAAGGATTTCATTTTACTTAGATCCTCAATCAAATACCCATGGCAGCAGCAGTCAATAAATCAAATGATGTATTGCATTGGGCAATCTGCTGCAAAAATCCTCTCTCTCTCTGTCTCTGTCTCTCTCTCTCTCTCTCTTGAGGTTTGTATGATTTTGTATGTAGCCACCTCACTGAGTTCTCTTATTACCCTTATCCATTGCTATCAAGGCACCAACTCATATGACCCTATGGTACAGAGTAGAACTGTCCCATAAGGTTTTTTTTTTTTTCTTTTTTCTTTTTTCTTTTCTTCACCCAAGTTAGTATGTGTCTACCCTTTAGTTAGCAATTTACTCTCCCTTCCCTATCCACCTCTGGTAACCATCAAAGAATATTTCTTTTTTCGTCAAACCCTTTTCTTGACTTTATAATAGTGGTTTCATAGCGTAATTGTCCTTTTGTGATTGACTAACTTCACTCAGTATAATGTTCTCTAAGTTCATCCATGTTTTGAGATGTTTCATAGATTTATCATTGTTCTTTAATGTTATATAGTATTCCACTTTATGTATTTACCATAGTTTGTATTTACCATTCCTCTGATGACAGGCATTTAGGTTGCTTGCATCTTTCTGCTATTGTGAATATTGCTGTGATGAACGTGGATGTGCAAATATCTGTTCATGTTATGACTCTTACTTCTCTAGGGTATATACTTAGTAGTAGGATTGCTGGATCATATGATATTTCTATTTCCAGCTGTAAAAGAACTCTTTAAAGTGTTTAAAAAGCAAAGGTGTCACTTTCAGGCCTAAGGTGTTCCTGATCCAAGCCATGATATTTTCAATCACCTCATATGCATGTGAAAGCTGGACAATGAATAGGGAAGACTGAAGATAATAGATGTCTTTGAATTATGGTGTTGGTGAAGAATATTAAATATACCATGGTCTGACAGAAGAATGAACAAATATATCTTGGAAGAAGTACAGCCAGAAAGCTCCTTAGAAGTGAGGATAGAGAGACTTTGCCTCTCCTACTCTGGACATGTTATTAGGAGGGACCAGTCCCTGGAGAAAGTCATCATGCTTGGTAATGTAGAGGGTCAGTGCAAAAGAGGAAGACCCTCAGTGAGATGGACTGATAGTGGTTTCCATATGGCTCACACATAGCACCGATTCTTAAGATGGTGCAGCACCAGGCTGTGTTTTGTCCTGTTGTACGTACAGTCACTGTGAGTCGGAACCTACTTGATGGACCCTAACAACAACAATGTACAGTGTTGTTGTTGTTAAGTGCCATCGAGTCATTTCCCACTCATAGCGATCCCATGCACAGCAGAAAGAAACACTGCCCGATCCTGCGCCAGACCCACAATCCCTGCTATACTTGAGTCCATCATTGCAGCCACCATGTCAATCCATCTCGTTAAAGGCCTCCCCCTCTTTCGTCGACCCTCCACTCTACCAAGCATGACATCATTCTCCAGGGAACGGTCCCTTCTGACAACATGACCAAAATAGGTGAGACGAAGTCTGGCCATTCTTGCTTCCAAGGAGCATTCTGGCTGCACTTCCTCCAGGACAG
>NW_006921782.1:1228684-1261976 GCF_000298275.1 Orycteropus afer afer
AGCTAATTAAATAGTTGTTCAGGTGAGATTTGAATCAGGATCTCTTTGCCTCCAAAGTTCACCTACTTTGTAATGTACCATAAAGCCAGGAGCAGGATATGAACTTATCTAACCAATAAATGTCTTGATGCCAATGACAAGAATTACTAAGTGCTACAAGAAGGAGGGGAGCTCTGGTGGCATAGTGCCTAAGGTACTTGACTGCTAACCAGAAGTCTGGCAGTTCAAACCAACCAGCCACTCCTCGGAAGATTGGGCAATCTACTTCCATAGAGATACTGCTTCAGATACCCAAGGAAGGGTTGCTATGCATTGCAACTGCCTCGAAAGCAGTGTTTTTTTTTTTTTTTTGTTTAGTTTTGTTTTTATAAGAAGGAGGTAGAAATGGTAAATAACTTCTGAGGGGAGACAGGTTTTTGCTTTGCTCTTGCCTCTGATATATCTCTGTCTCTTCAAATGCAAATATCCAAATGGAGTATTTGGAAAAAATCTGGAATATTCTTCGCCGTTGGTAAAGGAACATACAATTTCCCAGGAAGCTTTAAATGAGACCAGATATTTGAGTATTTATAAGAATTCCTTTAAATATTTATACTAGATAAAAGTTATAAAATGTAATGCATATAAAATCAGATGATTAATACCACATTAAAACTTCAATCTGTCTTTGTGTGTGTGCGTATGTGTGCATGTGTGTATACACAATTTTTTTTCTTTGCCAAAATTTCTGGTAATTACTATAAAGTATTTTTCAAAAGTTAAACAGTAAATAAATATGTTAAGCTAGGAGAAAAGAAATAAAAACCAAGAAAAAAGGCGATAGAGGTGTTTGTGTGATAAGACAAAGGAGTTACTTTGTTAATTTGGAAAAGGATTATTTTCAAAGGTCTCCTTTTCTTGACGGAAACTTTTACAGGTAAATAAATTATTTTGCCTATACTCTTTTATAAATAAATACTTGTTCAAAATACAGATCTTATCAGGGGAATAGGAGTAGCTTTGAAAAGTCTAAAACACTATAGGATCTACCAATTTTACACAATGCAATGGAATATTCTTTTAAAATAATTCACAAAATAAAATGTTCACTCCATTTTACATACAAAATGTAGTCTTTTGGGGATGGATCTTTCACAATTTTATTAGTGTCTGTGTTTGTGTATGTGTGTTTGAGAGAGAGAGAGAAAGGGGGAGGAGAGACAGAGAGAGGGAGAGAGACTATACTCTTCAAGACCACTGGGGTACTGTTGTTTGATTCCTTGTATTTTTAAAATGATAATCTGGTGAAGAACTTAACACCAAACATACTTGAGGATGTGGTAGGAAGAATTCACAGTTCTTTTGGTAGCACTTATTTATTCCTCAACTTTTAGTGAGGAATTACTGCCTTGCCTCTTCCTCCTTTCCCTCTTCAATTCTTAACTCAGAATGGGAGCAGGAAGGAAGAAACATTAACTACTGATTTATAAGAGGCACAGAAAAGAAGAAACGTCTTCCTAGCCCTCTCCTCATTTTCCTGTACAGAAAAGCAATAGCAAACTACACAACAGAAAAAGCAAACACAGTGTTGAAAATTTCATGGTACTGGGTGAAACCAGGTTTTGTATTTACATGATAATAAAGGATTTCTTTACATTTCAGATTCTGAAAATGTCTTTAAAACAAAGCTGAAGAAGCGATGAGATCTGTTTAGGAAAACATATGAGTTTTAGAAGGGAAAGAGGAGGCACTTCTTTTTTTATAAAATAGTATCTGAACACATGACCATGACCAAGATATAACTTGAAACATTAAATAATAAATTATGCAGTTAACCCAAACCAGCTAAAAATAATTCACAACATCCTCCCCACTAAAAGAAAACAAAATAAAACAAAAACTCACAATCAGTTATTTTGACTGGTGAAAACAGACAGTGACATGAAAGTAACAGATGGAAGCCCAGTCTTCACTCACACAACACACTTGCTAAACATAATTGCAAGCGTCGCCACGACAATTCCTCAACGATGGTGACTTTTGCCTTGTGTGTTAGGTAAGTTTCATAAAGACTCCAGAGGGGCATGTGAAAATAATGTAGAAGGAAAGTAACTCATTCATCCTTACCTAGAAACAAGATAGCTGCCAGTCACAGCCTTTGAATAGAAGGGATACAGGTGTCATCTTTTGCAAAGTCCTTTCTCAGGATTGAAATAGGTTTCATTTTCTTATTTGTAATTTTTTGTTGTCATCTGGTGATATTTTTAGGAAAGGTGACATATCTATAATCCTAAAATATCACACTAAATAGCATCTAAAAACTTTTATAAATCAAATAATTAAAAGTAATAATTCTTTCTGTTAATTGCTCCTCAAAGTTGAAAGAAAGGTTATCTTCTTACCTTACACTGTGTCTTCTGATCTGACAGTGCCATTCAGTCAATAATTTCAATGTCAGCCTCTGATTTTCAAGTCTTTTATCACAAAGACTTCAGGCAATAATGAAATGGAGCTGATCTGCTTGCTTTCACTCTATATAACATCTATATTTATATGCTAGGCTTCTATTTAAATCTATATTTATCTGCTTTATCTGCCTACAGTGCATCTGTTTCTCATACACACAGACATATATTTATATATATACACACATACTGTATACATATAGGTTATATATAAACACACATACACAAAAATGTATGAATGTGAGCTAGTGTGCTTACTTCAACAAGCATGAAGGTGCAGAAATACTCAGACACATGATAAATACACAAAGAACATAAATGTACACAGAAACATAGACGCTTAGGGAAAGGTGTATCTTAACAGCCCTGTCTGTGATATTTGGCTGTTGGTCTTTCAGATTTACACACTATTGAGTGACGCAGTCATACATTGCTTTAGGAAGGAAATACAGTTTTGAACATAAAACTATATACCTATATCAATAGAAATCATATAATCCAACACACACACTTTACAGATGAGAAACTGAGACACTGAAGGGTGACAGCAAAGTCTCCACAGCTTTGTAATGCCTGAGCTGGAAGTAAAAGAAAAGTCCCATCTTCTAGACAAATGTCCTTCTATCATTTTGAAAGAAAATATTTTTCTCAAAGGCAGTATCATTATTTTCTAATTGTCACCCTTCAATTTTTCCCTTTCCTTGTTTCATTTAAAGTAAGCAATTAATGTTCACTGACAGTCAGCCACAGTTTTAAATATTTTATTTGCATAAAATCTACATGGTGTCTCTTCAAAGTTCTTGTGTGCTGTTGGGTCAATTCCAACTCATAGAGACCCTATAAGATAGGAGAGAACTGCCCCACAAGGTTTCCCAGACTGAAATCTTTATGAGAGCAGATTGCCACATCTTTCTCCAGCAGGGCTGCTGGTAGGTTCAAACTGCTGACCTTTTGGTTAACAACCAAATGCTCAACATTGTGCCACCAGGACTCTGTCTCTACAAAGAAAGCATTATTATCCACATTGTAAAGATGAAGAATCTGAAGCTTTGTGAGTTACATACTCACTGAACTACATAGCCAAGTAAGCAAAAGAACTGAGTTCCTATGATACTTCAAGGTCCATGTTTTCCCCCAGTGAAAATCATGATGCCTTCTTTAACACACATCTGAACATCATATCATACCCACCAGCACTGCACACTAAGCATCATATAAATCTAACTAATCAGTCTGTTTCAGGCATCATAGGAAGCCGAAAGCAAAGGTTATTCTAGAACAAGAGAAAAATAAAGGGAAGTGGTATAGGAAAGAATGGCCACCTCTCCAGAAAACCAAAATATGCAAAATTCAGGCCAAAAATATTTGCCAACGGTAGTCTTATATAATTTAAAGTCTTAAAAAGTTCTAGTCTGAGAACATTTTATGTCTTTTTCATCAAAGGATTATAGCAAAGGATAATATTAAATCAGATGTGAAATAAGGGCACAAGAATGTAAAGAGAGACCAGCAAAAGGAAGAATGAACCACGCCCACCTCTTTTTCTTCTCCCTTGAGCAACACTTCCAAAAACAATCACACCCACCAAAAAAAACAAAAAAACCCACAATTCCATCACCAAAAATTGATAGTTCAGTCTTCACTCATGTAGTAAGACAACTTTAGTAAAGAAACTATGTCTACATATGGTAAGCTAATCTTACATGAGCCATCCCAACGGATCGCAATTTTTTAGTTTGTTCAGCTAACACAGAACCTAGTACTGGGAGATGCCATGTGGATTTGTGAAACTCCCTGGGGCATACTGCATCTATAAGCCAAGGAACAGAAATTACACTGATCCATACATGCAGCTTTTCATCTGTGACATATTGATAATTACTCTTCATTTGTGAATTAAATCCAAGTTATATAAACAAATCTCAGCCATTTATCACAAACAGGGTACTAAATTTTACTTAATTCTTTCAGAACTCCATCTAGCCACTGTTTACAGGAAATTGGACCTATCATACTTTATAGCCTGATACTGTTGAAAGAGTATGGCCTTGAAAAAGACAGAGACCTGAATTTGAATCCCAGCTTTTTCACTTATTAACAACATAAGCTTTAGGTCCATCACTTCAATGGCTCTGACAGTGGCTTCACTAGGTGGGTGTGAGGGGTGCAGACTGCACTGGGTGACACTGTCGGAGGGAGTGACATCAAAATGATTGCCTTTAAAATTGTTGTCTAATGTTTCAGCAGAAACTTATAATTATTTATGAAAATGTCCCTGTTGTTAGTTATAGCAACAAAAACATTTTTCATAAGCTCAGCTTCCATGTATCAATATATCTGTAAGGCTAAAACTACACTAATTTACTTTTTGAACCTTCTAATGTGCTCCAGTCAGAGTTGTCACTATTGCCCAACTACAATTGATGCTTTTCATATCAAGTGTTTTTTTTTTTTTAAATTATGATTTGGGTACAAATCTACAAAGTAGATTTGTTTCACCCTCAATAGTTTGTGCACATTTGATTTCATGGCCCTGATTTCAATCCCCAACCATAAAAACTCTCGTCCCCTCTCCTCCCTGTGACTACCCCTCCCCTGTGCCCTTCTTATCTATGCGTTCCTGTCTGTCCAGCTTTCCCTTTATGTGAATGCTGCCCCTGTGATGTCTCATGGGTGATTGATCTAAGAGTTATATCTCCCTTGGGTAAGTGGATACATCTCCCTGGGGTAGGTGTTTTGCTTTAGGTCATTCTACTGTTGGGCTGAAAGCCAGTCCATGGAAGGGAGGCCATTTCCAGGCCTGAAGGATAACCTGGGGGCATAGTCTTGGGGGTTCCATCAGTCTCTATTGGACCTGTAATTCTGGTTAATTTTGTGTTTTTGAATTTTGTTCCACATTTTTCATCCCACTCTATCCAGGATCTCCATTTCTGATCCCTTTCTATGTGGTTGGCATTGGAAGCCAGGTACTATCTAGTTCTTCTGGTCTTGGGGTTGTGAAGGCTGAGGTCCTTGTGGTCCATCATATCTGGACTGTTTTCAAATCACTTTGTTTTTCCTCATTTTTCTTTGCTCCAAAGAAGAGACCAATAATTGAATCTTAGATGGCTACTCAAAAGCTTTTAAGACCCCAGTCACTCCTCACCAAGGTAGGATGTAGAACAAAATTTCTGTGTACTACGTTATGCCCATTGAGCATGATGTCCCCAGAGGCTATGGTCCCGAGTCCTCAGGTCTGGAAATTCTCTCCTTCAAGGTGTTTGGTTGTCTCTAAGAAGCTATTCCAACCTTGTTCTCTGTTACTTCTATAATCTATGCAGATAATTTTGTAGCACAAGTACATATGTAAGATGATCTTCAGGCAAATCTATGCTTGGTCTTGAGTATATTCCTGTTCGCCTATCCCTACCTGATCTTCTCACCTTTCTAGGCATTTACCTATAGCTTAGTGTTTGCAGTATTACTGCACACATAATAGAATTTGCCTCAGTTGTGTATATTTATTGTGCATGTTTCTATGGCCTCCCTTTCCCCATTATCCCCATGATGGTGACAGCTTATCTTCCTATGTTTGGAACAGTCTGTTCTATAATGACAGTGTCCCATCTTTCTCTCCATATAGAAGTTTTGTAATTAAAACTTTTATTCCATTTGCTTTGTCAATGGTGGCATTTGCAGATTGACTACCCTATTTCTCTATATACATATTTTTGTGAGCTTATTTTGAAAATCTTTTTCTGGTTTGGTTTCTAGGTGGTGATGTCAAGTGTTTTGATTTTAATTTGTTGTTCTCTGTTGTGGGTTTCTATTGGAAGGACTCCCTTTAGCATTTTTTGTAGAGTTGGTCTGTTTTTCACAAATTCCCTTAATTTCTGTTTGTCTGAGAATGTCTTGATTTTACCCTCACATTTGAGGGGCAGTTTGGCTAGATATATAATTATTTTATTTTATTTTATTGTGGTTTGGGTGAAAGTTTAAGGAGCAAATTCATTTTCCATATAGCAGCTCACATACACTTTGTCTCATGACATTGACTACAATTTACCACAATGCAACAGCTCCCCTCCCACTTCCTCCCCATAGTTAATCTCTTCCCTGAGGTAACTATGCAATCTTACCCTCCATGCACTCCTGCCCCCTGAGCTGCCTCCCTGTGCATACACAACCCTTCTCGTCTCCCATGATTGTTCCTTCCAAGGAGTGTGTCTACCTAATGTAAATGTTCACCTCATATGCCTGTCTTTTGTTTGGCTGGAAGCCACAGGAGTGGGTTCAGTTCCAGACCTGAATGGGCAGCTAGAAGCCTTAGTCTCAGTGGTTCCATCAGGCTCTATCAGACCAGCAAACCTGGTCCCCCCCCCTTTTTTTTAATGATTTTGAGTTTTGTTCTACATTTTTCTCCCACTCTATCCAAGATCTCCTACGTAGATCCCCCTCCAAATGGTTGACAGTGGTAGCTGGGCACCATCTAGTTCTTCTGGTCTCATAGTCATATAGGCTGAGGATCTCATGGTATACCAGTCACTTGGACTAATTGTTTCCATGAATCTTTGGTTTTCTTTATTCTTTGCTCTGGACCAGGAGAGACCCATCATTGCATCCAGATGGCCACTTGCAAGCTTTTAAGATCCCAGTCACTACTTGCCAAAGTAGGTTGTGGAACAATGTTTTGTGGAGTATGTTATGCCATGGATATATAATTCTTGGTTAGCAATTCTTTTACTTCAAGGTTTTGTATATTCCATCCCATTGCCTGGATGATTTCTGCTGAGAAAATGGAGCTTAGTCTTATTGGTTGCCTGGTAGGTGACATTTCATTTTTCCTGAGCTGCTTCCCAGATTCTTTCTATTTCCCAGTAAGATCTTTGTCCTCACTCACAGCCCCATCTCACCTTGAAAAACTCCCATTGTGAGTATTCTGAGTTTTTAATGCCTGTGGTTTCCATGATTTCCCCTCCCCACTCCTCCTTGACCTCCTTTGTATTTCTAAAGACTTCTCTTCTGCTCCTTTGGCTGGGTGGGTTTCTTTATTTTTCTCAGTCACTTAACATACTCCCTTTTGCCACCTTTACTGGATCTAATACTTTATCTTCTCATTAGCTGCTCATAACTCCAGTATCAGTATTTGCATCTGCTTTACCTAGGTTCTCAGACTCTGTTGATATAGGAACTAAGTGTTCAGTCTGTTAGTACAATGTCATCTTCCCAAGGCCCCCCCCAAATCACATGCTTTTGTGTGACCACGCTACAAGCATGTACTGTTGTTTTTGCTGCTGTGGAATTTTTATGGGAGCTCTGGTAGCGTAGTGATGAAGGCATTTGACTGCTAACCAGAAGGCTGGCGTTCAAACCCACCAGCCACTCCTTGGAAGGAAGGTTGGGCAATCTACTTCCATAGTGATAATGCCTCAGAAACCCAAGGAGGGGTCACTATGAGTCGGATCCGACTTGATGGCTGTAAGTGAGTCCCATTTGCCTTTCCATACCTGTTCACCTTGCATGTCTATCTATTTATTCACTCATATATTATTGTTGTTACTGTCACTGCAGGATTGTGTGTGTAATAGTATTTCCCTTTGTTGCTTTTAACTCTTGTGCTCCTCCTAGTGTCTTTCTTTGCCTTGATCATCTTGTTTTGACTTCCTCCTTATTGTATATTGGCTTTCCCTTTTCCTAAGTTAATATATTTCCACTCTCCAGTTAGTGATTTATCCTTTCTTTCCCTCCCCTCCCTGGAAAACTTCAAAGAATATTTATTTCTGTGTGTAAAGCTTTTCTTGACTTTTTACACCAGTGGCCTCATACAATATTTGCCCTTTTGTGATTGACCAATTTCACTCAGCATGATGTTCTATAGTTTCATCCATGTCATGAGGTGTTTCACAGATTCATCATCATTCTTTAATCTTGTGTAGTATTCCATTGTTAGTATGTACCATACTTTTGTTTATCTATTCTTCTGTTTATGGGTACTTGGGCTGTTTCCATCTTTTGGTTATTGTGAATAGTGCTGTAATAAACATGGGTATGTATACATCTATTTATGTCATGGCTCTCGTTTCTCTAGGATATATTCTTAGTAGTGGGAATGCTGGATCATATGATATGTCTACTTCCAATATTTTAAGGTAATGACATACATTTTTCCACAGTAGTTTGTACCACTTTGCAGCCCCATCAGCACTGTATGAGTATTCTATCTCCACACTCTCACCAGAATCTGTTGTTTTCTGCAACTTTGTTATTAATTCTAGGTATAGTTTTGATTTTGTCAGATTTTCTGGTGTTTTAGCTGCAATATTGTGGAATTAGTATTCATGAAACTTTAACAATAACTTCTTTTTTCAAAATGAAGTAGTAATTAGAGGAAAAGAAGGAGAAATATTTTTAAAAAAGCTTTATCTCAGCTACTAATAATGTTGCGATTCAACCTAGAAAGATTTTACAAAACAATTTTGTTAATTTTCATATAATCTATGAAATATTACATTTAACAATTTATATTTATCACATATTATTCTGTGATTAAAATTGATACTAAACATTACTAAGGATTCTATATGTGTGTGGATTCTGTATGGTGTAATATGGGATGAGGTCCACTAGGGCGTGACACCATGAGTTACCATACTGTATGACACCAATCCTAGTGATGCTACAGGGCTTGGAATCTGAGTTTCAATGCCTGTGAAATGAAGAATAAAACTACTAATTTTGCTACAAGATTGTGATGATTAGTGACAGTCCCAGCATAGTATCCATCTCATAAATGTATCCAATAAATATTAATTATTATATGTTTAAGGAGGCCATTTGGCTGTGAATTTCTACTGTATAAATGATACAGAACTGTTGGAGTAATAGATCTGAGGTACTTTATGTGTGTTTAATCAAAAATTTTTTAGTGATCAGGTATATTTGGAGGAAAGTAGAAATAAAAGTGTTTCATACTGTAAAATTTTTACTGGAAGATCTTAAAGCAGTTAATAATCCTCGACTTTTGTGACTGACAATATCTTCACCTAACAATTGGGCAAAATGAACCTCAGAGATACATCCCCCACATTAATAGAAAAGAAAAATCACCAGCAGGGGTAAGTAGAATTTCTGTGTTTAACATCTAAAAACCATAGTGTCCAGCTGAGTAATAGCTGCCACAAGGTCACAGATACAAAGGGCCATGGTTTTCCCCAAAGCTCTCTGAGATTATTCACTGAGGCCAAAAACATTAGGTAATGCTGTGTACATCTGCTGAGATAACAAGGGTGAGTCAGGGTTAGGTCAGAGTTTCAGGTTGTAGGGGTGGGGTGAAGAGTGGCTTTCAGATCAAATAATGAGAGGAGTATAATTTAAGAGAATAAGCTATACAGTATTAAGTATGAGAGAAAAGTAAAGGGGACACAATTATAGCCAAGAGGTGGGCGGGCACACAGCCTGTGGGGCTCAAAAGGGTAACTGTGCCTCAGAGAGGAATCCCTCCTGTGTTCACACACACTGAGAAGCAAACAAAAAAGCCCAGGGTGCAGTATAAATCCTGCTATCCCAATAAAACACACAGATGTTCTGCCATTGTTTTCTTTTATGTACATTTTAATTAAGAGATCAGAATCAAGCATTAGAATGTTATTAAATGGCTTGTTTACATTTTCACTGTATGTCATTTATTATGCATTTTCTAAGTATGTGCATATCTATTCAGAATGGCTAGTTGGAATTTTTATGTCACTGCTACAATTATTCCTCTAACAGTTTTTTGTTCCATGCCAGTTTTAGCTAACCAAGTGCAAGTGCAAGCAGTGGGATAGGGACTCTCACTTCTTTAATCCTCAACTAGGCAATTCCCATTTCCTATCATACCTGTTTGTAGTGTGACAAACTAGAAGAACTATAGCACAACAGGAGGGGCCAGGGCTTCAGGAATCTTCCAGATTTTTCACGAGAGGCCCAATTTCAAATACTGCCCCACTGTCCTCACAAGAAAATACTCTCTAGGCCTATGTCATACCCATTCCATACAGTAGTTTTGAAACCTCAGAAATGCAAAGCTACTGCATGGAGAAGCCTGGCCTCTTACTAGTGGCTAAGATTCCCTTGGAGAGAATGCAGTGGGAGAAGTAAAAAGAAGAAGGAATTTTTCTTCCCCTACCTGATTGCCCGTCTAGCCTACAATTTATAACTACTTACTTGTATAGGAATTCCTTGAGTTTTCAATATTATTCTAGCGTTGAAACAGATACTCATACTTCCTCTTTCTGCCATACTCCACAGGTATCAAAACTTATTCACACTATCCACCCGCAAGTATAGATTACAGGTATCCTGTGATCTGCCTGCAGTGATACGATTTAAGCATTTTAACTATAAAGCATTGTCCTAGAAGCCCATAGTTCATGTTATGCCTCCTGAATAACAGTACTCAGAATTGTAAAGTCTCAGAGGGCAAGATTCACGTTTCATGCATAATACATTGGGAGTGAGTCCAAATAAGTTTTTTTTTTTTCCCTTTCTTTTTGTCTGTTTGTTAATCAGGATAAACAGCATGCTTACATAGAGCAAGCATAAGATAGGAATACATTTGAATCCCATCCTCAAATTCAGTTCCTTAAGCTGTCTAATTTGTAGCATAAATGATGTACACAAATGTTTTTGTCACTATGAGTATTCCCTTGAGGGAAAAGATAAACTGAGTCTGCTATAAATGGTGGATGAGATAGACTTCAGTAAGGAGTAATAGCACTGCTTTGAACCAAGTTAATTACAGAAGGAAATTTTGAGATCTTACTAGAGAAAAAATAAAATTGGCATAACTCTCTGGAGAGCAACTCAGTAATCAATATGCATATAAACATTAAAAAGTATAAATATCATTTGACTCAGAAATTTTACCTCTAGCAATTTCTCCAAAGGAAATAATCAAATAATTTAGAAGTAACAATGTTTATCACAACAGTCCTTTTGATTGTGAAAATGTGCGAATACCATCTGACAAAAGAGTAATGATTAAATAAATGATGGTACATCTATATTCTGGAATACTATGCAGCCAGTACAAATGATATTTTGAATACTACTTAATTGGAGGAAGAAATGGTTTTGGAATGTTGTTAATTGAAAAGGCATATCAGCTAACAACATTTAACAGGTGAGTCTAATATAGTTTAAGAAGTGAAAGATGTACATATAATGAGAGGAAGAGTGGAAAATATGTATAAAACAGGAATAGTAGTTATTTCTGAGCAGAAGAATTATAAGTAATTTTTAATTTATTTTTTCCTAAGTTTTAAAGCTTTAAACAATGAAAATATATTAATTTTATAACAAAATATTTAAAATATTAATCTACAAAACTTTCCTTCCCTAAAAGTGCTTTTCTTATCCCTAGGAGTCTTCCTCTTCCCCTTTACTTTAGACAACTTGTGTTACATTCCCAAATCGTAACTATTTGGGACTATGCAGTTTAGTGTCTGATATAACAGATACTCTGTCTAGTAAACAAACAAACAAAGAAAAAAATCCACAAAACCTTAACAGCCCATTGATTTCAGTCTTAGGTTGCTTTTTAGGAAAAATGTCAGCGTATTGTGAATTAATGGAATATTAAGGATTAGAATACCTTATGTACCAACTTCTATTTAGGTTGTAAAGTTAGCTTTTAATTCAGGTTCCCTATGAGTCAGGGCTGACTCGATGGCAAACAATAACAACAACAACAACAACAACCTACAATTAGCATAATAAAGATTTTATATTATTTAGACCCACAGCACAACACTTTTCTCTTCTTCATTTCTAAACTTTTTTTATATCATAAATGTTATTTCTTCTTAATATATGCTGCTACAATAGACTATAAATTTAGCATATAATCACTCCTTCAGGAAAACCATCATAGTCTTCATCATACAAAGAGGAATTTGGTTGTTTGGAGTAAATCTCTGTGCAGTATTTGATGTAATAATCACAATATTCCTCATGCTCACCACTTAGTCTTGATTATTACATCAAATACTGCACACACAGTCTTCCAAGGCTCTTGCTCACACAGCCATAGGGGATTGTGCAAGGGATCATGACATAGAACAAGAAAGGAGAAGTTATGATGGTCCATAAGTGATACCATGTTATAAAACAGGAAAAAGTGCATATGGTCAATTAATACAAAAAGAATTAGGTAGTGATGAGAGAATAAGCACGTGTACTAGAGTCAAGATCCATGAACTCCTGCTGCCTGCTGCAAAGGGCCTTGGAACAGCCCTAGATCCAGAATAACATCACCAGAACTTCTCCATAGAACTTCTTTATTGGGCCAAAACAAATTACTTGAAGAAGCTGAGTGACTCTTCCTTTAAACAATAGTGATGATGATGAAGATGATGATAAAAGCATCTGATGTTCAAACCCAGAGATTTCATTAGAATCCAAAAAACTGACTTTTTCAAAACCTGAGTTTCTAAATTCACCAGAGAAAATTTAAATAGCTGAACTAGAGTATCACAAGTTTATATGCCAATTATATCAGATTATAAATTCAGGTTTCCATAATATCAACTATCTTGTTGTTGTTGTTATGTGCCGTCGAGTCGGCCCCGACTCCTAGCGACCCCTCCTTGGGTTTCCGAGGCAGTTATCACTACAGAAGTAGGATTGCCCAACCTTCCTTCTGAGGAGTGGCTGGTGGGTTTGAACCACCAGCCTCCTGGTTAGCAGTCAAGTGCCTTAGGCACTATGCTACCAGAGCTCCTAATATCAACTATGCAACAACCATTTACAAAAGCAGGAAGTTACTCGTGAAACCAACTGGAAGGCTCTGGGTTCCTACTGGACAATGGCAACTAATTATTATTATTTACAGCTAACTAAATTTGAACTCTCTATGTATCTTGTAAAAAGCATATAACAACCAAGAGAGAAAGTAAAGCCACAAATTTATACCTATAACACACCTAAAATATAGAGAAAATCATATAAACCATATACTTCAATTTATGTGTAAATTAGGAAATAAACATCCTGAAATGAGAAGAACCAGCTCTGGAGCCCACACCAGAATGGGGACTGCAGACAATTCTACCTGTGAATCCAATACATGCTACCCAGCTTCATTCAAAACCCTGAATAAAACCAACATTTTAGGAAAGAGGTATGTTCTGCAATAGGCTCCTGGTGGAAAACAATAATGTCATGGCCCTTTCAAAACTGTGGACTCAGAATTTCCAAGAGTGATGTCCATTCATCTATTTTTTAACCTAAGGAAGCAGAGCTTCTCACTAGAGGTGAGGTCCAATGAGCTACTGGGCTTGTTCAAATTCTTTATCTTAGCCTTCAAAATACTCTAAAAGAAAGCCTTAGCCAGTTTTAGTAAAGTCATTTCCCTTAACTTCACAAGCACAAAAACTTTGCTCACGTTGGCCAGTCTCCATCCCTGCTCCTCTATACAGAGAATGTTAATTTATATCTCTCTACATCTATGTATGACTTCCCTGTATCTGAAATGTCCTACCTGCTTCTTACTGCCTATTCAAATCTTCCTCATTTCTAAATTAGGTTGAAGATTCAATATACTACAGACTATGTGTCTTGCCCATTTGCCAGTTATTTATCCTCCTGTATTATATAATTATGGAAACAATAATTTGTTTGCCTTCTATCTCAGTGACAGCATAAAAACTGTATGTGTCTCCAGGAAGTATACATATGTTGTTGTTGTTAGGTTTCCTTCGAGTTGTCTCCGACTCATAGCGACCTTATGTATGGTAGAACAAAACACTGCCTGGTCCTGTGCCAGACCCACGATCCTTGCTATACCTGAGCCTATCGTTGCAGCCACTGTGTCAGTCCATCTTGTTGAGATGGATTCTCCTTTTTTGTTGTCCCTCCACTTTGCCAATCATGATATCCTTCTCCAGGGAATGGTCCCTTCTTACAACATGACCAAAGTAGGCGAGACAAAGTCTAACCATTCTCACTTCCAAGGAGCATTCTGCTGCACTTCTTCCAGGACAGATTTGTTAGTTCTTTTGGCAGTCCACGGTACTTTTCAACACCACAGCTCAAAAGCATCGACTCCACATATATGTATACATACACATATTTACTTTTTAATTTATTGTGGTAAAATATACATTAAAAAAATCTTGACATTATAACCATTTCTAAGTGTACAATTCAATGGAATTAATTAAATTTACCATGTTGTGCAACTATCACCACTATTTGTAAAAGGTTTTCATCACCCCAAAAAGAAACTTAGCACCCCTTAAGCAATAACACTCCATTCTCCTGTCCCCCCAGTCCCTAGAAGCCACTGATATACTTTGGTCTCTACACATTTGCCTATTCTACATATTTCATATGAGTAGGATCATACAATATTTGTCCTTTTGTGTCTCATTTGACTTATCTTAATATTTGCAAGGCTCATCCATGTCATAGCATGTGGTAGGACTTCATTTCCATTAATGGGTGAATAATATTCTATTGTGTGTGTATAGTACATTTTGTTTTTCTATTCACTTGTGGTTGGATGTTAGTTATTTCCACCTTTTGGTTATTGTGAATAATACTGCAATGAACAGTGATGTACACATATGATTTTCATTGGTACCTCTTTGCTATGTATTGTGAACTTTCAAAACATAGTAGAATGAATGAATATTCAATCTGTACATTCATCTTCAAATAACATAAGGAATGTATATTTACCTCTAAAAACTTCTCAGAGTCACTCCTGTGCTGTGTAAGCTCATATTCTAAAGAAAATGCATACATAGAAGTGAAAAGAAACAGAGTCCAGCCCTAGTTCCTTTCCTGGACTGCAGAGTAAAATTTCTAGTTACCTAATGTTTTGGTTTTCTAGTGTTGCTCTAACACAAAACCAAAAGTGGGTAATTTTAAGAAACAGGGATTTATTCTCTTATAATTTAGGATGCCAGAAGTCTGAGTTCAAAGTGCCAGCTCTAGGGGGTGGATGAAGGTTCCTTGACCTTGGGCTTCAGCTTTGCCTCTTGCCTCCAGCCCAGTAAAGCTGGAGGCTTCTCTTAACCCAGACAGCTGCTGGCTGATAAGGCTGACAAACCCAAGGTCAACAAGTAAAATGGCACAGTCCCCAAATTATCAAGCAACATGGCAGGCCATTTATTCAAGTCCATTAATAGTCTCAAGATCAACAGACAAAATGGTAGGCCATTGAGATGAAGATGTGGCCAAATGCAGGATCTCAATATGTCAAAAACTCAAAGACCTTTCTCAAAGCTGACTTCCCATATACTAGAAGCAGACCATGTCCCAAAGGCAGTAGCTATTCAGCTGCTCACAGTAGATTCCACCATGGAACTGATTAACAGTCTCATCATGGGGAGTAACGTAACTGCCCAGTCACTCAAAACCAGGCCCAGGTGACACACAACTTAACTACCACACCTACTCAATCTCTTCATTTGGATAGGAAGTAAGGGTCTCAAATTCAAGATGCCTCAAAATTAACTCAGAATTATCTCTGCCCGAAACCTGCTCTTTCCTCATATTCCACATATTCCCTAACGCTATGGAGTTAATCATATTATCATTAACCCAGTTGCTCAAACCAAACGTTTGGGATTCATCTCTGTTGTTTCACTTTCTCATCCACACCACACCAAATTCCTCAGCAACTATGGTCAGCCCTACCTTCAAGTTGTTTAGAATCTAACCACTTTCTATCCCCTCCTCTGCTATTGTCCTTCTCTTATCTGGGTGACCAGAATTTAGTTCACACCCTTGAACTTTGAGTTTATTCTCCAGGTACCACAGTTAACTTTAAATCAGTAAATTAGATTACATTCCTTTTTAAGACCTTCTTATGGGTTTCTCTCACAGTCTTTATCATGGTTGACTTGACCTGGTCCCTACATATCTGTGCAATCTTTCTCACTTCACTCCATTCAAGCAACACCTTCTTCTTGCTCTTTATAGAATATTTCAAATTGTTCCTATTTCAAGAAGGAGCCCTCGTGGCACAAACACTTAAGCTTTCAGCTGCTAAGTGAAAGGTTCGTAGTTCAAGCTCACCCAGTGACACCACAGAAAGACCTGATGATCTGCTTCAGTAAAGATTACAGCCAAGAAAATCCTATGGGCTGGTTCTATTCTGCCACATGAGTCAGAATCAACAACCACCTACTTCAAAGCTTTTATAATTTCCACTCCCTCTGCCTAAAATGCATTACAGATCATTACATGCTATCTCCTTCTCATTATTCAAATCTCTGTTCAAATGTCACCCCCCCAGTGAGATCTTCCCTAGATTCTCTACTTAACATAGCATCTTCTCCTTCATCTATCTCCCTTTTCTGTTTCTCACCCTGCTTTATTTTCCCCCCTTCTCATTATTTAAAATTATATACTGTTCGTTTAAATATTTATTAGCTAAATCCTTCCACTACAAGGCAATTTTCATAGCAAGACATTGCTTAATGCCTCATTGTAGCATAGTGCCTAAGGCACTTGACTGCTAACCAGAGAGCTGGTGGTTCAAACCCACCAGCCATTCCTCAGAAGGAAGGTAAGGCAATCTACTTCCATAGTGATACTGCCTCGGAAGCCCAAGGAGGGGTTGCTATGAGTCAGGTCCGGCTCGACGGCACCTAACAACAACAAATAACGTATTTTCAGTGATTATAACAATGCCTGAAACATCACAGGTGCCCATAGATATTAAATGATTGAATGAATAAGTAGATGAATAAAGGATTCTAATACTTATAAATGGCATCCCAGTCATATAAACTTCAGGTAGAAAATCTTCACTCTGCTTAGTGCAGTGGCTGCTCAGGATTGTCCCAGAGGGCTCCATTCCTGTCATCTGATTGCACAGGCCAGTCTGAGTACTATATGCTACACGTCAGGTATTGGCAGAATATGGCTCTTGGGAAATGTAAAGTCAAATTAGAAAGTTAAATAAAAATAATATCTCCATTGAGTCTTTAATGAGAAGTTATCCTGGTCCAACTAGTCCTAGTGATTTAGATTAGCAGGAATGCTAGTGTGGCTATCTTGCCCTTGAGGAACTCCAAATCTGAAGGGGTAATGAGGCATCCTTTTCTTCCCCTCTTTATTTTGTGAAATTGCCCAGTCTTACTCATATTTGTATCCAAAATGCCCAGAACATTGCTGAACAGATAGGAGAGCTTCAGTAAATGTTTATTAAACAAATGAACAAACTGATCCATGAAACACACAACAAAACTTACTTTAAATGCTATTCTTCTATGTCAAAGCTTTGTGACAGTCTTAACTAATCTCAGTAATTAAAACAATTTCCTCAATTAGACATATGCTATATAAAATTTATTCTTGCATTTTTTTTTTTCCTTCAGAGATTAAACTGAAAAACTCAGTGTGAAGTACCAACTCTTATCCATTTTGTATCCCCAGCTCTTAGTTGAGGTTCTGGCTATAAAGGAGGAAAAACTCTAAAGCAAAGCCTAGGGAAGTTAGAAGTCCTGGCAGGAATCAGTGAGTATGAAAGAATATCAGTCTGATATGATTATTAGATGTTAGGTGATGAAAATCATGCCAGCTAACATATGGATTCCTATCCTGTTTCTATGTAAGACGTGAGCTCTAAAATTATTTCCTGAACACAGGGCATCAGAGCCGATGCTGATTATTTACTATGAGACTGCTACTTTCCAGAATATTCCTGATCAAAGTGCTAGACATGCAATGAATGAAAAATCTACACGTCTTTACTTAACCCTCTCTCACAGTTAGGTAAAATGCTTCAGCAAATGCATGTTATTAAAAAAAAAAGGTTCTTAATAGCATTTTTAACCACTTGTCTGTCAGCTTATCATGCTGTGGTGGCTTGTGCGGTGTGATTCTGGAATCTATGTCACTGGTATTTCAACTACCAGTAGGTGACAAAGGATGGACAGATTTCAACAGAGCTTCTAGACTAAGACAGACTAGGAAGAAGGACCTGGTGATCTTTTTCTAAAAAATCATGGCCAGTGAAAACTCTATGACTAGCAGGGTAATACTGTCTGGTACAGTGCCAGAAGATGGGAAGGCACTCACAATATATCTTGTGAAGAGCCACCTCCTCAACACAGAGTTCACCTTAATGACATGGATGGTGTTAAGCTTTTGGGCCTCCATTTACTGATGTGGCATGACTCAAAATGAGATGAAATAGCTGCAAACATTCATTAATAATCACAACATTGGATGTATGAAGTATAAATCTAGGGAAACTGGAAGTCATCAAAAATGAAAGGGAACACATAAAGATCAATACCCTAGGCATTAGTGAGCTGAAATGGACTGGTATTGGTCATTTTGAATCAGACAATCAGGTCTACTACACTGGGGATGAAAAATTGAAGAGGAATGGCATCACATTCATTGTCAAAAAGAACATTTCAAGATCTGTCCTGAGATACAATGTTGTCAGTGATAGGGTAATATCCATAATCCATATGCCTACAAGGAACACTAGTTAATATAATTATTATTCAAATCTATGCACCAACCACTAATGCTAAAGACAAAGAAACTGAAGATTTTACCAATTTCTGCAATTTGGAATTGATCAAACATGCAATCAAGATGCATTGATAATTCTTTAAGGAGCTATGGTGGTATAGTGGTTAAAACATTTGGCTGCTAACCAAAAGGGTGATGGCTGAAAACCTACCAGCCACTCCATGGAAGAAAGATGAAGAAATCTGATTCTGTAAAGATTTACAGCCTCGGAAACCCAAAGGGGGTTGCTATGAGTCAGAATTAACTTGATGGCAGTGAGTTTGATTTTGGTTTGAGTGACTGGAATGTGAAAGTTGGAAACAGAAAAGGATAAGTAGTTAGCAATATGGCCTTGGTGACAGAAACCACACCAGAGATTGCATAATAGAATTTTACAAGACCAACGACTTATTGCAAACACCTTTTTTCAACAATATAAAGCTGCACTGAAGGAATCAGTGAAAACCAAGTCTCCAGGAATTGATAGAAATCCACTGAGATGTTTCAACACATGGATGCAGCTCTGGAGGTGATTATTCATTTATGCCAAGAAATATGGAAGACATCTTCCTGGCCAACTGACTGGAAGAAATCAATATTTGTGCTCATTCCAAAGAAAAGCGATCCAACAGAGTGTGGGAATTATCAAACAGTATCATTAATATCACACACAAGTAAAATTTTGCTGAAGATAATTAAAAAATGGTTGCAGCAGTATATTGACAGGGAACTTCCAGAAATTCAAGCTGGATTCAGAAGAAAATGTGGGACAAGGGATAATCATTGCTGATGTCAGATGGATCTTAGCTGAAAAAGCACAGAATACCAGAAAGATGTTTACCTATATTTTATTGACTATCCAAAAACCTTTGACTGTGCAGACCATAACAAATTACGGTTAACACTGTGAAGAATGGCACTTAATTGTGGTCATGAGGAACCGGTACATAGACCAACAGTCTGCCATTTGAACAGAATAAGGGGGTACTGCCTGGTTTAAAGGAGCTCTGGTAGCATAGTGGCTAAAGCACTTGACTGCTAACCAGAAGGCTGGCGGTTCAAACCCACCAGCCACTCCTCGGAAGGAAGGTTGGGCAATCCTACTTCCGTAGTGATACTGCCTCGGAAACCCAAGGAGGGGTCGCTATGAGTCGGGGCCGACTTGATGGCACATAACAACAACAACAACAACAACAGCCTGGTTTAAAATTAGGAAGGGCGTGTGTCAGGACTGTATTCTTTTATCATACTTATTCGCTCTGTATGCTGAGCATATAATCTGAGAAGCTGGACTATACAAAGAAGAATATGAAATCAAGATTGGAGGAAGAGTCATTAACAATGTGCGATATGCAGATGACACAACCTTGCTTGCCAAAAGTGAAGATGACTTGAAGCATATACTGATGAAGATCAAAGATGATAGTCTTCAGCATGGATTGTACTTCCATATAAAGAAAACAATACTTGCAGCTGGACCAATGAGCAACATCACAGTAAATGCAGAAAAGGTTGAAGTGAAGGATTTCGTTTTGCTTGAATCCACAATCAACAGCCATGAAAGCAGCAGTCAACAAATCAGTTGTACTGCACTGGGAAAATCTTCTGCAAAAGACCTCTTTAAAGTGTTCATAAGCAAAGATGTCACTTTGAAGATTAAGGTGTACCTAAGACAAGACATAGCATCTTCAATCATCTCATATACACGTGAAAGCTGGACAATGAATAAGAAAGACTGAAGAAGAGTTGGTGCCTTTGAATTATGGTGTTGGTGAAGAATACTGAAAATACCTTGGACTACCAGAAGAATAAACAAATCTGTCCTGGAAGAAGTACAGCCGGAATGCTCCTTGGAAGCGAGAATGGCCAGACTTCGTCTCACCTGCTTTGGTCATGTGGTCATAAGGGACTATTCTCTAGAGAAGGATATCGTGCTTGGTAAAACAGAGAGTCATCGAAAAAGGGAAGACCCTCAAAGAGATGAACTGTGACACTAACTACAACAATGGCCTCAAGTATAGCAAGGACTGTGAGAATGGCACAGGACCAGTTAGTGTTTTGTTTTGTTGTATATGGGGTCACTATTAGTTGGAGCATACTCAGTGGCTAACAACAATAACGTGTGTGGATCATGCCAGATGGAATGCATAAGTATCAAATTGACTAAGAGACGATGGAGAAGCTCAATATTATCAGTCAGAAGGTAGCCAGGGGCCAACTTCAGAACAGAACATCAATTGCCCATGTGCAAATTCAAGTTGAAGTTGAAGAAAATTAAATAAATCGATGAGAGACAAAATACAACCTTCAGTATAACCCGCCTAAATTTAAAGATCATCTCAAGAAGAGATTTGATACATTATATACAAATGATTGAAGACCATATGAGTTGTGGGATGACATCAAGGACATCATTCACGGAGAAAGCAAAAGGTCATAAAAAAGACAGGAAAGAAAGTAGAGACCAAAATGAATGAATAGATTCTGAAACTTGTTCTTGAACAGACAGCAGCTAAAACAAATTGAAGAAATGAGGACGTAAAATAGTTGAACAGAAGATTTCAAAGAGCAGCTCGAGAAGATAAAGCAAAGTATTATAATGAAATATGCAAAGACCTGGAGTTAGCAAACAAAAAGGGAAGAACACACTCAGCATCTCAAGCTGAAGTGAAAAATCAAGCCCAGAGTTGCAGTACTGAAGGATTCTATAGGCAAAACATTAATGATGCAGGATGTATCAAAAGAAGATGGAAGGAATACACAGAATCACTGTACCAAAAAGAATTGGTCAATGTTCAATTATTTCAGGAGGTAAGTCCAAGCTGCACTGAGTTGTTGTTGTTGTTGTTTACCATCGAGTCGGCCCCGACTCAGCGACCACTCCTTGGGTTCCCGAGGCAGTATCACTACAGAAGAAGGAATGCCCAACCTTCCTTCCAAGGAGTGGCTGGTGGGTTTGAAGGCACTGGCAAAAAGCAAGGTTCCAGGGATTGACAGAATACTGATTGAGATGTTTTGACAAATAGATGCAACTCTAGAAGCAGTCACTCATCTATACCAAGAAATTTTGAACACAGCTACCTGGCCTACCAAATGAAAGAGATCCACATTCATGCTCATTCTAAAGAAAGGTTATCCAACAAAATGAGGCAATTTTCAAACAATATCATTAATATCACATATAAGTAAAATTTTGCTGAAGACAATTAAAAAATTGTGGCAGCAGTACAGGGACAGGGATCTGCCAGAAACACCATTTGGATTCAGAAGAAGACTTGGAATGAGGGATATAAGAGAGTATTGAATAAAGAAGTCAGACATCATATGGATCTTAGCTGAAAATAGAGAATACCAGGAAGATGTTCACTTGTATTTTAACAACTATGCAAAGGTATTTGAACATGAGGATCATAACAAATTATGGATAATTGTGAAGAATGAGAACTGCAGTACACTTAAAATTGTGCTCATATGGAACCTGTACATAGATGAAGAGGCATTCACTCAAACACAACAAGGAGATACTGCATGGCTTAAAATTATGAAAGGTGTATGTCAGGGTTATATCCTTTCACCATACTTATTCAGTCTGTATGCTGAGGAAATTATCAGAGAAGCTGGATTATATGAAGAAGAAGGCAGAATCAGGACTGGAGGAAACCTTATTAGCAACCTGTAGTGGCAGATGACGCAGCCTTGCGTACTGAAAGTGAAGATGACTTGAAGTATTTAGTGAAGAAGATCAAAGACTATGGAGTGCCAGTATATCTAATATTCTTTACCAACACTGTAATTCAAATGCATTGATACTTCTTTGGTCTCCCTTATTCATTGTCCAACTTTCATATGTATATGAGGCAATTGGAAATATCATGGCATGGGTCAGGCATATTGTAGTCTTCAAAGTGATATCTTTGCTTTCAAGACTTTAAAGAGGTCTCTGGTAGCATAGTGGCTAAGGCACTTGACTGCTAACCAGAAGGCTGGCGGTTCAAACCCACCAGCCACTCCTCGGAAGGAAGGTTGGGCAATCCTACTTCCGTAGTGATACTGCCTCGGAAACCCAAGGTGGGGTCGCTATGAGTTGGGGCCGACTCGACGGCAAACAACAACAACATGGAGTGCCAGAAGAATGAACAAATCTGTCTTGGAAGAAATAGAGCCAGAAAGTACCTAAGAAAGAAGGATGACAAAACTTTACACAGTTTCACTGATTTTGGGAGAGACTAGTCCCTGGAGCAGGACATAATGCTTGGTAAAGTAGAGTGTCCGTAAAAAAGAGGAAGACCCTCAATGAGATAGATTGACACAGTGGTAGCAACAATGGCTCAAACATAGCAATGAAGGGGCCGTGTTACATTATGTTGTACAGAGGGTCACTAGGAGCCAGAACTGACTCAGTGGCATCTAACAACAACAACAGTTTGTTCATTAAATATAGGAGCCTCTTCAGATATAAGCAGCAGCCACTGAGATGATGAAGTCTACAGTGAAACTATTAAATCAGTATTCCTTGTCAGTAACCACTATGGACAGAGTGACCCACTACCAGAGTTTGCCTCATAATGACAGGTTCCTGGGATATGGGATGTTCAGTGTTAAAACTGGGACAGTTCTGGGCTAATCAGGGCAAATTGCTCACCCTAATCATGGTATAATTTGCTACTTTAATTATAATATATTCATATATATTTATATAGAGGATTTAATGATGCACATGGAATCTATGATAGACAATCAGACATGAGTAGGCTTTAATACAAGAGGATCAAGGATTAGTCTCCTTGTGTTGTCCTAGTATATTAGATAAAGTACAAAATTCTCTCCTTTCATTTCCTCCCTATTATCTTCTTCGTCCCCACTCTGTTGGACCTTTTATTTATATTTCAAACTCTTATGCTTATATTGATTTTACTATAGTCAAAGGACGATTTCCTTTCCTTCAGAAGAAGTAAGAAGCAGCAATGGAGACTGGTTTCGATTGACACATGGGCTCATTTATTTTCATAACCCCAAACGTGGTAATTTATGATGGAGATGTCACCATGGGGAATTATAATTTTCCTAACCCAGAATGTGTCTTTTCTACATATTCCAGAACTGACCAAATGCAGATCAAGCTCTAAAGCCCAACAACATCTACAAAACTTTCACAGGCCTAATTCTGCTGAGGTACTAGACAAAGCGAGACATCCTCTTGTGGCCTCCTTGTGATGATCAGCCTCATTTGGCTTCTCCATAATAGTAGCTGGTCTTTGGATACAGAAGAGCCATGAGAATCTGGGCCACCATGTGAACAATTTTGCATTTCTCAAATGGATTACAGTGCGAAGTCTGAAATACTGAAGGGCAATACCTGCTTTCTAAATCTCTCTGGTCAGTCTTAGTAACCAGACCTATTTTTGAGGCTCTACTTCTCTTTCTGTCTTTTATATTTAATGATAAAGAAGACATATCTAAATTTATAATATATATGAGGCAGTGAAATTAAGGAAAAATTCTATTTGATGTGTGTCTGTTTTTTAAAGCTCCTATGACTAAAAAGTCAACAGTTACCTACATTTGTAATATTTATGCCTCCCAGACTCAGTGTAATGAGTTTCATCTCTGATCGAATTTTTATAACTGACTTTCATTTACCTGTGAAATAGAATGCCTTGGTAGGGTCTTGCCTAAAGAATCGGATGCAAAAGTTAGTTATATTGCAAGGAACAAAAGGAAAAAAATATCGTCACCCTAATATGCTACTATATTTCTGTTTTACAGAAAAAGAAAGCTATAGTCCTAGATGCAAATATGGAAATAAGAAGTGACATACAGAAGAGAGATTAATCAAAACCTGAAAAGCAACAGTTTTTGGCATTCTCTGCTATGAAAACATGGTATGGCCTCTTAACTTTGGCTAAGTGCCGAGTTAAGAGAATTCTTCCACAAGATGAGTATGTTTCAGAACAAACTCTTATCCTAATTGATGGTTTAGAAAAGCCCAACCCTGTTCAAGACTTTGGTTAAGTAGGTAAGCCAAAACAGAGGAGACATGACTTCCTCCATTAAACTGGCTAGAACCCAGTACTAGTAATTCAGCCTAAATAGAAAATCTCTGCTTTTCAATCCCTTTGTTCTCTTGGATGTCACAGCTTCCTGCTCTATTCGCTTCCTTTTATAGTCTTCCCTCACCAAGCATTTCAGGGGAGGAAAAAAAAAAGCTAAATAAAGATCACAGCCTGTTCCATTGTGTCCCCTTCTTCTTCGTCATCTTCTTTTCCATTTGTGCAATGTTGTGGCACCTATTAACTACCAATGTTTTCAGAATGACATTATACAAGGTGCAGGCTGTACCACTGTGCCCTAAAAATATCAACAACTGCATTAGTCTCACAATAATTAATGGCAGGCATTATGCAAATGACAACTTTTTTCGCTGCAAAATAATGACATTTTTTCATTTTGAGCAGAGTTATGCAAAACAATGAATTTAGGATGATAAATCACACAGGAGAATTAAGAAAGCCATAACATTCCTGCCCAGGCAGGCAGAAAGATAGACAGACCAACAATTTAGAAGACATTGTTTGTCCTCACACCACTATAAAAAATCATAGCCAGTCGGCCATTAATGTGTGTGGGTTTTTTTCCTTCTCCCCTTTAGGCAACAATGCATAAGGGGATGCTAAATTCTAGCAATTGGATCATTACAAGTCACAAGCAAATTTTTCTTTATTAACCTTAGTAAGTCATTCACTCAGAGACTATAGTCATCAGGCAAATAAAAAGTATCACATGCCATTCTGCTACACATTAACTAATTCCTTATGCAAACATCACAACATATAGCAATTACTGCCGCTCAAAGAAACAAAGTCATTTTCAATTTATTTTATTGCTTTTATACTTGGCCATTTCCTGTAGCACATTATTGTTTCTTTCCATAACAATTCGAGGTGGGATAGAGAAGAATCTCACCAGCAATGAGCCCTCCTCCCCACCTTTGTGACACCCCCCACCCCAGGCTGCTAAAGCAGGTTGGGGTTAGAGTGTGTGTGCACTCCTTCTCGGCAAATCTCCAGCAGGCTCAAGTTGAAGTGGCACATTCAGCCCCTGTCCCTATGCAAAAAGGTTAGGAGGAGGTGGAAAGAACTAGGTCTGACTGTCTTCCATATTTACGACCATAATGCTGATGTCATACCCTGATTCAGTAAAACAAGGCAAAAGTGCAGGTTTAGATTTGCTACTCACAGGTGAACATTAAAATCGATATATGCAATGTTAATCTGCGAGATGCACATTTTGGTTAGTGAGAATTACGAGGCTAGTTCGTCATGCTTCACTCGGCATACAACCTGTCCCTTCATAAGTTCAAAGTGAAGAGCAATAATAAATATTGAACCCCATACACACAATGTTAAATAGGTCCCTTTTTTTTTTCTGTTTTATTCCACAGAACGCTTTATCCAAAAATGCCAGGATGTGAAACAAACACTGAATAACCCTTACATATTGTCTGTAGAATTTTTTTTAGCCCATTTTACAGATTGACAAGTGGGATTTTGTACAGATAGAGGAAGTTGGACAATGAAACAGTTTAGATCTGACAATGATCCCTCAAATGTTCTAACTTCTGAGGCCCATCGCCTCTTTCTCATAATTATGAAAACACTTTCCTGCTGGTACACAAATTATGCCTGTACATGTCCCTGTTCACACAAAAGGATCATCATCTCTTGTTCTTCTAAATCCACAATCCATTGCCCCCTTTTTAAGGTAGAACGTTTCCAAAATACATGAGGGAAACGCTCCCTTTTCAGTTTCTCTTCCTGAAGGTAATAACATTTTGCAGTTCTCCTTAAATAAAATTCAGCCCATGCTGGATCAATAAGAATGATGCCCATTTCCCTAATGGCAGCCGATTGCCATTTGCTATTCAAATCAGACTAGATAAATTACAGTACATGCCAGGGAACAGGCCAGTGAATTAAGACAGGCCTCCAGAGGACCAGCGATATTATTAATCTTTTAAGACACTATCATATTTCTTCTTGACAGTGTGCGTAGACTCACAGACACACTGCACCCAGATTGAAATATCAGCTGCTGAAAAAATCAATAGTGTTAGAAACACAATAATTTTTGGTCTGTAGGGCCTAGACTAAGCAACACTTGTACCGCTCTGTGCTGTCTCTTCTTCCCATTTCCCATTTCCTCCTCCTACCTTCTTGCCTTCCTTTCCCAGTCACTGGTTTTGGAAGATTGTAAGCCCAAATGACAAGATATTATGAAGGAGTTTCCATTGCCAACACTGGCCACTGTGGTTAGCACATTTATTTCCCACGCATTGTCTTAAATGCGATTTCACTAGTCTGGTAAAATGTTTTGGTGGGGGATTGTTTCTGCTATGCACTTAATACAAATCCTCAACTCTAGTGTACTTGACTCTGTTTAATGAAGAAATGCCATACCCAGAAATTCACAGGGACAGTGGAAGGCAGTAAAAGAAACAACAGAAACCCTGCTCAGAAATGAAAGAAATGGGAATTCATTGAAGAATGAGGAGAAAAACAAGGCAAAAGGCTATAGGGAAGGTAAAGAGTACTGCATTGTGAGAGAAAAACCTTAGAAACAGACAAAGAGAACTTGGGTTTGAGTCCTGTTTCCATTGCCTGCATATTACATAATTTTGCTAGTTACTTAACTTTTGGTGCCTGAGTTCCATTATCTGTTAAATAATACAGTCACCTACGTCATACATTCTTGTGAGGGTTAACTAAGGTGATGCACGTCCTTTCTAAATAGTAAAATACTTTGTAAACATTTAAAAGTTATATAAATTTGATTTCTATTAGAGATGAATTCCTGAAGTCTGTTATTTTTTTTTCACTTCATAGAACTAGAATATCATAAAGGGAGTTTTGTTGTTATTAAAAGTAGGTATACTTATCTCCACAGAAATGCTATATAAAGTCATATCACCAGTAATCTGGTAGAACTTGAACCAGAACTAAGATATGCTGAATCTTAGCCAATACCATTTACATTTTACCAGGTTATTTTATTTTATTTTTTTTTGCTTTTTTCATATTTCTTTCCATCTAGATTCGAGGTTTTGATTCTTGTTTTTTTTTTTTTTTTTTGTGTGTGTGTGTATGTGTGGTTTTCAAATTGAGGAAACAGATTAAACACACAAATAAAAAAACAAAAGGAGACTGAACAAGACTTATGCTTTGCATATTTTTATACAATACTCTTGATTCCAAGTCTCTCTCCAGTTACGTCTTATTTTTTATCTTCCTTTCTCAGCAAAATTTATTAGAAAAATTGTCTATTGACTATTACCATGTTTTCACTTTCTACTCTTGCCTCCATTTACTCCGATCAGGCTTTTATCCATTCCAATCTACCATATCTGCTCTTGCCAAATCCAATGGTCACATTTTCATTCTCATTTTACACAGCTTCTCAGCAGCAATTTAATATGGTTAACCACTTCCTCCTACTTGAAACACTGTGACTGTCTTCTGGGACACCTCTCTTTCCAGTTTTTCCTATGATCTTATTGGGTACTTAAAAATATCATAAAATTTGAAATCTGTTACTAGTAATCCAATCTCAAATTCTGATTTGAAATAAACACAGAGTATTTGCCAAAACAGTGAACTCCTAGAGGTGCTTGTGAGATATCTAGGTTTTGAATGTCTGGCTTTGTGATTTTGAAAAGAATAGAACAGAAAATCTAGTTCTTGGTTTGGGTTGAACCATGCATTATCCACACATCTCATGGCAAAAATTATTATCAAATGATTTTTTACTATTCATGAATGAATCTTTACCTAGAAATTTGCCAAAAGGACAGATTCCTACATATGAGTAAAACATACAGAATCTCGTCAAAGGCACAGGATTTCAGAAACTTCCATAGTGAGCTTCAAGGTCATTTATTGCAGCATCTCATAGATCTATTGAGCCAATTCTGTAGAGTTGATTCTGACTCATAGTGATCCTGTAGGTTTACTACAAACAATGCAATGCACTGCCATTGAGTCTGATCAGTACTACATAGAGTTAATTGCTCTATCCAGTTTCTACAAACAGTAGTTTTTGAGGTATAGATTGCAAGAAGTAAAGATGAAAACTATTCCCAAATGAATCTAGGTAACCTGGATATGGTTTCACTGTTAAATTTTACCCTTAAGCCCTACTTTAGGCAGGAAGGCTTCTCAGAAGACCACATGATACACTCTAGAAGCATTCCATTCTCTGATTTCAGATGGAGCTTGAGTTCATTTTTTTCTCAGGAGCAGAAATAGTCCTTGATTTACAAATACAGATGGAGAACAATACCTGAATACAGTGATTTCTCACCTCATGTCTGACTCTAAGTTTTGGTCATGCTGTTACAAATAAGGTCACTGACTTGATAAAATATCACAAGACAGCACAGGATTGGTCAAAGGCAAAAATAATCGAAACATATTGCAAGTATTATTGAAGGGAATCCTAACAACTTCTTTTGAATGTGATGATACCACAAATGGAAGGAAATTTTCTCAAGAAAAACAAACAAGACAAAATAATGTTATCATCATCTACATGTTACCTGCCACCAAGCAATAGACTCTGGCTTCCCTTTCCACTTAAATTCTTTAGAGTCAGCTTGCCAAGCCTATGACCAAGTCTTTTGCTTTAGCTTGACTAAAGCAGATATCTCATTTGGGGTCATGAGGACATATTAGCAAATCACTCAGTGTTAATTATTTCATTTAAATATATATGTATATGCTTAACTGCTAACCAGAAGGTTGGCACTTCAAACCTACCAGCCACTCCTCGGAAGGAAGGTTGGGCAATTTACTTCCATAGTGATACTGCCTCGGAAACCAAGGAGGGGTCACTATGAGTCAGGTCTGACTTGATGGCACATAACAACAACATGTATATATATGTATGTGTGAGTATATTTTATATATATATATATATATATATATATATATATATATATATATATATTTTAAAGAGCTGCTCCACTAAGTTAAACTCTAACCATATTAATCCAGGATAATATCCCTGATTATAAACCAACAATTTTGTAAACAGTTATCTCATGAGTTGAACATTAACTTGAAAAATTTAACTCAAAACTCCAAACAAGCAGGAAGAATCAAAAGGACAGTATAAAGGAGGAATGGCTTTGCTGCCTCTTGTCAGACTCTCTTGAAAGAGGGTGACACAATAACAAAAGGGACCATTTTGGTGGCAATTAGATGATGTATAAGCAGCTGGGGGAATGAAAGCAAGAAAGGAGGCCTGGAAGCCACCTGCTCTTATTCCCAAAATCTCAAAACTTAAGAGTAAGGCAGTCAGACTTCAAGGGGAAAAAAATCATGTAGATATGAATCCACTGATCATATCCTTGGGAATTCAGGGATAATGAAAGTGCATGCTTGAAGAACATGGACACCTTTCCTCCTCTTCTTGCTTGTCCTCCCCCTCTTGTTCTCTTCTTCATCCTCCTCCTTCTGTTTCTTTTTTTCTTTATGAGCATAGTCAGGTCGGTGGTGCAGTGCCTAAGGCATTTGACTGTTAACCAGAAGGCTGGCAGTTCAAATCCATCAGCCACTCAGCAGAAGGAAGACTGGGCAATCTACTTCCATAAAGATCTACCCCCTCGGAAACCCAAAGAGGGGTCACTATGAGTCAGAATCGACTTGATGTCAGTGAATTTGGTTTTGGTTTGAGCATAGTCAGAGATACCCACACAAGGCTGGTTGGCCTGCACAGCCTGTCACTGAACATTCTGGAGCCATGCTCCAACTAGAAAAAATGGAATGAAGTGTGATCTACTTGCCATGATTGTATCTCATAACTATAAAACAAAGCAGATTTGTCTGTCTGCAATACTGAGTTATTAAGGATTATGACTTTAAATTCTAAGTTACAATCTAAATTTCCATCAATTTACCCTCTAATTAGTAGAACAGTATCACCTGAGAAAGAACTAGCCCTAGGCTGTTGGTATTGTCAGGTGCCGTAGATCAGCACTGACTCACACTGACCCCATGTACAACAGAACTTATCAGCGCCCAGTCCTGCACCATCCTCACAATACTTTCTATGCTTGAGCCCATCTTTACAGCCACTGTGTCAATCCACCTTTCTAAGAGTCTTCCCTTTTTCGCTGACCCTTTACCAAGCATGGTATCCTTCTCCAGGAACTGGTCTCTTCTGACAACCTGACCAAAGTTGGTGAGATGAAGTCTGGCCATTCTCACTTCCAAGGAGCATTCTGGCTGCACTTCTTCCAGGACAAATTTGTTTGTTCTTTTGGCAGTCCATTCAGTATTTTTCATCAACATTACAGTTCTTCAATTCTTCTTTGGTTCTCCTCATTCATTATTCAGCTTCCACACATATATGAGGTGGTTGAAAACACCATGACTTTGGTTAGGCGCATCTTAGTCTTCAAAGTGACCACTTTGCTCTTTAACATTTTAAAGATGTTAAACGGTAGCAGATTTACCAAATGCAGTATGTCATTTGATTTCTTTTTTTTTGGAGAGTTCCCTCCCCTTCACTCCCACCCCTGGCAACCAACTTTCCCTCCATATAGAAACCTTTCCTTGATCCTCCACAACAACAGACTAATACTATATTTGTTCTTCTGTGATTGACTTATTTCACTCCGCATAATGTCCTCTAAGTTCATCCATATTATGTGGGGTTTTACAGACTCTACATTATTCTTTAGTGCTGCATAGCATTTCATTGTGTTTATGTACTATAGTTTGGTCATCCACTCTTCTGTTGATGGGCTTGTAGGTTGTTTCCATCTTTTTGCTATTGTAAATAGCACTGTGATGAACATGAGTGTGCATATATCTGTTCCTGTCCTGGCTCTCACCTCTCTAGAATATATACCTAGTAATGAGATTTCTGGGTCAAATGGTATCTCCAATTCCAGCTTTCTAAGGAATTGCCATACTGCTTTCCACAATGGCTGTGTAACTTCACAGTTCCACCAGTAGTGTACGAAAGTCCCAGTCTCTCCATAACCCTGCCAGCATGTTATTTTCTGTCTCGTTGAACCTTGCCATCAGTGCTGGGGTGAGATGGTACCTCACTGTTGTTTTGATTTGCATCTCTCTGATGGGCAATGATCATGAGCATCTCTTCATGTATTTGCTGGCCACCTGAATATCCTCCTTGGTGTCTCCTGCCCATTTTTCAATTGGATTATTAATTCCATTGCTATTGAGGCTTTGGAGTTTTCTATAAATCTTAGAGATAAGTCCTTTGTCAGACATGTAATTATCAGCAAATATAAATCTGTTGCTGTCATTTTTGTTATGTGCTTTTTCGTGGTGTCTATTTCTTTGTTCAATATAATTTTCTGTGCTGAGCTTGTTTTGTTAATGAATCATGTTATCACTTCCTGCATTGCTATTGTTTTAATATTTGCTAAATATTTGTGCTGGTCCTCTTTTTGATTTTGATGTGAAGGTTTATCATTTTTCTTTGAGATTACCCTATAATTTATAGTTTTCTTCCCAAGTTTAGAAAAGTCTGTTCTATCTTTCAGTTGTCTTGACTTCCCTACCATCTAGGAGTTCTGTAATGACAGCTTATTTCCTCTTTTTGGTTTCTAGTTTTCCTCATTTGTCAATTGATGTCTTGTAGGCTTCTTTACTTTGGATACTTCCATAGCTGGGTTGGTTTCTGAGTTATATCATCATGTGTGTTAATGGCCATTTGTTGTTGGCTGTTGTTGCTTCTCTGTCCAAGGGGCTCCCTTTAGCATCTCTTGTAAGGTTGGTCTGGTTTTAAGAAATTGCCTTGATTTCTGCTTATCTAGAAATGTCCTAATTTCACCATCATTTTGAGGGACAATTTTGCTTGGTACATAACTCTTGGTTGGAAATTTTTCTCTTTCACAGTTTTATATATATCATTGCATTGTCTTCTTGCCTGCATAGTTTCTGCTGAGAAATCCAAGCTTAGTCTTACTGGTTGCCCCTTGCAGGTAACTTTTCATTTTTCCCATGCTGCTTTCATGATTCTTTCTCTTTGGTTTTGGTGAGTTTTATGATGATATGTCTTGGTGATTTTCTTTTGGAATCTATCCTGTTTGGGGTTCATTGGACTTCCTGAATGGGTATATTCTTATCTTTCATCATACCAGGAAAATTCTCTTCTAACAAATCTTTGACAATTTTCTCTGTGGTTTTATTTGTCTCTTCCTGTTCTGGAATTCCAATTACATGTAGGTTATTCCTTTTGATGGTATCCCACATGGACCTTCGGCTTTTCATTTTGTGTTGATCTTTTTTTCTGATTGATCCCTTTCCAAAGAAGTA
>NW_006921782.1:1262611-1289023 GCF_000298275.1 Orycteropus afer afer
ATACTGCCTCGGAAACCCAAGGAGGGGTCGCTATGAATCGGGGCCGACTCGACGGCACATAACAACAACAACATGTTGGAGTGTCTTGCCCACGGTTTTCATTTTCTTTGTTTTGTCTGTATGTTATCTATGTAAGAAGGGTACTGTGCTGTGCTCCTCTATTCATTAGTTGACAGCACTTTTACACTTACCACCTGTCTCCTTTCCTATTGTCAGCCTCTTGTATGCCTTTGCCAACCTTGGCAAACAGAGCCTATTCTTAGGTCCCTGGAATCCAAATGAGAGTGTGGTCCCTTTAAAATCCAAAATGGCTGCCATTTGTAAAGATTCAAAATGGCTACGCCCTCGGTCACTTTAAATATCCAAAATGGCCACTGCTTGTAAACAATCAAAATGGCTGTGCCCTCTGGACAGCAGAAAGTTCACAACTCAGGTTGTCTCCCTCCTTGCTGTTTCCCTCCCTAGTCATAGGCCACCAGAACAGTCATCCCTACAATCCTTGGTGACCAGGGCTGATCTGTAGGGCAATTCTCAGGTCCCAAAACCACTGGAAATATTTTGGCTGTTGGTCCCATCAGAGTAGCTGACAGTCCACAGCTCTGACCATCTCTGTACTCACTGTTTTCATTCAGGTTTTTCCACTAGTTGTATTTGTGTTTTCCACTTCTGTATAGTTCCTTTCAAAGCTCAGGGCTCCAGGATTACGTTTTGTATCTCTGTCAATTGGTTTCTCTTTTCTTTGTTGAAGAGGGTCTGTGTTGCTTGTCTGCCTATTCTTCCATCTTACCAGAAGTCTGTCATCATTTGATTTCTTGACTGGTGCTTCTGTGAGTGTTGATTGTGGATCCAAGTTAAATGAAATCCCTGACTACTTCCATCTTTTCTTCATTTATGGTGATAATGTTTATTGATTCAGTTGTGAGGATTTTCATTTTCTTTTGTTGAGGTATAATCCATACTGAAGACTGTAGTCTTTCATCTTCACCAGTAAGTGCTTTAAATCCTCTTCGCTTTAAGCAAGCAAGGTTGTGCCATCTGCATTATCACAGGTTATTAATGAATTTTCTGCCACTCCTGGTGCTGTGTTCTTTATATAGTCCAGATTCTCACATTTGCTCAGCATAAAGACTAAATAAGTATGATAAAAGGATACATCCCTGACACACACCCTCCCTAATTTTAAACCATGCAGTATCCCCTTGTTGTTTGAATGGCAGCCTCTTGGTCTATGTACAGGTTCCTCAAGAGCACAATGAAATATTCTGGAATTCCCATTCTTTGTAATTTTATCTATAATTTGTTATGATTCACACAGTCCAATGCCTTTACATAGTCAATAAAACTCAGGTAAACATCTTTCTGGTATTCTTTGTGTTCAGCCAAAATCCATGTGACATCAGTAATGATATCCCTTGTTCTACCTCCTTTTCTGAATCCAGCTTGAATTTCTTCAAGTTTCTGTCACTACACTGCTGCAATTGTTTGGAATTATCTTCAGCAAAAATTTTACTTATGTGATATGTGATATTAATGACATTGTTTGATAATTTCCATATTCTGTTGGATCACCTTTTTTTTTTTTTTTTTTGGAATGAGCACAGATACTGATCTCTTCCAGGCAGTTGACCAGGGAGCTGTCTTCCAAATTTTTTGGGATAATGGAGTAAGCAACTCTACTACTGCATCTGTTTGTTGAAACATGTCACTGGGTATTCTATCAATTCCTAGAGCCTTGTTTTCACCAATTCCTTCAATGCAGCTTGGACTTCTTCCTCTAGTACCATTGGTTCTTGTTCATACAAGAACCATCACCTCTTGCCACAGATATAGTCAGTTTGATTCCTGTTTATTCCATCTGGTGAGTTCCACATCTACAACCTGAAATGGCTGAATATCAACCAATTTTTATTGATATAGTGACTCTATGTATTCCATCTTCTTTTAATGCTTCCTGAATCATTCAATATTTCTCCAATAGAATCTTTCAATATTTCAATTTGAGGCTTGACTTTTTCCTTCAGTTCTTTCAGCTTGAGAAATACCAAGTGTGTTCTTCCGTTTTGGCTTTCTAACTCAAGGGAATTTCACATTTCATTATAATACATTACTTTGTCTTCCTGAGCTGCCCTTTAAAATCTTCTATTTAGCTTTTTTTTCCCCATCATTTCTTTCATTTGCTTCAGCTCTCTACATTCAAGAGAAAGCTTCAGAGTCTCTTTTGATATCCATTTTGCTCTTTTCTTCCTTTCCTCTCTTTTTAATGCCTTTTTGCTTTCTTCATGTATGATGTTCTTGATGTTATCTCACAAATCTTCTGGTATGTGGTCATTGGTGTAAAATGCATCAAATCTATTCTTCAGTTGTTTTGTAAATTCAGGTGAGATATAATCAAGGTCATATTTTGTCTTATGGACTTGTTAATATTCTTCAGCTTCAACTTGAACTTGTATATGAGCTATTGATGGTCTATTCAACTGTCAGCTCCTGGCCTTCTTTTAACTGATAATATTTATTTTCTCCATCACCTCTTGCCACAGATATAGTCAGTTTGATTCCTGTTTATTCCATCTGGTAAGTTCCACATCTACAGTCATTATTTACAATGTTGAAAAGGTATTTTCAATAAATAAGTCATTGGTCTTGCAAAATATTATCATGTGGTCTGGTCTCTGGTGCCATTTCTATTACCTAGGCCATATTTTCCAACTACTGATACATCTTCTTCTTTCCAACTTTTGCATTTCAATCACCAGTAATTATCAGTATATCTTGATTGCATTCAATTTCAGATGGCAGAAGTTGATAAAAATCTTCAATTTCTTCATCTTCGGATTTAGTGATTGGTGCATAAATTTGAGTAACAGTAGTATTAACTGGTCTTCCTTGGAGGTGTATGGATATTATCCTATCACTGGCAGCACTGTACTTCAGGATAGATCTTGAAATGTTCTTTTTGATGATAAATGTGATGCCACTCCTCTCCAATTTGTCATTCCTGGCATAGTAGATCCTATGATTATCTGATTCCAAATAGCCAAAACCAGTCCATTTCAGCTCACTAATACCTAGGATATCAATCTATATGCATTCCATTTTGTGTTTGACAACTTCCAATTTTCCTAGATCCATACTTTGTACATTCCATGTTCTGATTGTTAATTAATGTTTGCAGCTGTTTCTTCCCATTTTCAGTTGTACCATATCACTAAATGAAGTTCCAGAAAGCCTTACTCCATCCATGTCGATAAGGCCTACTCTACTTTGAGGAGGCAGCTCTTCCCGATTAGTATTTTGAGAGCTTTCCAACCTGAGTGGCTCATATTCCAGACCTATATCAGCAAATGTTTTGCTGCTAATCATAAAGTTTCCTGTAATATACCAGACAATGTTTCACTGCTATTCATAAGATTTTCTGTGGCCAATTTTTTTAAGAAGTGGATGGCCCCATCCTTCTTCCCAGTCTGTCTTAGTCTGGAAGCTCTAATTAAACCTGAATACCATGGGTGATCCTGATGGTATTTGAAATACTGGGGGCATAGCTTCTAGCCTCATAGCATGACAAACTGACAAATGACTGGTGGGGCCCCAAGCGGTTGACCAATGTTAGAATGGCTTTTCCTCCCCTGAATTACCTGATGATAAATATTGTTCTGTGGTTAGAATTTTGATGAAAAATTCAAGAAAATTCACATGGCTAGATAATTTGCACAATCTCGATATCTGAGCCTTATTTTTAAGGTTAGTTTGGAATGATTAGACACTATTAAAATTCTTCCTGCCAATCTATTAAATATCAATCCTGCATGTTGATTAAAGAAAAAAAAATATAAAAACAATATTCCTAATGAAGATAATTTAAGGAAGTCTAACTCTGGCATATTGCAGTATGGTACAGAATGAACTTGAATGAGAGAAAGGATCCATTAGCAGCCTGGTTATCCATGTGAAGAAGATGAGAGAAAGGTAGCATGGTGACTGGAAACTGAAGGATTTTATAAGCAAGAGATTAGAGTCAGGGGATCAAGAAAGGAGAGATTTCAAAATAATTCAAAAGGTAGTATAGACAAACACTAGGAATAAACAGCAAAAGTCAAAGTGGTTTATAGGAAAGAAAACATGATTGGCACACAAAAAAACTCCAAATTCAGGCTTATTTAGCATATATTAATTTACATCTACTATGTTTGAGTTTCTGTGATAGATGTCACTGGGTAAACACTCAATAATGTGTATTGAGACACTGACCTATGGCTGAGGTACTTAAATATCCAGTTATTGTGATAAGGTCCAGAAATAATTATACTATATATATTTGGGATAGAGATATGGAATGAAAACCACCACTTACAACCAGAAAACCAGCTGATAATGGAAGGCTTCCCTATGATGGAGAAATTTAGTTGAAATTTGAAGAACATGTCAGATTTGGGAACTAATAAGAAGATTCAGATTATGTGAAAGGCATAAGAAAAGGCATGAGAGGAGAAAATAGAAAGATATATTTGGAAGCAGCAAATAAATCATTTAGCTGGATTTGCAATAGGAAATAATGTGGAAAGCTAGATTGAAGGATGGATATGAAGGGCTTTGAAATCTACTTGATTCTGTGGGCAAAAGAGGTGTATTATATATAGGCTTGTAAGTAGGGTACTGGCATGATCACAGTGATATTTTAGTATAATTAATTGGGAATGGTAGGCAGAATAAATTGACATAGGGACAGCTTAGGGGCAACATGAGAAAGAAATCCATTGCAATAACCCAGGTACTATGTGATAAATAACTGACCTCTTAGTATCACTAGAACTGGAAAGGAAATTACATGTTCTAGAGATAAGAAGGAGCTCTGGTGGCACAACAGTTAAGCCACTTATCGATTAACCAAAAGCCCTCTGGTTTGAACCCACCACCTGCTCCACGAAGAAAGAGGAGGCAGTCTGCTACCATAATGATTTACAACCTTGGAAACCCAGTGGGGGTTTCTATGAGTCAGAATCAACTCAATGGCAGTGAATTTGGTTTTTTGTTTGGAGAGATGTTGTGAGGAAAGAATTCACATTTCATATTTATTAAACTTCTGCTATGAGTCAGACATGAGCTATGTACTTTACTAAATTATACCATTCAGTCTGCATGCCAACACTAGAGGCAAATATTGTTATTTCCATTTTCCAGATGAGAATTAAGCAACATTGTCTAAGTTATACAGTTTGTTAAGCAGTGAAGCCAGGATTCAAATCAAGGTAACCAAACTCCAGTCTGTCCTCTTGATTTCTGTACTGATTCTTTTCCTAGGCAAGGGATTTTGATGGTGGATCACACATGAACAGATCTGATTGGACCTGATGGATGATTAGATATGAATCATAAGATCCAGGGAGTAATAAAAAGTGATTCTGAGATATCTGGGCAATAAGTATAACAGGGAATCATGATTAGAAAGAGGAAAATAATAATAATAATAACAAAGTTCTTCTTGACTTTGTATTTTGCATTTGTTCTTAATGATTCAATAGTTTTTGGGATTTCAAGTGTCAATTTACAGTAAAAGTAAAAAATGCAATTGAACTGAGAAACATGAAACCTCTTTGAAGATAATAGCAGATTCTTTCTTCTTAGGTTCACTGATGCATACCCAAAATCAAGTACATACTAGTCTCTAGTATAAGAGAGGCTCAACAAAGATTTGTTGAATGAATCAATTAGGGAGATATTAATCATAAATAAGTTATAATTACGGAAAGGAGGGTAGTAGAGTGAAAGTGACAGTTCAAATCCAGTTCAGCTACTTTCCAACTATAGAATCTATGGCAAATTACTTTAAATATTTTTATATAAGACACGGTAATAATTCACAGGAAAACCAGTACATTTATGGACATTATGTTTCTGTGTAAAGGTCCATGCTAATCTAGAAAGGAATGCTCCCTAAGTTCATTACCTCTGACAGAAGAGAATCTGCAACTGTCTTCTCTGAGTTTAATTTACAAAAACTACACTGAGACCTATAGAAAAAATCTGCCAAATAACTTTCAGTTTTACAAGAAAAATAAATTATTTTCAAAGGAATAAAAACTACAGAATTTCAATAGAAGGGGAGATTTTTATTGCAAGGAGACATATCAGCTGAATGGTTTAGTTTGGACTTGGGGGATCAGTAGCAGCCAGTGCAATATATATTAAAGCAAGACCAATTTTAATTAGCCTTAAGATTTTATGCAGCTTGGCTCTTCCCTCCTACACCTAGTCTGATTCCATCAGGTCAAGCTCATTTTCAATCACCCCCTTTTCCCATCCTTTTCTCCCTTGCTGTCAAGACAAGCCAATGGAAGAATGACATACAGATGAAAACAAGGTCTGAGTAATTACTGCACTGCGGCTGGTTGTTGTTTGAACATCATTTTATTTCTTCCAATCACACAGGTCCTTGGACTTCACAGCCCTGTGTTTCAGATAGGGTGATGCTGATTATATTATGACATTACAGCACAGACAAGCAGATCAGACAAAGTGAATTTCACTCAGTAATTAAACTGCAGCATCTTTCGTCTAAAGTCCAGGGCAGGATTAATCTAAAGGTAGCTCTTTATCATTCCGATTAGTGCTGGGATTTGAAGAGTGAGCTCTGATTTAATAGCTAGCTCTGAGTCGGCCTTACTGGTGGCTCCACATCTGTCTAACTTGAGAAAAATAATATCACATTAGGATACATTTGCAAGGTTATACCTTTCCCTTTTATTTTATTTCTATCTTATAGAAATGCAGATTGATTCAAATATGCTGCCATTTCTATTACCTTGTTTTCTATTACAAAAACACCTACAAAAAAGAACAGGTCCTTCTAAACTCCACAAAATTTTATGAATGGTTTCCCATGATTCCACTTAGCACCATGTTCTAATGGCTTATTTCCTGTCTATTTATCATCTGACTATTTGGATGGTCACAGGTTCCACTTTTACTTTAAAGAACTTAGCATATGGAGGCATTTCATTTCCCTCAGTTGTTCTTTTAATACATATGATAAATTCCACTTCTTCTTCTTCTTCTTTTTTTTTAAAAATCAAGTAAAGAGTTGGATCCTGTATTCTCAATCCTGGATGCCCACCAATGAAACCCTAAGGTTTTGTACATTATCAGCCATCTACTCTCTCATTCAGACCCAATGAATCAGAATCTCTAGGTGTTAGATCTGAGCATCTGTATATTTTTAAAAGTCTATAGGTATTTGGATGTGTAGCCAGAGTTGAAAACCACTGAGTCAACCACACAGTGTGCCAGCTGTATTTGCACAATATTTCACAAAACAAGCCACTGTTGAGGGGAAATGAGGACAGATATTGTTGTGGGACTTCCCTTGATGCAATGATAGAAAGCTTATTTTAGTAGCTTTTGCATAGAAAAGTAATATATACTTGAGTCTCTTAAGTGAAGTGGAAAATGAGGAAGACTATGAAGCAGACAGGTCAATGTTGAGGACATTTCCACTGATCCATCTGGTAACATTCAAAGTGATGGTTTACTGGTTGAATTCATTACATGGTAACACTATAGCTAAACAAACAAACAAACTTACTGCTATTGAGTCTATTAGACTCATAGCGACCCCTCCTTGGGTTTCCAAGGCAGTATCTCTATGGAATCTCTATGGAAGTAGATTGTCCAGTCTTCCTTCTGAGGAGTGGCTGGTGGGTTTGAACCACCAGCCTTCTGGTAGCAGCCAAATGCCCTAGGCATTATGCCGCCAGAGCTAGAAACCATAGAATTTAAGATGACCGTAGACTAATAACACAAAATCTGAGTTTTGGAACACAAACTTAGAATTAACTGTCATCTAATTTACTACCTTCTCTATTTAGCTGTATTTTTAGAAAGTAAAAGGTAGCATTGAGAATTTCTGAGTTAAATTCTGACTTAGTCCTGCCTGAGCTAAAGAACACACAATCTGGAGTGAAACAAAATCCAATTACTTCCAGTTACTTGTTGGGCAGCCATCAGAAAGGGATTTACTTCATTAAGCCTCAGTTATTACATCTTTAAAATGGGGCCAAGAATATTTCTTTCACATGGCTATTTTGGTGTCATATTAATTGATTTAGATAAAAGTGCCTCAGAACACAAGAGAAGTGTGCTGGCATCTGGGAACTCGTGAAAACTCTATTGAAGGTAAATACAATAGTTTCTTAAACTATATCCTCAATAGATTGTCATTCAGCCTCAATGCTTTAAAAGTCTCAGTTTTGTGACTCAAAGATCTGTTTTCTGGAAGATGTGATCTTCCCTGGAAAAGAGAATGAATCCAAAAGAAATGGCTCTCAAATTTTATTGTGCATAAGCATCATCTGGAGATGACTGTTAAAAATGCAAATTACAGGGCTCCATTCCCAGAAATTCTGATTCAGTATGTTGGGGTAGAATTCCAGAATATGCATTTAGCAACCATCCAGGTGATGCCGACTGAGGATCAAGGGTCCTCACTTTGATAAAGACAGCTATCAAGGAATAGAAAGAAACATTATTTCTAGAAATAAAGGACTAAACATTTATCCCCAAAATAACCACAGAGTGTGGTCTGACCTAGAAGAGACCATACTTTCTGTTCCTTAGGTCAAAATTCGGTTAGAGGAATTTAAATCATGCACACATGTAACATATTCCATGTTCACAGAATACAATTACAGAGTAAAAAATATATATTTTTCAATTAAATGTACTTCTTGAATAGCTATTATTTAGCCATGAATATTATCTTCAATATTTCATTGCCACTGGTTATCTGTAAGTAGACAGCCGTAGGTCAGATTCATTATCAACGCATCCTTTTCTTTCTCAGAAAATAATAAAGTAGCTTTATGAAAATAGGTAAACCATTTAAATAAACAAAAGCAGCTATTTTCTCCTTTAAAGGCATTGTAGAATAAAGTATTTTCAAAATGAAGTAATCAAAATTAATAATAAAAATCAATGCACAATTGTGAGTTGAATATTTTAAATTCAATTCATAAATTAATTTGCTACAATGAAGACACCTAACCTGTAAATGAAGATTGTTCTGCATATACAGGGTAATTTAAACATTTTCCATCCCAAAAAGAAAGTGAGGTGAGAAAAATTTCAAATGTGTTTAGAATTTGTAATACAACATACCAACAAATGTACATTAGCTATCCATATTCTGCTAGTTACTGTACAAGGCATTATGTAACAAGAGTGTTATCATCTCTAATTGCAAGTGATGTACAATGGAGCTCAGTAGAAAATAAACAACATGAGAGTTTATCAATGTTATAAGACAATATAGACTAGTGGTCAAGTGTGATGCCTTTAAGAATCCCTTTTTACCTCATACTGTGTGAGCTAGGGAGCTCTAGTGGCATAGTGCTGAAGGCATTTGACCAGAAGTCTGGCAGTTCAAACCCACCAGCCACTCCTCAGAAGGAAGGTTGGGCAATCTACTTCCATAGTGATACCACCTCTGAAACCCAAGGAACAGTCTCTAAGAGTTGGATCCAACTCAGTGGCAGAGCACTGCACTTGTTGTTGTTGTGTGAGCTAGGGTAAGCTACTTAAGATCTCAGAAACTCAGGTGCAGTACTGATTTCAGAGGGTTATGACCATTTTGCAGAAAGATATGGCAGTCTGCTTTCCTAAAGATTACAGCCTTGGAAACTCTATTGGGCAGTTCTGCTCTGTCTTTTAGGGTTGCTATGAGTCAAAATTGACAGCAAAGGGTGGGTTTTGTGTGGTGATCAAAGTGAGTGTTGAATAGATGCCTTGGAAAAAGTGTACAGTGATCTGCTTCCAATAAAATGAGCCATTGAACACTTCATACAGCACAGTTCTGCTCTAACATACATGAGGTCACCATGAGTTGGAACTGACTCAAATTTTTTTTAAAATAATAATTGATAGTTTATTGCCAGGGAGCTCTGGTAGCATAGTTCCTAAGGCACTTGACTGCTAACCAGAAGGCTGCAGTTCAAACCCACCAGCCACTCCTCAGAAGGAAGATGGGGCAATCTACTTCCATAGTGATACTGCCTCGGAAACCCAAGGAGGGGTCGCTATGAGTTGGGTCTGACTTGATGGCACATAACAACAACAACAACAGTTTATTACCATAAGATGTGGTACAGGTAACTCTATGACATAGCTAAGAATTAAATGAATGGAACAGACATTGAGAGCTATAGAACACAAAAGAAGTGTTAGCGTGAAGAGAGTGCTAGCATGCCTGGTTTTGCCTTTTTTTTTTTTTTGTGAGGAGCGTGTATTTGAGTTGGATAATGTGGGATGAAGGAGCTCTGTTGGTGTAGTGCCTAAGGCATTTGACTGCTAACCAGAAGGCTGGCAGTTCAAACCCACCACCACTCCTCAGAAGGAAGGTTGGGCGATCTACTTCTATAGTGATACCACCTCAGAAACCCAAGGAGGGGTCGTTATGAGTTGGATCCGACTGGAGGGCAGTGCATTAATGTGGGATGAATAAGAGTTGACTGAACAGAGGCATTTTAGCAGTGGAGTTATAAGCTGCAGGTCAGAGGTAATATATGTGTGGTGAATGTTAAACAGTTTAGTATAAAACCGTAAAGACAAGTTGGAGTAGGCCAATAGTGTGTTCTGAACACAGAAGTCACCTGTAGGTTTTTGGTAGAATTTTAATTGCCTAAATGCTTTCCTTCCGAGGAAGGAAATTAAAATTCCTCGGAAGGAAGGTTGGGCAATCCTACTTCCGTAGTGATACTGCCTCGGAAACCCAAGGAGGGGTCGCTATGAGTCAGGGCTGACTCGACGGCAAACAACAGGGAGCTCTGGTAGCATAGTGGCTAAGGCACTTGACTGCTAACCAGAAGGCAGGCGGTTCAAACCCACCAGCCACTCCTCGGAAGGAAGTAGTGATACTGCCTCAGAAACCCAAGGAGGGGTCGCTATGAGTCGGGGCCGACTCGACGGCAAACAACAACAACAACAAAATGCTTTCCAAGTGAAATTCAACATCTTTTTAAAAGGGTGGTTCTCAAATTTTAACAAGCATCAGAATCACCTGAAGGGCTTGTTAAAACAGATTGCTGCATCCCACCTCAAAGTTTCTGATTCAGTAGGTCAGGGGAGAGACCTAAGAATTTGCATTTCTCACAAATTCTTAGGTGAAGGTGATGGTACTAGTCACTTTAAGAAGCACAGCTTTGGAAGATGGTAAGCTAGATGGCAAGAAGGAAAAGCCTAAAAGTGGGAAATGACCAAATAACTGAATAACCTTCATTATTTCCTATACAATTGCATCTCCACTCTTACAACTAGTCACAGAAGAACCTACATGGAGATTACCTAAGGAACAGAATTCTTACTTTGACCTCCTAATCTCCCTAATGGGCCCAGGCCCTTAACTGTGGGACTGAGGAGACCATGACCAAAAGGAACCGAAGGCAACCTGCCTGGAAACTTAAAGATTTAATCACCATTAAAGACATTCAAGAATTGAAAAGAAGAGAGCCAAGAGACTTATGAAGATAGGTGGAGTTTTTATTCCACAGCACCTCTACCAATCTGTGCCAAACATTTTGTACTTGAGCTATACTTTACTGTCTGTCCCATAATTCACAAACTATTTCCTACTTGCCTTCTTTAACCTTTTATTTTTCTTCAAGAGGCAATCAGGGATAAGCAAGGAAACGAGGCCCCTCTACTTAGGTGTGAGCTATTGTTCAAACATCTTTACCTTCTGCTTCATAATCTCTCTCAAAATCAAACTTCTACTATATAGTAACTATACTGTCAGAAATATTTTCAAAGGCAGAAAGAGGAAATGAGATTCTCTGAGATACTCTATTTTCTCATGCAAGGGCAAGTATCATACTACTCATACTTTATTTTCAATGGCAGAAGTAACAAAAAAAATGTTTTGTCTGAAGATCCAAGTAGAAGTTTTTGTGAAAAGAGGTGAAAAGTGGATTTAAAATGCTCAAAATTCTAAAAAGTCTCTCAAAAACAACCGCTTGTTTATTTTTCATTCCTTAAAATAAGAAGCTACATCATTATAAAAAAATAATTAATAACAAAAATTACAAGTACAACAGAAATAATGAGAGTAAGCCCATGGGCCCATAGTTACAAAGGAAAAGAATTTGACTCGCTATTTTTAAGAACAGACAGCAGCCCCATAATACAGGAAAAAGAATTTATATATATATATATATATATATATATATATATATTTTTTTTTTTTTTCTATGCTCCCTGGAAAATACCACAGAAAAACAGACAATAAAATTTAATTCCTCCTTGGGTTTCCAAGGCAGTATCACTACCGAAGTAGATTGTCTAGTCTTCCTCCCAAGGAATGGCAGGTGGGTTTGAACCACCAGCCTTCTGGATAGCAGTCAAATGCCTTAGGCACTATACCACCAGAGTCCCCAAGACAAATATCTTCATTTTACAGATCAGGTCAGGTAGTTCAAATAGGTAACAACATGAGACTTCTAATGTCTCTTAGGGAATAGTATCAACATTAATTGTGGCTGATCCCAATCCTATTTGTAGTTAAGCATCCCCATCCACTCATAAGAAGAAATAGAATGGGTATAGTCTTTTACTTTTTTGAAAGCACTTTCACAAACATCATATTATTTGATTGTCTCAACAATTCTGTGCAGAAGGTCAGAAGGGAAAGTATTAATAATATATCCATCACACAGTGAGATAATTAAGAATCAAAAAAAGGAAATATTTATTTATCAAAGCTTGAACATAGAGTGTTTCATTACATGAAATAGTCTCAGAGAGTTTGGTACCCCTCTAGGTCAATGAGCTCTGATGATGCAGTTTTTAAGCACTTGGTTGCTAACAGAAAGGTTGAGTGTTCAAACCTACCAGGTGCTCTGTGGGGGAAAGATGTGGCAGGCTGTTTCTGTAAAGATTACCACCTTGGGAATCCTATAGGTCAGCTCTACTCTGTCCTGTGGAGTCACTATGACTTAGAATCAACTCGATGGCAATAGGTTTGGTTTGTGTGTTTTTGGATTAAGTCACAAATGGCAGATTTATAACTTGAATGCAGATAATCCACCTCAAGATGTCATACTCTTGACCAAACCATACTGATTTTCAATTGTAAACATGTAGTTATGAAAACTTCCCCCTCTCAAGAGGAAGCTTGTTCATTGCCAAATGCTACAACCACTATCAATAATCAGGTTGTTTGTTTTTAGTAAGCCTAAACAAAAGAGTGCATACTTCTAGAGAAGATGTGCATCTTTATGAAATTACTTAGTCCGTTAAGAAAAAGGAGAATGGATGAATTATTTAATCGTTTTCAAATATTGACTTTTTAAAGCCACTAAGGCTATCCACAGACAACAGACACAAGAGATAACAAAACTCCATTTCCACCTCTCATTGCAAGGAAGAAAAACCAAAAATCTAATGAAAGTCAAAGGCAGATTCTGGCATAAATTTAATTTTAAATGATTAGTTTCTAAAATAAGGGGCAGTGGTAGTTCAGTGGCAGAATTCCACCCTTTCATGAAGAAGACCCTGGTTCAATTCCCAGCCAATGCACCTCATGCACAGCCACCACCCATTGATCAGTGGAGGCTTGGGTAATGCTTTGACATGAACAAGTTTCAGCAAAGCTTGCTAAAGCACCCAGGAAGAAAGTTCTAGCAATCTATTTTAAAAACCAGGAAATGGAAACCCTATGGATCACAACGATCTGATCCAGGTCGCTATCAGTCCTGTGCCAACTCAATGGCAGCTAACAACACAACAAATAAGTGGCCAATATGAATGCATACTAAAATGGATTATAAAAGCAGAGGTGAGCATTTGAAGAAAATAGATCTTCCATTCATTGCTCTGAATGCAAAAGTCTCAAAGTCTCTATAAATTCAGACTTAGAAATGCCTTGATCAAACTACCATGTCTCTTTTTCTTTTTACTACATACATGCATTTATTTGTACATTGGTGGTACACTGTTTTGTGCTCTTGGTTTTTATAAAATAATTATATTCTTCCATAAGAATGTACAACTTCTGACTGACAGCATTTAATAGTTTGGAAAAGCAATATGTTCCCACAAAAGAAAAGAGATTTCTCCTAGAAGTCACCTTGGGATTTGGGTTGTAGAGGTCAAGGAAGGTCTGGTATATAAGTATGGATTTGTGAAGTTAAATTGGATTTTTTAATATTAAATGAACAAGTTTATTGAAATAGGACTGTTCTATGTCCTGCACAACTACGTTGCTAGTGACAATTTTCAGAGAACTGTAGAATTTGAGTTGACGTTATACCTGGAATTTTATTTTTATAATTATAAAATATCAGTGTTAGTGGAGTTCATTAAACTTACATATTGTAATATAGATCATAATATCTGTCTAAGGCTTGAATACCCCACCAAGTACCACGTAAAGTGGTTGTTCAGCCTGTGCATCCACACCTAGTTCTTAGGGAACTATTTGTTGATATTATTTAGTAATGATATTACTAAAATTCTCATAACAGCCTGCAAAGAAAGTTAGTTTCTATATTGATTTCAACTTTTATTCTTTGTAGTTCTCATCACTGGTTCTTGTTCAGCTTGTTAAGATTACAGCAAACAGCATAATTGATTTAACTTTCATGTGACCGTCCTTCATATAACTGATGATAGGTATCACATTCCTTCCCCCTGAATTCCCAAACAATTGCAATTTCCTTGTCTGTTCCTGACATCACATGTTTCAGATCCCTTTAGCCCTGGTCAATTACGCCTGAAGATATTCCTATTTAGATTCCTTCCATCACTTGTATGTATGCGGACCAGGAGAGGGTATGACTTCTCAGATCTAAACTCATCCTCTGGTGAGATGTGATAAATACAGTATTTCACCTTCTAGACACTAGACGTGGTACTTGTGTTACTGTAGCCTAACATCATCTAGGCATTTTTTTGTCCTTTTTTGGTGGTTATGTACCATTGATGCTGATCTTAATGATGCTCTAAAACTCTTAAATCCTTTGTACATATATATTATTGTTAAGCTGTATCTCCCCTATATCATTCATATGCAGTCTTTTTTAAAATATAAGGACAATCTTACACTTGTCTTTTAAAATTTTCATCTAGTTCAATGTAGTCCATTATGCAAGTCTTTCAAAATGTCTTTGGAACCTGATTACCTCATTCAACAACTTTTCTATGCATCTGGCTTCATGTCATATGCTAGTCACTAAAAAAATGGTGGCCATCTTTGCCATATGCCACAGGAAGCCCATCTATGATGACACTAAGCCATTTTTCTGCACCCAATGGTGTGGTCATTCAACCAGTTACTAATTTATCTATATTAACATCTAACCCAGGAGAGATCACATTGTATATTAAAGACATTGAATGGCTGTCATTGAAGCCATTCTGGTTTCTAACAAGCACCACTTCTTTCAAGGAATCATAAACCATTGCATTATCCTTTATTATTTTAATAGTCCATCCTGGATTCTTGCTTAGGGCTGACATCAAGACATTTGTCCTCATAATCTGCTTCCTTAAACTTTCTGAATATCAGATCGTTTTCACATCTCTATAACGTAGTGCCTAAGGCATTTGACTGCTAACCAGAAGGCTGGTGGTTCAAACCCACCAGCCTCTCTTCAGAAGGAAGATTGGGTGATCTACTTCCGTAGTGATACTGCCTTGGAAACCCAAGGAGGGGTCACTATGAGTTGGATCTGACTCGATGGCAGTGAGTTTTTTTTGTTTTTGTTTTTAGTTGTCTAACACTTTTTCTTTTCTGCTCAAATACTGTTGGCAGTAACTGATGATCTCATTGACAAATCCTCTTACTAATCTATGGTTCTTTTCCTTATCATTAGCCCTGTATCCAGATTTTTCTCTTTTTTAAATTCCTGTTCCCTTTCAAGGAATAAAATCATGGACTACATCCACAGATGGGGTGCTGGCCAGAGAGAGATCTCTGCAAATTGGAAGAGTAGAGAGAACTTAAACAATGGGTCATCCCTATGTCCCTGACTTTGCTGCCAGAGGAGAATGGGCCATGATTAGGTGAAGCTTTGCTCTCATTTCTAAGCACGGCCCGGAAGGACTATTGTTTTCACTTCTAGCTATGCATCTGCAGAAGGTTACACTTTTTCATGTTTACTCTGGATGATTTCTATTGCCAAGATTTGAGATAACTTGGTGAATTTCAGCCCTTAACTGGGAAAGGTAATGATACAGAATGCTTTTATTTTTCCATGAAGATTTTCTGGAGGCAAGCACATGGCATGACCCTAACCTAGAGAAAAGAGGAGGCAAGGAGGGTTTAGAGGTAGATACAAGGTGAAAAAGTGTAGTTAATTGCCAGTGTAGAAGAAGAAAGGCCCACTTACATGGTAAAAGCAAGGCAGAAGTGTTTCTAATGTAGGTTGTTTGGAGGATGGGGGATGGGGAGGCAGGTTAGACTAAAAAGAACAAATAAGTTCTAATAAAAACATTGAAATTCGGGTGCCTGAGGTTAGAAACACTGGAGGGAATTCAATTATACTAATTAATATTTAAGAAGGGCTAGAGATCACATACTGAATATGGGAAACTAGGCCAGTCAGACATGAGCATATGGGGAGGGCAAGATCAACTGATAAAAGTAACAAACAAATCATACATAAATGCTCCAACAGGAATGGAATAGAGAATGTAAAATAAATGTTCCAGCAGACACTGAAGAGGAGGGAAAGTAAATGGTCTACCAGACATAAAAGCAAAATGTTACAACACACACAAGACATTTTATTGGCTTTATGTAAACACATATATTATAAAAATGATTTTTCCAAATAAGTTAGGAGGAAATGTTATCCATTTATAAAAACAGACTTAGTTTGGGTTCTGTGGAGTCAGAGCTTGCCGTTTGCTCTCGTTTCCTCATTGGCTCATTAAATGGGAATCTCAGTTAAGATTTGGCTTTTGTAATTGGCAGATCCCTAATGGCTAACTAAGCCTACCTGGATACTCCAAACTTGATAGATATTGAAAAGTAGTATAGTGTCCCTGATTCTAAACAGTTTTGCTAGTTTTGGCTATGATGTGATTTGGCTGGCTTTGCAGCTTATACTACATTTTCTCTTTGGATTTGATTTTGCATTTATAGTCCAGGTAGTGGATTCTGGTTTTGGGAACGTCCCTTTACTTCTCAGCACTTTCTCGAGAAGGTACTAATGATACCAGCCATACTTTGCTTCAGAGGCATATCTACAAAACAAATAGCGCCTATGGCAATTTGTTTTAAATTGTTGGCAACAGAAATTTCATTGGGCCCCCTCCTCAAGTGTTGCTCAGGCCACATGTCATACCTGCCATACCTTCATTAGCCTGTATCTTGCTTCTATCACATAAATGGGTCCTTCTTCTTCCAAAGTACACTTTTCCACCTCATATCTACCTTTAAACCCTTCCTCCCTCCTCTTTGCTCTGGTTCATCAAAACATTATGTCCCTGAACCTTCACTATAGTCTACCTTCTCTTTCAAATCTCTGCCGATTAAAACCCATAATTTATCATGACCCTATTGGCTGTGTCATAAAAAAATTCACAGCCCCATCCTGGGAGCTTTGAAAAGTGGAAGCCAAGAGAACTCATTGGATTGTTTCTGCTATCAACTGCATCATGCAAAAGCAAAAATAAAAGCACAGTAGTTGATGAGGGAGACTGAGATTTGAACCCTCTTCTAAATTTCTAGTGGGTACAGATGGTAACTAAACGGGCTTGGACAAACTCTATTATGTACAATGTATGATTTAGGCTCACAAAGAAAACAAAGCAAAAACAAAAACAAGGTTCCTGACCTTCAGGATCTTAACCTCTACTTGAGGAAATAATACAAATATAGCAAAACCCTTATGACAAAGCATCACCAAAGGGTTCAACTGTCCGTAAATAATAGAAAAGCAGAGAAAAAACACAGTTACTTCCTAAAAAATGTATTTGAAATAAATTAATAGTTTTCTTACTCTGTTTTGAAGCTTCAAACTAGGTTTTCAAACTAACTTCTCTAGCTCTACAAAAAAAAAATGATTATCAAAAGGTTTTACAAATATTTAATTAATGTGAATTTTAAAACCATTTATATCTACTTAAAATTATGATAGAATGATATGCAAATTCATAGGTATTACATACACTATTTTAAATACATTGGAAACCAATGTGTTGTTAAAAGTTAAATATGTACAATCAAGTTAACTAGTTTTCAAGCTGGCTTCAAATTAAGGTTCTAAGATTGAAAACAAGCAATTAAAAGAAAAAAACCTGTTTTCTATGTGCCTCATCATTTTCTTGATACTGTATATTCTCCATTCCCCATACAAAAATACACCAAATGCTGAAGTTAACATAATAATGCAATCCTGGGTTCCCATTTTTTGTATATTTACCATTATATTCTTATTGATTGACTTTATAATCAGTATAATAAATAATTTAAACTTTTAAAATGAGTTTATTTTAATGAAAAATTATTTTTATTACTTTATATGTAAAGCATCCAGCAAAATTTAGTTTGAAAATAGGATTTTGCTGTTTAAAAGAAACATGCATAATCTCTGGATCAACTAATATGTACAGCCCCTCCCAAGCTAAGGTACTATGATCCCCATGCTTCTGGCTCAGAATTTACAGATTTGCTGGCTTAGACCATAGTAAGTGGCAGATGTGTTGGGCTCAAACTAGATTTCATATATTGGCTACTATTTCTTCAAGTGTAAGAAGAATATATTTTTGCATTGAGGAACAGATTATTTTTCATGAAGTATGACATATCAAAAGAGGTCACTTTCTCTTAAATTGATCTAGTATATGAAATTTATCAGATACTATTAGAGTGCCAGATTATCAGAATTTAATAAACAAGCTCCAAAATGAGCCAGTGGAAAACAAGAAATAAGTCAATGGAAACTTTTTCCATTATATAATTTATAGACATGCACTCATATTTTATACTCACTCAAAACACATTACATTGAAAGACTTCAGAAGACTTTTTCCTAACATTATTTGGTTGTTACCTATATTTAGAAAAAGGTGAGCCCAAATGGTCAAAATGCTCAGCTGCTAACCTAAAGGCACCCCTGCCCCTGGCAACCACTAATAAAAAAAGGCCTGGGGATCTTCTGAAAAATCAGCTATTGAAAACACCACAGAGCGTAGCTCTTCTCTGACACATTTGGAGTTACCATTAACTGGAATCAACTCGATAGCAACTGACTGTTGTAAAATGGCTGCCTTTACAGAGAATGAAACTAGCAAATCAGAGAAAAGGCATGTTTCTAGTTTCTTAGTGCTGTTGTAAAAGAAATACCACAAGTGGATAGTTTTAAAGACCAGATATTTATTTTCTTACAATTTAGGAGGCTAAAAGTCTGAACTCAGGGATTCAGCCATCAGAGAAGGATCCTTCTCTGTTGTTCCTGGGGGAAGGTCCTTGTCTCTTTCAGCTTCTCTTTTATTTTCCTTGGAGAACGCCAGGTAGCATCTGTCTTTCCACTATTAGTGATTCCTTACTTTGGTGCCTAATCCACTCCTTTTATACCTCAAAAGTGGTTGCTTGGGTGGGAAACAACTTGATGGCAGTGACTTTGGTTTGGTTTACCTTGATATGGCGTCATTAACATAACAAAGAGCATTCTGTTTCAAAAAGGGATTATACCCACTGCCATGGACTCATTTCCAACTCAGCAACTCTATAAGACAGTCCTATAGGGTTTCCATCAGAAGGAAGGTTGGGTAATCCTACTTCCGTAGTGATACTGCCTCGGAAACCCAAGAAGGGGTCGCTATGAGTCGGGGCCGACTCGACAGCACATAACAACAAACAACAACATAGGGCTATACATCTTTACAGGCTATACATCTTTACAGAAGCAGACTTCCTTATCTTTCTCCCTTGGAGTGGCTGGTGGGTTCAAATGGTCTCTTTCTGATTAGCAGTCAAAAGCTTTAACCACCCACAGTGCCAACAGAACTCCTCCACAGTTATAGGATTTCCAACATGCATTTTTGGGGGATGTAATTCAGCATATAACGAGGTAACAAGATACATCTTCCAAAATCTGATCTGCACCCTACTATGGAAATGTTTTAAATGTTTGTAACACTGAAGTATAAGCCAAGGTTCAATTGAGCTGAGGCCTTTCATGATCTTTGTATAGAGTAGTCAAACAGAATTACATATGTATTTATTTTTTTAAAGGCTGCCACCTGAAAGTAGCACAGAGTAAAGGTTAAGAATACACCTGGGTTTCCATTCTGTCTTTACATTCCTGGCTATATGATCTTGTGTAAATTACTCAAACTGTCTAGCCCTCTGTTTTCACTTATATAAAATAGAGGAAATAATGAGAATATCCTCATGGATTTTTAGTGAGAAATGAAATAATGAATGAAACTTGCTTAGCACACTGCCCAGCCATAAAAAGCTCAAATGGCATTTATTATAATTATTGTAATTGTTAAACATTTAAAGCCAATTGTTTTCTTCTGATTATTTTCTCTATAACATGATTTTGCTTAGAATTTATTACTATATTTTCTTCCATTCTGGAATGATGTTATACTTAGGTTTCTTTTTCTTTGATCCTAGAATGTTCTCTGGCTAATATCTCTTCAGTTCTTCCTCAGTCATCAGATAGGATTGCAGGGCTATAGTTTTAATAGTTATGGACTTGCTTTTCTATTTGCTACTCTACTTACTCTTTTCCTATTTCTACTCGTGGTTTAAAATGTAAAATTCAAGGAAAGGCTGAAAATTATGAGGAATCCATTGAGACTAATGGTTGGACAAAATTGGACAAAGAAGGATGTTATTAAAAATAAATCACACCAAGGGAGAGCAGCTGATGACAGCAGCTGTGAGATGGCTGTACATGGTGGGAATCAGTCAACCCCAAAGACAAAAAACAAAACAAATAAAAAAAGATTGGAAGGCCATGAAACTTACATGATTTACAAGAGAAGCCCAGCTTAATGAACAGCCTCTGAAGACTACATGAGCCAGGAAAGTCACTTCTGGATGAAATTTGGACAAGAGAAAAAGACTGATGTTCTCTGATCAAATGGGAACTACAAGTGAGAACAGGAGGAAAAATGAGATAGTGGAAATTTTTGCTTGATTCTTTTTTTTAATTTTATTGCATAAGTGCACAGGGGAGATAATAACTTTGTGTATACCTTACACCTAGGGTGTTTAACAAATGCTTGGTGATGAAGGCAAAAACAATGATATATTTTTAACAGACAAAGGAGTCATGAACAAGATCAATACAAATTAGAGCCCACTGGCAGGCATAGGAACAGGGTATCCTATGACAAAAAAGCTTTTCTTAAATACCACTCTAAGGGCTTAGTTGCTGGAAAAATATTCCAAGTAGGTAACACAAAACAACAGAATTGGTTTAATTCAAAGATGCACACAGACGTATAGCTTTTGTCTTTTGCCTGGATATGGACATGTCTTTCAACTTCCATGAGCACTAAATTCAGTTAAAAACTAAAAACAAAAATATTGCCAAGGAAATTGAGATGATAATGTAACATCATGCCTGAGAGAATAAACTATCAAGACAGGATGAGCAAAACCAACTGAAATGGAACAAGCAAACTGAACACAACTCAAGGAAGCTTTCCATAGTGTTAAAAAACTACTACAAAATAGAACCCATATATTCATGGGAATAGCAAGTGAAAAAAATGTCACTTAAATCTATGCAGAGAACTCCCATAAATTAGTACATGTAGAGTATTTTTCATAATTGCCTTTGTTTCCAAATGAAATTTTAAGACTTTTTTTTCAAATAAATGAAATTTTATCAGAAACAAACTCTTTAAATTACCAAAAACCAAAGGCTATCGTAGTTAGGAAAAGGAAAAAGTCAGTTACAAATGTTAGTTAACTCTGTTTTAGGAAAACATTGTTAGATTTCCATTAAAACCTTGATAATTTTGCTACTTGAGAAGAAATCACTTTACTCTTTTGAAAGTCTATATCTACTTTTAAGCCAGCATTCAATGTATATTAGTTTCAAATCTCCATTTAGAAAAAAGAAAATCAACACATTCATTTTCACTCCAATATGAAGTATGTAAATTTCTTAAAAATCATCTTAAAAAGAAAAACATCACCCTTTCTGAAAATTACAGGTTCTTTATTCCAGTAGTGGACATTTGGAAATAACAATATGCAAGAGTATAATGTGACAGTGAATATAGCCACAAGGTCAATATGCTATTTTAATGTATGACTTTAAAATTGAACTTTTCTTTAATGCTACCATCCTATAAATAACTTCTTTATTTTGCCATTATAAAAGTATCTTTTTATCAAATTTCCTCTAAATGCAATATAAGGAAATATACTTATGGCTAAAAATTATAACGATGTAATGATATGATGATAAAGACTATATCATTGCTCCCTTTTTATTTTGATGAAATCTCTTTTTAGGTGGTATTATTTCATGTTAGGCTTTTTTGTGCTGCTTAATATTACAATTAATAATTCATATTTTTGTCTTTCTCCTCTCACTCTGACAACTTTTATTTTTAATCGGTGGGCATGTGCCAAATTGGTTTGTTACTTATTTATAATGTAAAATGACAAGGGAATTGAATATGTGGAATATGATAGAGACATTTTCTTTCACATACCAAAAATTCTTTGTAATGAGACTATTTCTTACTTACCCTTTATGGACTCAAGGATTTTAAAGAGGTTTGATCAGATAACAACAATACCTTATATAACAACATGTGGTAAACATATTAAGTGGAACAATTATTTTTTAAAATCCATTTTAGTTCTGTGAAGACAGCTGGTCACATGCATAAAAAGAAATAAAAAATATCAAAATTTATAAAAGACTCACTCTGTTCTGATCCTGCAGTGTAGTAAATTACTTTGTGTGGCTTTTCTACCCAGAAGTCTTTGTAAACTCCAAGGTGGGATTTGCTATGAGCAAGGAGGAGCTCCTAATTGCTGAAGGTGTCCACCTGGAGTATTTCTGTTGGGAGTGGCACAAAACAATGTTCTGGGAGGTGCCCACTCTCTCTCAGGTGCTTAGAGTTCTGATGCTATGATCGGCTAGTTTGACCACCCTGCGGGCTCTAAAGGAGACCTCCTGGAGGCAGAACTCTCTCTGACTGCTGATTGAGGAAGACGTGCTGCTGAAAGAGACACGGGCTCCTGAGACACGCATTACTGGGAAAGAGACGCAAGAGACACGCATTGCTGAGTGAGACACCGAGGGACCAGCACTGCTGGGAAAGAGACTGTGAGAGACTCTTGGCTGAGGGATGGTGGGCTGGGAGAGAGACTGAGCGTTCTTCCTGAACTTGAGTTGTAGCCTGGTGCTTCCCTAATAAACCCTGTAATCTGTGAGTTCTGTGTGGCCATTGCAGCGAATTATCGAACCCAGGAGAGAGGTGGTGGGTGCTTTGGGAGGAACGGTTGGTGAAAGGGCTGGAGGGAGGCAGCATGTTTGGCCTTGCAGTAATAGGCCTTGGGTTACTGCTGGTAATCCTGTCTTCCTCTTGTGAGATTAGAGGAGGTCAGAACATGTGGCCTCCTTGCCGTTTTTGCAAATCCTAAAATGCCAATTAAGTAAAAATTCTGACTAAATAGACCTGTTTGTTTCTCCCCTAAAAGTAAAAGCATGCAAATTTAGTAGGAACAAACAGAAAAAATTTCAGAGATACAGACTTTCCATTTTTTAAAGAAGTATACAGTTTGAGGGGATTTATAGAACATTAAAAAATCCCTTCGGTTCTTCCCATAACCTGAAGGCTAGAGCTTTGAATATCTACTACATAAATTCATAGTGTGGTCCCAAGGACATCAGCCATCAAAACACCAGTGGAGCTGATTGCAATGAAGATTCACACGCCTCTGCAGAACTACCATGGAATCAGAATCTGTGGGGATACAGCCCGAGAACCTGCACTTTAAACTAGCTCACCAGGTAATCCTTAAGTACAATTAAGTTCCAGAACTAGTGTTGTGACAAAATCCTTCGATCTTATCAGAATTTCCCATCATCATCAGGAATACCCTCTTAATCCTTTGTGTCATAAATTAGTGAATTCAAGAGACAGAATACATTTGGATCATGCTATATGACATATAACATTTGGGGAGCTCTGGTGGGCATAGTGTCTAAGGCACTTGACTGCTAACCAGAAGGCTAGCGGTTCAAACCCACCAGACACTCCTCGGAAGGAAGGTTGGGCAATCTACTTCCGTAATGATACTGCCTCGGAAACCCAAGGAGGGGTCGCTATGAGTCCGGTCTGACTCGTCAGTATGTAACAACATATGACATTTGATCAGGCTATATGCTCCCTCAAGAATGCCAGTGTCTTCCCTTTCTTCTGTTCATCTAAAAACTGTAGTCCACTGTCATTAGGCTCTACTGAGCCCAGCTCCTTCTCTCTGTTGTCTACCTTTGCAAATCTCTGAAGCTTTGGCATCACTCAATTGGTCTTCAACATTTAGAATACTATTTGGCTCCTATTCCCACTGACTATTACAAAGAGACTGTATTTGTATATAATATTATAACATCTCAAAATATTTTTATAACCTTAATTATGTGTCTAAGGCATTTGACTACTACTTCTGTAGTGATAAAAAAATACACTAACTCACTGCCATCGAGTTGGATCCGACTCATAGCAACCCCTCTTTGGGTTTTCAAAGTGGTATTGCTAGGGAAGTAGATTGTCCAAACTTCCCTCTGAGGAGTAGCTAGTGGGTTTAAACTGCCAGCCTTCTGGTTAGCAGTCAAAATGCCTTAGGTACTACTGCCTCAGAAACCCAAGGAGGGGTCGCTCTGAGTCAGATCTGACTTGACAGCAGTGAGTTGGCTTTTTTTTTTTTAATTATTTTGATAAGGAGCTCTGGTGGTACAGTGCCTAAAGCATTTGACTGCTAACCAGAAGGTTGGTAGTTCAAACCCACCAGCCGCTCCACGGAAGGAAGATAGGCCAATGTAGTTCCATAAAGATTTACCATCTTAGAAACCCAATGGGGTTGCTATGAGTCAGAATCAACTCAATGGCAGTAGATGTTTTTTTCTTGAATTTTGATCAGCATTGAAATGTAGCAGCTTATAAATTGACATTGAGTCAGATGTGGAAACTGATATGCAGGGAAGTTAAATCCTTTAATAAAGGTCAGCTCATTTAGTGGGTGGCAGACTCTGAACTGGAACGTAGGCAGTCTAACATTACACTACTCTGCCTTTCAACCTGTCTCCTTAAGCCCATTTTATGGGCTCTGTATCTGTGGGATATTCCATCTATCCTTACGTGTATACCTGGTATTTATCTTTCAAAAATGGACTATATGAAAATTTAAATTTTACAAATGTGTTAGTACAGGATTATTCATCCTGGGGGGTTTAGTTGAAAACGGCAAAAATAATGATGCAGGAGCTCTGGTGGCATAGTGCCTAAGGCATTTATTTGACTGCTAACCAGAAGGCTGGTGCTTCAAACCCACCAGCCACTCCTCGGAAGGAAAATGGGGCAATCTACTTCTGTAGCGATACTGCCTCAGAAACCCAAGGAGGGGTCACTATGAGTCAGATGGAAGCAAAGGCAGTGAGTTTGGTTTGGTTTTGGTTTAATTCATTTTAATGAATGATGCCAGTGTGGATGATAGAAAGAAAATAAAACTGCAGCCATATCAAATGCATATAAAAAAGTTACTAATAACTGTGGTTCCTACTCTCCACTAACCGCATTTCCCCATTTAAAGATAACTATAAACCAAAAAACCAAACTCAGTGCCGTCAACTCGGTTCTGACTCATAGCAACCTCTCCTTGGGTTTCTCAGCCTATATCTCTATGGAAGTAGATTGCCCAATCTTAGGAAATGGTAAAAAAAAAAAAAAAAAAAAAACAAACCTGGTAGCACAGTGCCTAAGGCATTTGACTGCTAACCAGAAAGTTGGTGGTTCAAACCCACCAGCCACTCTGTGGAAGAAAGACTGGACAATCTACTTCCATAAAGATTTATTGCCTTGTATACCCAAAAGGGGTTGCAATGAGTCAGAATTGACTTGATGGCAGTGAATTTTTTTTTCCCCCGTATAGCAAAGGAAATAGGAACTATAAGCATAGGTTTAATATAATAAACTGGTGAATTTTAAACAGAGTTCTATCTAACTAGATTATTTGAAAAGTGCTCCCTGGGATGGGGTGGAAGGAACATGCATATGAATACAACAAGTATATATCAAAATGTGCAATGCTTGTTGTGTACACGTGTGTGTAGATTTTAGGGAAGAATGTCAATAGATCTGTTAGGAACTTTTACTTAAATGGCATTATAGGATTTTTCAGAAAGAGTTGACTTAGATTTCAGTATTTTTGATCCTCAG
>NW_006921782.1:1289133-1305682 GCF_000298275.1 Orycteropus afer afer
GTGGGGGATGGGGGGTGAAGTGGGAGGAAAAGAAGTAGTTAGTTGTGTGTAAATTTAAGCACCCTGAATTTAATGAAGAAAAAAATGTCATTACTGTGTGTTTATATATCTTCATGTGAAACAAGTACTTTTCTTCATAACTTGAGTTTACATAGGCTCCATCATGACACCCTTTAAGAATCTTTTTAACACCAAAATGGATTTTTCCAAATGAAAACTCCCATGATTTAGCTTTATTAACATCTGAATGAAACTTTCCACTAATTTGTCCAGAAGAGGGAACTGAGTTGTGTTTAGAGACCAATCATTTTGATGATCATTGATAGTAATGTTTTTATATTATCAGAAAGAAAAGTATGGAAACAGATATATATCTATATAAGTATATCTAGATATACACCTAGATAAAAATAATAATGTGGAGTCCAACTAGTATCTGAGAAGTGAGGACAGCCTGAGATGGACTCCTTGGCTTCCTTCTGTCCAAAAATTTTCTGTTTCCCTATTTCCTATGGTTACCACCATGGAACATGTTAAAATCTCAGTAGGGACTCTGTTTCAACTTTTCCTTTCAAAACACAGTGAGAAAGCTTAATGGAAAAAAATGTCCTTCCTATCTCCATGCCAGGAAGTGTAAGATCCACAAACTTAAAAGCCAGGCAAATAGTCTTTTATGTGCCCCAAAGCTCGGCAAGTGACCTAGTGCTACAAAAATTCCCAAATAGGCATGTGACCTGACTAATGTGAGATGAGTCAAGGAAAATGGAACCATCTGTACTTTTATTGGACAATCAAATAATTCCTCTCTGTCCATCCAAAAACACAATTTATACAGCATAAGGGAGATACAAGGACCTTTTATCAAAAAGAGAATCTACTTTAAAATTCTTAGTATAAGATGACCTGAAAAGTATAACCTGGTAAAACATACATGGAGATAAGCAAATGGGCTTATAAAACCATAATTGCCTTAAAATATTTGTTAGTGTACTAAAGCTTCTTGAAGACTTAACATGAGAAAATCCAGAAAAACAAAAGGAATTAATAAGTTGCAACAATCTTCAGGAAGTGGGTGGGTTAGGAGAACCCTTTCCTAATATAATAAAAGTAACCAGTGATTGAACTGTTACAGTGGTTAATGGCAAAGAAATAGCAATCATCTGTAGGGACATGTTAACTTTTCTACATGTTTAGGGTGCTATGCTGTTGGCTCTTAAAGCTATACGTCAACCACACATCACACTTCTGTCACTCCATATGGGAATTTCAGTAGATGTGTCTTACTTTTTAAGTTTTTAATCTTGGTAGTAAGGAGAGGGACAAAAGTAGTAATAGTATGCACAATTTAATACTAAAGGTTGAGCCTGTCAATATTGCACTTAACAAAACAAATATAAGTAGGAAGTGAGAGAGGCAAAATTGAACTAAGCAGGATACTATGGATGAGGTGACAGACTCTCCTCCATCTCATAAATTAACATGCACCCTCACTTTACAGTTAACAAAACTGTACTATAATTATAGTATTATAATATTAACAGCAGTAAACATGTAATATATCCATACCACAAGCCAAGTACTATATCAAGTATTTAAATACATCATCTTATTTAATTCTCAAAATTATCCTGCAAGGCAAATATCATTATTTGCATTCTATAGATGAGAAACTAAGGCTAACAGAGATTAAATAACCTGCTCAAGGTAGGATAGTACCTAAGCAGAAGAGCTAATGTGAACTCAGATCTGTCTGACTTCAAAATCCAGGATATTAACTACTATGCCAGTGGTTTCTAACCCTGACTACTTAATAGAATCACATGGGAACCACCCACCTCAGAACAATGAAATCAGAACTTTTTGCACATGGGGCTCAGACATAAGTGTTTGTTCCAAAGCTCTCCCAGGTGAATATGCTGCACTGACTCCCATGAAGGTCAGTAGACCATGCCAGCATGGAGCTAGAATCCAGTGTGCTCAAGCTCTCTGCAATGTCTTTTGCCGCTGTCTCACCATGTTCTCCTTGTCATGTTCTTCCATTATAAATATTCGGAGAAGCATTATGCATGTCAAATTTTTTTACAGAGCATTTGTCACAGCAGAATGTGGTCATAAGTATACCAAACAGAATCTTATTCATACCTATCTATAAGCTATGATGAACAAACACAAAGAAGACTCACATTTATCACTTTCACCTTCCCCCTGATAAAAAGTATAAGGCTGACTATAAATGTCCTTAAACATGGAAGCTGCCTTCTCTCCTTTCACAGATCGATGAGTTACTTCCTAGGGTTAAGGGTAAAGATCCAATTATCATTCTTTTAGAAATACTGTTTCACTCAGGATCTCAAGGCACCAAAAGTCAAATGAAACTTAAAAGTGAAGTGAAAATATCTCTACAAGAAATAAAATGAAATGTCATAGTAGGAAGATGGTAAGATTTTGAAATCAGACCACATAAGTTTTGTCTGTATTTTGCCACTTTTCTGCCATATTTGAGGTCATTCTGAACTTCCATTTCCTTATTTGAGGCAATAGCCCCTGTGTGTGTATGTGTTTAAACACGAGGCATTAATAGTACCTTCTCCAATTTTCCCTTAAAAAAAATCAAAACAGTTGCAGCTGAATCAGTTTTAACTCATGATGACCCTACACAGAGGCATACTTAAGGTAAGGCAAATTTATCCTAACCCCACTCGGGGAGGGGAGGTACCAATGAACAGTTTCTATTCACCATTGCAGTTTTCATCACCAGCTATGAAAGATCACTTGTTGTTCTTGTTGTTGTTATGTGCCCTCGAGTCAGATCTGACTCATAGCAACCCCTCCTTGGGTTTCCCAGGCAGTATCACTACGGAAGTAAATTGCCCCATCTTCCTTCTGAGAGTGGCTGATGGGTTTGAACTGCCAGCCTTCTGGTTAGCAGTCAAGTGCCTTAGGCACTATGCTAAGATCACTTAGCGATTTAAAAGTAATTGCCATAGCACTATTTTCAGTATATAGGTTGCTGACCCCACATGTGTCAGAGTGCAGTTGTGCTCTATAGGGTTTTTAGTGGCTGATTTTTCAGACAGATTGCCAGGCCTTTTTTTCCCATGTGCCTCTGAGTAGACTCAAACCTCCAACCTTTTCATAGCATGTGAGCACACTAACCGTTTGCAATAGCCAGTGCCTCATAGCTTTCCCTTAGAACAGTGATACTCAAAGTGTGTCCACAGACCAATGCATCAGCATCACTTGGGGACTTGTGAGAAATGCAAATTTTCAGTCCTCACCTAAGACAACTGATTCAGAAATTCTAGGGATTGGGCACAACCCAAATCAAACCCACTGCTATCCAGTCGATTCCAATTTATGGAGACCTCTAAAATGGTAAATCTTTATAGACTTAGATTGCCCCATTTTCCTCCTGCAGAGCAGCTGGTGGGTTTGAACTGCTAATCTTCTGGTTAGCAGTCAAATGCCTTAGGCACCGTGCCACCAGAGCTCCTTAGGGATGGGGCCCACCAATCTGTTCCAACAAGCCCTTCAAGTGATTCTGGTGCATCCACTTTCATTGGGTTGTTATCTAAAAATAAACGTGCATGAAATCGTTTGTATTACTATCTAATAAAAAAAATCTGAAACTTTCTTGCAGAAATATTTAGAAAAATAATGTTATGGCCTAAATTAGCTGGATAATAAGTTAATTTCTGATTTTCCCTTCGCATGTGTAGACAAGGCACAAGTCACACAAAGGTTATGCAATTAGCTTGGAGTCAAAGAGAAAGCAAGGAGTAGAACTGAGAAAGAAACCCCGGAGTGAACCTGATTTTAATTCAATCAAGCTGTTAAGGTACCAACCATGCACTTTCATCTGTAATCACAATGAACCTTTTTATAAACAAGTTTCTATCCTCTTAGCTTAAAAAAATATAAAAGTAGCTTTTTGGATTTTAAAATGGACTGACTTCTATAATTCCAGGCTAAAGCCAGCTCAGGAAACAATAAGAAATCACAAGATTTCTACAGTGAGCAAGTGCGGTTGCCCTGACCTCTTTCTATATGAATTGCAGACAGGACTCCTCTTCCTCACCTTACGTTTCTCATTATTCCAATAGTGGAAACCATGAGAAATAAAGCTCCTATCTAATTGTTGAATTCTCACTCTAATAAACAGACCATTATTTGGGAAGGACAGCAGTTAAAGGCTTGGCTTCTAATTGACAAGTTGGCAATTCTAATTCAGCAGCCATTCCGAGGGAAAAAGATGAGGCAATCTTCTGTAAAGTTTTACAGTCTAGAAACCCTATAGGGCAGTTCTACCCTGTCCTATAGGGTTGCTTATGGGTCAGAATCAACTTGAAGGCAACGAGCTTAATAGTATTTGAATATTATGAAACAAAAACTAGTTTTTAAGAGGTGCTTTAGGAGTATTTTTCCCCTACCTTCCTTAGTTCCTGTCACTAGTACTCTTTTTACTGTAATTTATTTGATATAGCTACTAAGATGCTCGATACTTTCACGTGCAAGGGTGCAGAAAAACAAACAGCAAGGGAATGTGTTGTTAATGAAATTCTCTGATTGTGCAAAGCACTTTGAAATTATCAGGGGGTAAACAATACTAAGAGGAAATGATATAAAATGCCTAGGTGCTTCAGCAATAGTCACTTTATAAATGCTGAGGAGACCAGACATGAATAGAATTTGCACTTATGCAGTTGTTGTGCATGTATATAGAGCATACAGTAGCTAATCTTTCAATAACATTAGTGAAATATTGTTGAAAATATTTTTCTTGCTGTCTTATTACTTTATTATTATTATTATTTTTAAATTTTGTATTGTGATTTGGGTGAAATTTTACAAAGCTGATTCATTTTGCACTCAGCAGTTCATACACATTTTGTTTCATGATAAAGATTACAATCCCCACAATGTAACAGCTCTCCTTCTACCTGTCTCCTTCTTACCTATGTATTCCTGCCTGCCTAGTTTTCTCCCTGTGCCAATGCTGCCCTTACGATTTCCCACGGTTGACTGTTCTAAGGAGTGTATCTCCCTGGTGTAGTTGTTCAGCTCATAGGGCTGTCTGTTATTTGGCTGAGAGCTAATCCCTGGGAGTGAGTCCAATTCCAGGCCCGAAGGGTAATGTGTAGTCATAGTTGGGGGGTGGGGGAATAGTCACCAGTCTGTATCTGACCAGCAACCCTGGTCTTTTTTATGTTTTTGAATTTTGTTCCACACTTTTCTCCCACTTTATCCAGGATCTCCAATTTTGAACCTTTTCATAGTGGTTGACATTAGTAGCTGGGCATTGCCTTCTTACTTTAAAGTTCATCATCTAGAAAAACACCTCTGTCTTAGTGAAGTGGTGAATGTGACCAAAGAGATAGGACAGAAGAATGAGAAGAGGCCTTAAATTAAAGGAGGGAATGAAGATTATTAACATTATTAGAAATGCTATGGAGATATGCACAAAGGTGATCTTTGAGGTACATCAAGAATAAATAATGCTGGTAATGTATGGAAGCGGAAGCATAATGAAGCTATATCGTTGCACATCAAAAATACAAACAGACATGCTGTTTTTGCTTGCTGGGCTATTTTCATAGTAGTTGTTGTTTTCAAATGGAGCCAGGGAAAGGAGACGTGAGGACTCTATTGAGTTGTTGTTGCTGTTTGTTTTGCTATAACACTAACCTCAACTCCGTATCAGACTCTGAAATAGTCCCATAAATTTAAAGCTTACCATGAAGTTGACCTCAATTTTCTTGCTGTTATTTTCCCCCAATGTCTGTTAAAAAGCAAATGCCCATTCATTAGGTTACTAAACCTAATGTCCATAATCACCCAATTTTTGAAGAGACAGAGGAGATGCTAAGTGTTGGGGAAATCCTCTAAGTTGTATGAGAAAAATCTCATTAAGATTCTGAGAAAGCAGAGACCTTGATACAAAGACTACCAGCCAAAATACAATTTTTTCCCCTCTTTTATTGTTAAATAAAGGATTGTTTCTAGGCTCTTTCTTGTCCCTGGTCACTAAAATGCAGGATTGGACTTGCACATCCAGCTATATTTCAAAATATCTCAAATCTTCTATCTTGGAAGAAGACACATATAAACCTCCTCAAAGACACACAGAAAAAGCAACTATGCAAGTTCAGAAAATGTTCACTTATTTCTAGAATAGGAAAATGGAGAGAGGTAATTATCAACTTAAGAAATGAAAGATAGAAACAATAATCATGATATCAATAGCAATACTTTAGATTGTAGAATATGTTTCATCCCAAAGAGTCACCTGTATTAAGGGAGATTCCAGGACATGGAGATCATTAGACTACATTTCCGTCTTCAGGATTCATCCAAAGTCAAGACTCTCTAGAAATGTGTGAATGCTCTCAGATCAGAACAAACCCTGGGACTGTGGCATAAAAGCATCTATCTCCCTGCCCCTTGTTCTAAAAGTTAACTATTAAACCATGTGTTGTTCATCCTGCTTTGGTTTACTCAATTCTAGAAATAAGGACTCACTGATCAGATCACCCTGGGCAATTGAACACCTACTGAAGCCTTTGTGAAGACTGTGTTCTTCCCACCTACCTTACCCAAAGGGCTTTTGTTATCAGACTATCAATACAGTGCTGCTGGTGAGGGATAGAACATATCTCCTTTTGAAGAACAAGTTCTTTCCCTCTCTTTGGGTTTGGTATACTCAACATTTTAAGTGCCTTTTTTTTTCCCCCTTCTCTCATTCTCATTTTTCTACTCTACTATATTCTTTTAATTATTTACAGGCTTGGTTGTCTGAACACTTTGTTCTAGTGGAAGTTGGCTGATTTTTTTCAACACCTTTTAGTGGAATGCGATAAAAGGCACATGGAGAGGGAATGGGTCTGAACAGTAGTTTTGGTTTCATCTGTGACAGCCAGGGATCTTTTCCCTTTATTGATTTTTCTCATGCACTGCCCAGTCTACAGCTTGAAATGGCTACAACAGTGTTTGAGAAATTGTTTGTTGGTCACTGTTCAAGCCATTTTTCAAAATAGTTGTTGCAAGCTCCGTTTCATTCTTACAAGGAGGGTTCTGTTAGAGTTGGTTTCATTTTCTTTGTGGAGTCATGCTTGCAGAGAAACAGTCTAGAATATTGCTTTTAAAGGTGATACAGTTGGGACTATAACCACATTGAATCTATATTCAAACTGTATTATACTGAGTCGTGTGCAGCTAAAAGGAAAAGAGGTCACACATCTTCAATCTTTTACACAAATATGAGCACCAAGTGACACAAATGTTAAAATTCACCAAGCACAACATGATGCACCACTGCTGAAAAGATATTTTCTTATGTCAATAATTCATGGAGATGGGCCTGGAGACAAGATATATTAGTGGAATTTTCCTCCATATTTTTGAAAAAGAGTATCTGTGACTATGCCTCAATGTCTATGTAATGTTTACATTTATGAAAACTAGAAAGATGAGGTTAAAAACAACCTGACAGAAAGGCCATTTTGAATAATCTTGAGAATAGCAAACTTTCTTATGCTTATCCTCTAGGGCTGTTAATTTTCACCTACATTTTAGTACTCAATATTTCATTAAGATGACTAAAACTTGATCTTGGGGCTAAGAGAAAGAGTGAAAATGGTGGCCAATATATTTCAGAATTATAAAACATGGCAATACTTACTTGAATTAAGAAAAACAACACACACAACAACAACAACAACAACAGGATTTTGGGCAGAATTTTACAGTGACTTTTAATAAATAAATAATAAAGTCTTTTGAATCCTCATAAAGTTAAAGAGAAAAATATCAATCCCACTTTAAATACAGAGTAATAAAGAAGTGAACACATCAAAATTGGTGATGGGCAGAGTTAAGAGACAGGAATTGAACATTATTGTGACTGGATGTAGGGGTGTGTGAAAGACGCAGCCTGGGAAAAGCATTGCTAATGAATCATCTAAAAGCCTAGCATCATACACTGAAATTTTTATATTTTTCTTTTCATAGAAATATTTAAAGAAAATACCCCAAATATTCCTGGGGTTTCTGTTTGTTTCATTCATTCATTCATTCTTTTTGTTTTTTCAAACTAAAATTTCACTCTAAATGCTAGGGGAATTTTAGGATTTTAGGAGCTTCTCTTGTAGGTTCTGACTCAAATGAAGTAAATAGCTGTATTTACTACTGTGTTTACTGTAGTAAACTAAGCTAGTATACACTAATATCCAGCCTTTGTTTAAAGCAAGATCTTAGGGTTTGGTGTATAATCTGGTGAACTCAAAGGTCCAGCTACACAAGAACAAAAGGAATAATAGGCCCAAGCACAACCCTGGAAAAGAAAGATTCTTATTTGAAGGCTAGTCTTACCACTGTGGTAAGTGGTAGCAAGTGAAGCTAAATTATATATTCCTATTCTCAGTCACCCTGAGGAAATGACAATATGCTATTTTCTGATATTTATTTTCAAAAACTGTAAAGTGCTATATAAGACTGGTATTTAAACTTCATAAGAGAAACAAAGGTTGATGCTGAATGAACTAAAAATATATTAAGAGTTTGCTTTATAAAAATAATAAAATAAAAACAGTAATTTGTTAGAAAATTTGGTGGGGAAAATTTCCAGAATCCATGTGTTAAGAATAATCAGTAGATTTTAGTTTTACAGAAGTAGACTAGGACAAGCCACAAGAGACTCTAGATGAGAAGTCAGAAACCCCTGGCCTATGAACCACACATTTTAGGCCTCAGTAACAACATATGACCTCAAACAAAAGGGATACACAAAGGAATTTACTTACCTTTGTGCACTTCTCATTTGAGGACATCTAGTGAATCCATAGGAGCTCTGATAGCGTAGTGCCTCAGGCACTAGACTGCTAACCAGAAGGCTGACGATTCAAACCCACCAGCCACTCCTCAGAAGGAAGGTTGGGCAATCTACTTCCGCAGTGATACTGCCTGGGAAACCCAAGGAGGGGTCGCTATGAGTTGAGTCCAACTTGAGGGCACAACAACAACAAGTGAATCTATAGCTTTGGGTTCATATTTCTACAAGATGACAACACAATAAATCTCACCATTACTTTGTTTGTGTCGACAAAATTGGCTATGCCTCCAAATAAATCATACCACAAACTTTGTTTACAACCACCAATAAAATGTTAGCAGACATAGCATGTGGTAACGGAGAAAGCATGAGCTTTACAATATTGGAACCTTGGGTTTGTGTCCCATTTCCACACCTTAACAAAACATTTAACTTGTTGAAGCCTTAGTTTTCTCATCTTTCAAGTAAACATAATGATACCTATTTCCCAGAATTGTTTTAAGAGTTAAATGTAAAGTGCTTGGTGAAGAGAGGTCACTCAGCAAATGGCCAGCAAAACTGCATACAAAAAAATTCAGACAGAATGTTTTTAGCAAAAACTGTTGCTTTGTGAGCTAAGTCTGGTATCCACATAGACTGGTTTTGCCTGATAGAAAATTTATTTAGCCTAAATCACTTGGTCAATTTAGCAACACTCTTTAGAAATTTTTAAATGACATTTCCCAAAGGTCAAGCTAGCTTATGGCTATGTGGAACTATTGTATTTAAAAGGGAACTTCATTCAGTTCATAAATGGTATATCTAACCTTGTTCCCCAAACCTAGGATCATAAAGACATTCTATCATAAAGAGTAAAAGTGACATTTAGAAAATCAGGTCTTTAAAAACTATAGAAGGGAATGAATGAAAGTAGTCAGGATGACATAAACTGCCCCAGGTCAAAGCAACGTAGACGAGAAAGATGCCCTGTAAAAAATGGGCCAAAGATGAGTACGAATGGAACAGCACTTTAAACACTTGAGAGAGATGAAGGAGTCAAGAGTAATATAGAGCCTCATAAAACTGTAGGTAGAAAGGTGATCAAAACTCTGACTATGAAGTGAGAGGTAAATGAAGATTCAGGAAGATGTGTCTGTGGGAAGAAATGCAGTAGGAGCAGAATTCCTAAAAATTGATAAGAATTTAGGAATAAAATAATTAAATGGTGCGTCCTAAGGTGGTGGTAGTTGCAGAAAATACAAATATTGATGGGTTAAATCAGGACTGAGGAAAATATAAGCCAAATATGGGTATCTCTGAGGGGAAAAAAATAGGCAGCTTGGGACTCAACTGTCATCACAATTCATTTGTGTTTCACATCCCACTGTTTGTGACATTAACAGAATTTTGAATTTAGCAATGAACTATTTTTGTATTGTGAATCTCTGCAGCCATTTTCCATATGTAGCTACCACTGCAACTAGCAATAATACCCTTTTGATCTTTTAAATGTTTCTAGTCAATACTATTCAAATTAGGGGGTCACCTAAGGGTTTCCCAAGCTAATTTACTTTTGCTAACATTTAAGTGGGAGCACTGTCCCTGCTCTTTATTTGAATTAAACCCAAATTATTTGAACATTTTAGTAATAACTCCTTGGGTGGTTTTTGCTTTTATTGTCATTTTTCTAAAGGATGAAGTTAGTTTTAGAATTTTTGAAATTAACTTATTTTCATTTAACTCATATAATTAAAACAAATATTTACATGAAAGCATTTAAACAGATACAATTTACATGTAGTGTTCCTATTGTGTGTCAAACATTAAGCAAGGCAATTTCAGGTTTTACTATTATTTATACATTAATGAGGACTAAGGTATATTTGACCTAGTCCATGGATTTTCAATCACCTCATATACATGTGAAAGTCAGACAATCAATAAGGAAGACTGAAGAAAAACTACTGGCTATGAATTATGGTGTTGGCAAACAATATTGAATATACCATGGACTGCCAGAAAAACAAACAAATCTGTCTTGTAAGAAGTACAACCAGAATGCTCCTTAAAAGTGAGTATGGTGAGACTTCATCTTATGTACTTTGGACATTTTATCAGGAGAGACTAGTTCCTGGAAAAGGACACCATGCTTGGGAAAGTAGTTGTTATTGTTATGTGCCGTCCAGTTGGACCCAACTCATAACGACCCCTCCTTGGGTTTTCGAGGCAGTATCACTATAGAAGTAGATTGCCCCATCTTCCTTCCGTGGAGTGGATTTGAACCACCAGCCTTCTGGTTAGCAGCCAAGTGCCTTAGCCACTACACTACCAGAGCTCCCTGAGGGAAAGTAAAGAATCAGTGAAAATCCATAAGATGGATTGACACAGTGGCTGCAACAATGGGCCCAAACATGGCAACAATTATGAGGATAGCACAGGACCAGGTAGTATTTTGTTCTGTTCTGGAGCCTCTATGAATCAGAACTGACTCAAAGGTGCCTAATAACAACTATTGTTCATTAAGAGTGTAAACTTTTATGTTTACACTCATATTTTTGTTGCTATGGTTAATGGCTATCATTTATTGAGTAGCTATATGTTCCAAGAACTCCATGAGGTTTTATATACGTATACTTTGAAATTAGGATATTATTACTCTTGTTTTCATTTGAGTACTTAGATACAACAAGTAATTTATTGTGGAGGGTAAATTATGATCAGACAATGTGTAAATGGCAGAAATGATGATCAAACACATGATTGAGTGACAATAGAATCCACTTTTTTCCACTATATATATAGCATTGCCTTTTGTACTGAAGCAAGACTACAGTTTTACAAAGGTAATATAATGTTCTGTCAAGACTACACACAACTGCTTTTTCTAATATCTTCTTATCTTATTGTGTTATCATTCTCTTAAAATTGTTTACACTTCTACAGAACATCCAGTAAATGTTTGCATGCTGTTGCTTATAAAATATAATCAACTCAATAACCATACTTTAAGCACCTACTATGTGGCAGTAGCGTAGTGACTAAGGCACTTGACTGCTAATCAGAAGGCTGGCAGTTCAAACCCACCAGCCATTCCTCGGAAGGAAGGTTGGGCAATCTACTTCCGTAGTGATACTGCCTCGGAAACCCACGGAGGGGTCGCTTTGAGTCGGGGGCGACTTGACGGCACATAACAACAAGACAACAACATGTGGCAGTACTAAGCTACGTATCATTACTCACTATCACACTAAAACACAAATCTTGACCATATATCGATAATCCTCTCCTTGGAGATGTCCTTTTTAGGTAAAATTGTATTTCTAACCCTTTTCAGTCACTGATGATACAAAGAAAGATGGCGTTATCTGAAAAATACTAGGGGTTTGGATTTAAAGTTCCCTTTAATAAAACAAGCCTAGTTAATCACAAATTGTTGAAACAAAATCTGTACACAAAGGGCATTTAAGGCAGATTTGGATATTATTTCTACCTAGAAACAGAAAATTAGTCTTCATAATGCCACTTATCTAGTGAGCTAAATCATATTATAATTTTCAGCTATAAAATTCAGATTCTTAATGTGTATAGCACAGATGATATCTCTGACCCACCCTCAGTAGGAAATGTGTTTTGAGTTGTTTTGTCAGTAGTGATAATGGGGTTACACTGGAAAAAGTATATTTCCAGCAAGTTTCTCTGGTAATGGAAATAATTGCAATAGTAATTAATAATAGTAATCATCATCATAATAATGATAGCATTTATTCAATACCTTACTATGTGCCAAGTACTGTGAATAGCAGTTAACATGCATTATCTTATTCATTTCTTAAAACATCCTGTGAGGTAAGTACTGTTAATATTCCTGCTTAACAGAGAAAGGCTTCAAATAATTTGCCCAAGATCACAGTGATAGATAGGAGGTATAGCCAGGATATGATCCCAAGAAGACTGACTCTGTCATAATTAAATTTGGTAGTATGACAAGTGCTATGAGTGTTTGTCTGGGAGGATACTGGACTTGTGTTGACCCATCTACATCACTAGACTTGAGACCCATTTAGTGTGTAAGCCAAAATCTGAAGACAGCTTATAAGAGTTAAAGTTTGAGTTGCTGACATCCACACTGCCTGCTCATTAAAACGCTCCCTTTTGAGAAGCCAGTGACTGACTGGCATAATGCCTAGAACATAAGACATGCTCAAAAAAGCATCTGATAAATGTGAACAATGGTTTTTTCTAAGAGACGGATTAACAGGTTATTTCCTTTTTTTTTTTTTTTTTAAAGTAAGTTTTCCTATTGTCTAAAATATATTCATCATAGGAAAATTTTATTAAGGTAATCAGAGAAGAAAACAGATTTTTTTTTTTTTAACTAAATTTTACATTTACCTAAATGTTTTTAGTATTAGGTGTTTGTTGTTGTTAGGTGTCATTGAGGTGGTTTTGACTCCTAGCAACCCTCTGTACAACAGAATGGAACACTCCCTGGTCCTGCGCCTTTCTCATAATTGTTGCCATGCTTGAGCCCATTGTTGTAGTCACTGTGTCAATCCATCTCCTTGAGGGTTTTCCACTCTTTGCTGACTCTCTACTTTACCCTTTTCCAGGGTCTGGTCTTTTCTGACAATATGACCAAAGTATGAGAGAAGAAGTCTGGTTCTTGCTTCTACACAGCATTCCAGCTGTACTTCCTCCAAGGCAGATTTGTTCAATCTTCTGGCAGGCCATAGTACATTCAACATTCTTCCCAACAACACAATTCCAATGCAGCAATTCTTCTTCAGTCTTCCTTATTCATTGTCCACCTTTCACATGCTTATGACACTCCTGAAAACACCATGGCATGGGTTAGGCTCACCTTAGTCTTCAAAGTGACATCTTTGCTCTTTACCATGTTAAAAGTTATTACTGAAACCCAATGCCATTGAGTCAATTCTGACTCATCGCAACCCTCATAAGTTTTCCAAGGCTGTAAATCTTTATAGAAGCAGAGTGCTTCATCTTTCTTCTGTGGAATGGTTAATGGATTTGAACTATTGACCTTTTGGTTAGCAGATGAATGCCTTAACCACTGCATCACCAGAGCTCCTTAAAGGTTGGTTGGTGTTGTTGCACGCCATTGAGTTGTCTCCAACTCATAGCAACCTTATGTACAATAGAATGAAACACCGCCTGGTCCTGCGACAACCTCATGATCCCTACTACACCTGAGCCCATTGCTGCAGCCACTGTGTCAATCCATTTTGTTGAGGGCTTTCCCCTCTTTTGTTGACCCTCCACTTTACCAAGCATGACATCCTTTCTCCAGAGAATAGTCATGGTCTGACAACATGACCAAAGTAGGTGAGACAAAGTCTGGCCATTCTTGCTTCAAAGGAGCATTCAGCTGTACTTCTTCTAGGACAGATTTGTTAGTTCTTTTAGCAGTCCATGGTACTTTCTGCATTCTTTGACAACACCCCAACTCAAAAGCCTCAATTCTTCAGTCTTCCTTATTCGTTGTCCAGCTCTCACATGCACATGGGGCGATGGAAAATACTGTGGCTTGGGTTAGGTGAATCTTAGTCTTCAAGGAGATATCTTTATTCTTCAGCACTTGAAAGAGGTCTTTTGGAACAGATTTCCCCAATGCAATGCATCTTTTGATGTCTTGACTGCTGCTTCCATTAGCGTTGATCAAAGAAATCAAGTAATGTGAAATCTTTGACAACTTTATTCTTCTCTCCATCTATTGTGATGCTGCTTATTGGTCCAATTGTAAGGATTTTTGTTTTCTTTATATTGAGGTGTCTCAGTTAAAACAAGACTCCCCCTGGAAAGCCTTTCTTGTTGCTTTGTTCTCTGACCTTCTCTAGTATCACACTCCTTACTTTATCTTCCAAAGAGACTTATCAAAGTCACTTACTATTGTTAATTGTTTCTCTTCACTACTAAATGTTAAGTCCCTTTCAGAGTGGCCCTGTATCTTATTTACCTCTTAGATACCTAGGTATCCAAAGTGCCTAGCATTCAGTTCAGTGAAAAAAATCCCAGACCATACATCTACTTGAACAAGCAAAGTGATGAAAAAGAACAGTTTTGTGATTGACTGTGTACACTTATTGGTCCTTGCAAGGGTCATGCTTCTCCCATTACATTATGTGCAGGTCTCCATGGAAAGGAGCTTCCAACAGCAAGGAACATCCTGAAGTAACTGGCCTGTTTCCTGGACAACTTTACAAATGGATACAAAAATACCTGGAATTCACATATTTACACACATACACAAATAATATGAGGATACTTAGAAGTCATGGGAAAGACAGGAAGGAATGTCTCAAAAGTAAAGCATATTATTTTTGCTATTTATATTACTTTAAATTCTACACTTCGAGGTTTATTCCCTCTCTACTCTACTATAATGAAAGCTTCATGAAAACAGAAACTCTACTTTATTTACCAGTGTATCCCTAATGCCTAGAAGAAGGCATGACACTCAATACTCAATAAGCATATGTTGAAAAGAAAGGAAGAAAAAGAAAGAAGATACAGAATTTCCCACAATATTTCTCATTGTTCTGGAGATAAAGTGTGTGTGTGGGGAGATCCTAAATACTTTTTTAGGAAAACATAAATCACAAGTGAAATTGCTAGTTCTCATTCTGTTCCTCAGATCAGCTACCTAATGCTCATGCACACATTGTCCCTTCTAGCTTGTCAACACCCTGTCTCTGGTACAACCAGAACTTGTAGAGCAAAGAGCACTGGGCAAGAGCAGCCTGGGCCCCTCCATATTGTGCCCCACATGCCAACTAGGGCTCTAGTATTTCTTGCTGGCCAGCTGAGCCACCATCCAAAAAGAAAAACATCCCAGAAAACTCAAACCCATTGCTGTGGAGCTGATCCCAATTCATGGTGACCCTATAGGACAGGGTAGACTTAACCCATAAGGATTCTAAGGCTTTATATCTTTATAGAAACAGATTGCCACAGATCTTTTTCCTTCAAAGAGGCTGGTGGGTTTTAACCTCCAATCTTTTGGTTAGCAACTAAGTGTTTAATCACTGTGCCATCAGGGCTCCTTGAGCCACCAGAGGGGATTCATAATATTTAGTGCACTCATACATCTATCTCTTCTTTAAAAGAATCCTAGCAGAGAGCTCTCGTAGCATAGTGGCTAAGACACTTGCCTGCTAACCAGACGGCTGGTGGTTCAAACCCACCAGCCACTCCTCGGAAGGAAGGTTGGGCAATCCTACTTCCGTAGTGATACTGCCTCAAACCCAAGGAGGGGTCGCTGTGAGTCGGGTTTGACTCGATGGCACATAACAACAACAACAAAGCAATAGATGGGAGAAATGGAATTAGGAGGTCCCCAGGATACTACCATTCCCTGCTTTGGGGGTACAGTCTCCCACGGGGGTAATAAGGAAGACTCTACAGGTGTTCTTTATGTCTTGCAGCTCCCAAATTGTAGCAAGCTTCTATTACATTAAATTGCTATCTATAAATGTATACTGATAGTGCTTTAAACGCAATCTGGTCCCTTGAATTTTACTCAAAGAGGAGCTAATGTGTCATTTAATACTTACATTCTTTAATAAATTATCCTAGACTATTTAAACTGCTTCAGACAACGGACTGAATCTTTCTTACTCATCTTTGCAAATCTAGTATGAAGACCTAACATGTGACCTAGCTCATAGAAGTTCTTGATGAATAATAGCTAAACATTGTTTAAAATGTTTTCTAAAATAGTGC
>NW_006921782.1:1310497-1332716 GCF_000298275.1 Orycteropus afer afer
GTGAGTTTGGTTTTAACTCCCTATTTTTCATTAGATCATAGTCTTGCCAATATCACTGCAGTAACCATAGCTGTTGCTGCTGCTGCTGCTTTCTTTCCTTTTTTTAAGAATCCTAACCACTGGGATTGGAAAAAGGTTGCTCAACTCTACTTCCCTATAAATCCCCCAGAGAAAGTATTGCTTCTGCTACTGACCTGATCTTTCACTTTCTGCAGCCCTTTGAATGGTTCTCAGTGTGAGTGGAAATTCAGAGTTTGTCATTCCCAAGAACTTTTTTGAGGTCTTTTATGTATTAAATATTAGAAATTATTTTGGTTATATAGTGCCATTCTAACAGAAAATACCACAAATGGGTGCCTTTAACAGAGATTTATTCTTACTGTTTGTTGTTGTTGTTATGTGCTGTGGAGACGGACCTGACTCATAGAGACCTCTCCTTGGGTTTCCAAGCCTTATCACTATGGAAGTAGATTGCCCAACCTTCCTTCCGAGGAGTGGCTGGTGGGCTTGAGCCGCCAGCCTTCTGGCTAGTAGTCAAGTGCCTTAGGCACTATGCTACCAGAGTTCCCTTTACAACATTAGGACATCTTAATACAGAAATCATAAAGAACAGAACAAAAATCGCCAGTAATCCCTGTTTACTCTATGGAATACTGCCTTCTAACATTTTAAAAAATAACTCAATGATTTGCCTATCAGTTTCTCCAAGGGAGAAAGATGTGGCAGTCTGCTTCCATAAAGATTACAGCCTTGGAAACCCTATGAGGCACTTCTCCCCTGTCCTTACAGGCTTATTATGTGTTGGAATCAACTCAACAGCAACAAATTTCATAATCATATACTTCTATATCTTTCACATTCTAAATAAATAATTTGACTATCCTTAACATTAAATGTATGCTCACTATTTAGAAGGCTAGAAGTATGAGTTCAAAGTGTCAGCTCTAGAGCCTGGGTGAAAGTCCCTCAACCTTGGGTTTCAGCTGTGCTTCTTGCTCCTGGCCCACTGGAGCTGGAGGCATCTCTTCACTCAGTCAGCTGCTGGCTGCTGAGGCTGACAAACCCAAGGTTGATGAGGGCACAGTCCCAAAATTATCAAACCACATAGCAGGTCACTAATTCAAGTCCATTAACAGTCCCAAGACTGGCAGACAGCATGGCAGGCTGCTGAATGATAACTTGGCTACATGCAGGATTCAAGCATGCCAAAAGCTGCAGAGACCTTTCTCAAAGCTTCTTCTTATATTCTGGAAGCAGGCCATATCCATAAGGCAGCTACTCAGCTGCTTCAGTACATTCCACCATGGAGCTGATGACATCCAGCTGCCCAGACATTCAAAACCAGGCCCAGCCAAGGTGACACATAACCTTACCTACCACAGAAATGAATGGCGAAAAGCATTTTATTATTCAATGGATGCTGTAAATTGCATAACTTGTCACAGTTTTGTCTTTTAAATTGGCTGCATGAAAGTTTAAAAGTAAACATATAGTACTTCATTGAATGTATTTTGTGTGCTGGCCTCATTCCTAACTCCATTTTTATATTCTTACACTTGCTTTTTTTTTTTTTGGCTCTATTTTGTTTATCTTTCTTATCTATCTCTAACATGTGTATTTTGCTATATTATCTGTTTCTTTCAGACACTTTAATTCCCTATTGAAGCAAGGTGGCAGAAATAAATAAAACAAAAAATGTGTGTGTATTTGTGATATATATATATATATATATGTCCAACATACATCCACATAAAAAAGGGAAAAACTAACCTCTTGAAATAATGGAGATATTTCTTGGTATTTGGGTTAATAGATCTATTTGGTTATTAGCAGGATTATAATTGAGGGAGGCATAAAATTAAAATACAACCATGAGGAGATCTACAGGTATTTTCAGTACCAGACATTGATTCTGGCATCCCTCAATTCTGAAAGCCAATTGTAGTGCTTTCAAAAGTTTATGCTTAGTCTTTAGAGTGTGCACAAAAAACATCACATCTCAATCAGTAAATCAAAGTGCAAAATAGAACAAAATACTCACTGCCATAGAGCTGATTCTGACTCATAGCAACCCTATAGGACAAAGTAGAACTGCTCTATAGGATTTCTAAGGTTATAAATCCTTACAAAAGCAGGCTGCCTCATCTCTCTTGCATGCAGTAGCTGGTGGGTTTGAAACTCTGATCTTTCGGTCAGCAGTTGATGTTTAAGCACTGCATTACCAAAGTGTCTTAAAATCAAGTGTGCAATTATGAAAACATTTTTTATTTTAAAAAATATTATATATATATGTGTTGTTATATATCATATATACATATATACACAAACACACATATATATACATACATATATATTGTTATATACACATATATATGTATATATGTGTATGTATGTATACACAACGTATGTGTATGCATGTGTATATATGCACACATATATATGTATATAACACATATAACCAAACACTTCAGTCTTTGATTTCCATTATTATTTCCTTTTAATTATATAATTTGAATTAAGGAATCTTTTGTGCATTGTGAGCAACAAAGCAAGCCTATATTTCATGCTGAGTTTAGTCTATTTTCTGCATTTCCCTCTGACTTTAAATGACCCAGCCAATCTCAGTGTGACTGTAATAAAACTCAGGTAAGTTAGGAGAACTTTAATTGGGCAGTATACATCTTAACAATGATACTCATCTTGATTTGTCCTCTTTTGGCCAGTCTGGGCTAAAATATTATGTCTGGGATTTTAACATGATTCTTATTCTTGTTTATTTCTGAATCTCTTATCTTTCCAGATATCAAAGGAACATAGTACCATCCTGGGAATGATGCCAAGTTATGTTTCTTATCTCCTAGCATAAGCAACCAATAGCTGATTCATACTTCCATTACATCACAGTTGGAAGAAAGAAGTGTTCTTTAGTGTGGCTTCCGCATATCTCTTGCCACTCATTTGTAGACAGTCCAGAAGCTAGCATCTGGACTTCATTTTTGTTCCAGTGGTCACCATTTTATAATGTTTCCTCCGTTCAGTGTGAATTTAACTGATGACATGTCAATCCAAAATTCCAAAAGGGATTTACATTCAGTGGGTTAAATCAGAAAGAGAGGATTATTATTAATTTGACATAGGTTCCTGTCACTCAACAATATTTTGCCATTCGTTCTCCAAATATCAAAAGGGTATGATGATACACACTATTCTCCTACAGAAAACTAAGAAATACATGGGAAAATAATTGCATGCAAAAAAAAAAAATAATAATAATAATAAATAAAGAAAAATAATTCAGAGTGCTTTAATTTTTTTTTTTTTTTTAATCTTGCAAAGAGTTCTGGTTCAATTTTTGAGCCTTCCCAATTTCTCATAATTCTATGGTATTCATAATAAAGCAGGCAGATGGTTTAGTCTCCAAACATATGCTTTAAATGCCCCTTTTGCTATTTCAAAATAATGGACCAAATTGTGCCCTCAAATTGTCACAAGAAACTTTAAAGAGGCTGTCTCTTGAAATTTGAGGACAAAATGTCACCCAGTGGGAATTAAAGCTTTAAAATGTATAATTTCTAAATTTTTATAAACACTATTCCATATACTTAGATAAATAGTATTTTTAAAAACGAAAATGAGATAGTAAGGAAAAATCTTAAGTAGCACAATATTGCATAGTTCAAGGAATAGATTAGAAAGAAAACTATATTTTATTTGTTCTCATTCTCCAAAACCTTACGAGAGTTATCTGATTTAATTTCTGTATGATTGCCAGAATTTCCATTTTTATTATTATTTGTATTATTACTATCATGTAGATGTTTTATTGTTAAAGCACTTTGCAATTATTAATTACCTAATTTAGTTTAAATTATGTTTATGCCTTTGCTTTAAATCCATATTATTCATAGTTATTACAACCCTAAAATGCTATTTCACCAGCCAATTATTTTCATTTCAAAAACAGTTGGTTGTCAATGAAGGCATATTTTCCAGGTTTTCACAGACTATATAGTTCACCCTCGGTGGGCATGTATGTTTCTCAGCAGTTCTGTTCACATAACCTTATAGTATTTACAAGAATATCTATTTTTCTTCATGTCAACATTTTATACATAGGATGAGCTTTCATTTCTATATTTATATTTCTATGTATTTAAATTTGGTTTAAAAAAAGTATCTAAATAGTCTCTCCTACCTTACAATATCTGGAAAACAGTAATTTGATGAACATTACAGATTTTAATAAAACTACACAATTGACAACAAGGACAGTTTGGTTATTATAAAAGTCCAAAGTTTAACAAATTATTTCAAAATGATAACGTACCTTTAGAAAGTCTGAACAAGGACTAGCTTGGTGCTAATGTAAAAATAATGTTTACTTTTAAAAACAACTGTGATAGTTGTACCCAAATATGTCTGGGATTCTGTTAAGACAGGCCATAATTAACAATGTTGGAAATTACTAAAGATCCTTAAATCAAACAATAATTTTATATATCTACTCACAAATAACTGAGCAAAGCTTGTAACTATTACTGGTGCAAAAAGTAGCATTAACATTCTGCTGATAAAGACAGAAAGTAACTCTGAAAAAACCTGCCCTCTTTCTCACTTGTCTAACTTTCACAATAAATGCAGCACTGAAACTAAATTCTCGGTCAAGTTAGAAATCTGCCAAACAGTATTCCAATAAACAAGTTGATTTAAGAAAAGAATAAAAATAATATTTAAAACGTATGCTTTTCCCTTTATCTATCCCTTGCTTCCCCTTGTTCCTCCACTCTCCGTGCGCCCATAACCACACTTACCTGCATAAGTCTGAGACATCAGTCTATGTATTTTTTTTGAAATGTACTCTGTACCGATGCATTTTTCTGTGTTTCTTTCTAACCCTCGGGAATGTTAAGAATTTAGGAAGAGAGCCACAGCTTAAGAGAGCAATTATTTGCCAGTAAATACTCAATTTGCTTGTCCTGTGATTTCTCTTCTAACTTGCATATTCAATAATCCATCCCTGACTGCGTCACGAGCACAAAAAGTCTTTTCTCCAGAGGAGAACACTTTCGCCAATCAACCTTCAGCCATGCCAGGGCACAGCTCGTCAGGGTGATTTGTTAGCTTTAATTAATAATTCCTCACGCTGGCCATTTTAACAAATAAAGCAATGAGACTGGGGCGCTGGATGGGTATGATTCAGGCCGATAAAACTACAGTGGGGAGGGAGTGGAGAGGGAGTGGGGAGGGGTGGGGTGGACTCAGATGCCGTTTATAAACACCTCTAATCATACTCTTTCAGTTTACAGTATAGAGGACATCTCAGCTGAATTACCATGTTATGTCCACCAATTTGTATTCAGATGGGAGCCATATGTTCCTCCACTTTATCTGCTGGAGTCTCCCTGGTGCCAACACAGTCATCAGGAAGACAACATTTACAAAAAAGGTCTCTAGGCTCTGGATTGCAAAAGTTTACTTCAGGGTGAAGTTAAGAAATCAGACATATATGGCACTTCTCGATGAGCCTGTAAAGTCTGGAAACACAGAGGTAAGAGTTATGAGTGTCAGATTTACTCTTATTCTGCTGTGTGACACTGGGCATTTTGTTTAGATTTTTTAAATCTTATACCTCTTCCTCAAAACAGTTAACAATGGTTGATTTGTTCATGCATTCCACAAACATTTAATGAATCCCAGCTATATGTTGAGCACTGTATTAAATGCGGAGAATTTTTTGGATAGTTTTCCAGTTAACCTTTTTTAGTTCATTGATTGTAATCAAATATATTTTTAAAATATACAGATAATGTGCTTAACAAAGTCACCAACAAGTAGGTGTGAATAAAAATAAGGATTCATAACACTTTCTGTCTGGTCCAATAATCAGTAATTGACACAACACTTGAGTTCAGATGCAAAATGATGCTCAGAGTAAAAACAAAGGACATAAATAGATTTAAGATGTTTTCCATAGATTAGAAAATGTTCCCCAAAGTGACTGGAGCACTCAGAAGCTTATCAATCTGTTTATAAATAACACCAAAAGGTTCACAAGCAATTGAGAAAAAAAAAATATAGGAAATATTACTCATGTCTCTGATCTAATATATGTGTGACTTCAAGTTCATTAATTTATTGGACACATATTTATTGAACATTTACTTTATCGCAGAAGTCCCTGGGAGGCACAGATAGTTGAAAGCTTGACCACTTCATGAAATGTTGACAGTTCAAGCCCACCTAGAGGTGCCTTGGAAGAAAGACCTGGTGATCTGCTTTAGAAAATTCACTGCCTTAAAAATTCTAGGGAGCACATTCTCCCCTGAAACATATGGGGTCACCGTGAGTCATCAATTCCAGGGCAAATGTTTTGTTTGTTGGTTTTTAATCCTATTCCAGGAACTGAGTACTACAAGGCATCATGAGATCAATAAAATAAGATACAACTCACCTTGAATATGCACCAAAAAAAAAATAAAAATAAAAAAAAAAAAAAAAAAAACCAAACAACTGTAATAAAATATAGCAAGAACAATGACACAAATATACATAAGAGCCTGGGCAGGACTCCTAGAAGAGGTACATGAACTGTTTCAAAAAGTAGACTAGAAGTGCCAGCGGTAGGAAGAAAACTAACTTTTGAATGCTTACAAGGGTCAGATAACCAGTTCAAGAAAGTATGGAATTTAATGCATAATAATTTTATATCCATAATGGTAAACAGTTCAGGATTTAAAAATAAAACTCTTAAGAAAAAGGAATCACTGAGACTCTATTGTCCTGACATCATTATAAAAGTATGCAGCATCTCTGGAAATGGCACAAAGAGAGACAATCTATGTCCTCCTCACTCTCAGTATGTTTCAGTTGTCATAAGCAAATAGGAAGCATGCGTGACACATGCTGCCTTTTTGTGTTTTCCAGCCCATTTATCTTCCTTTACCATGTGTATACTTGTATAGCTTCTGTTTCCTTTGCACTATAAAATAAATCATATTTGCTTGACTGTTAAAGGAAGGGGGGCAGTCTATATCTATTTAGTGACCATACAAATACTTCTGGCCAGAGAACACACACTACACAATGCTAAGAGTAAGAATGTAAATGTAAGTGTAGAGAAGAAATGATACCCCCCCCCCCAAAAAAAAAAGGCTCTTCCAGAGTCAGAAAATACTTCTGGAAATTGCATACAGTTCTTAGTTAACATTGGACACTTTTGTTTTATACTAAATTCAACAATGTGAGGCAGCACCCAGATATTGCATTTCTCATAGATCAGTAATATCTAGTCAATTTGAAGAACTGACACACTTCATTAATCCATTTAAGACATATTTATTGAGATCCTATGTGCCACCACTAGTCTGTCAGTTTGTCATACTGTGGTGGCTGTGTGTTGCTGTGATGCTGGAAGCTATGCCATCAGGATTTCAAATCCCAGCAGGGTCATCAATGGTGGACAGGTTTCAGTGGAGCTTCCAGACTAAGACAGACTAGGAAGAGGGACATGGCCAGGTCTACATCTCAAAAAAAAAAGGCCATTGAAAATGTTATGAAAAGCCATGAAAGACTGTTTATTTTGTGCTGGAAGATGAGCCCCTCAGGTTGGACGACACTCAAAATAAAACAGAAGAGCTGGCCCCTCAAAGCAGAGTTGACCTTAATGACAGGGATGGAACAAAAGGTTCAGGACCTTCATTTGCTGATGTGGTGTGACTGAAAATGAGAAGAAACAGCACAAACACCTATTAATAATAGAACATAAAATTAATCTATCTAGAAAATTTGTCAAAAAAGAAATAGAACACATAAATATTGATATCCTAGGCATTAGTGAGCTGAAATGGACTGGTATTGGCCATTCTGAATCAGAAAATCATATGGTCCACTATGCTGGGAATGACAAATTGAAGAGAAACATAGTTTTATTCATCATCAAAAAGAACATCTCAAGATATATCCTAACGTACATGTTGTCAATGATAGGATAATATCCATATACCTACAAGGAAGACAAGTTAATACTACCAGTATTCAAATTTATGCACCAATCACTGAAGCCAGAAATAAAGAAACTGAAGATTTTTACCAACTGCAGTCTGAAATTGACCCAACATTCAATCAAGATGCATTGAAAATTACTAGTGATTGAAACGCAGGAGTTAGAAATAAGGAAGCAGCATCAGTAGATGGAAAATATGTCCTTAGTGATCAAAATGAGGCTGGAGAGCACATGATAGAATTTTGCAAGGCTAATAATTGGGCAATCTACTTCGGTAGTGATACTGCCTCAGAAACCCAAGGAGGGGTTACTATGGGTTGGGTCTGACTCAATGGCACATAACAACAACAACAATGACTTATTAATTGCAAAAATCTTTTTTCAACAACATAAATGGTAACTATACATGTGGACCTTGCCAGATGGAATACACAGGAATTAAGTCAACTACCTCCATGGAAAGAGATGATGGTGAGGCTCAATATCATCAGTCAAATAAAGGCCATTGGCCTACTGTGGAACAGACCATCAATTGGTTACATGTAAGCTGAAGCTGAAGCTGAAGAAAATTAAAACAAGTCCAGGACAGCCAAAAGAGCACTTTGAGCATATGACACCTGAATTTAGAGACCATCTGAAGAACAGATGTGATGCATTAAACACCAATGACCAAAGACCAGATGAATTGTGGGATGACATCATACATGAAAAAAGCAAAAGGTCATTAAAAAGACAGAAAGAAATGACCAAAATAGATGTCAGAAGGGACTCTGGACTTTGCTTTAAAATGGAGAGTAGCTAGAGAGAACGAGAGAATGATGAATAAAAGAGCTGAATAGAAGATTTCAAAGTGCAGCTCAAGAAGATAAGCTAAAATATTATAATGAAATGTCTAGACTTAGAGTGAGAAAATCAAAAGAAAAGAACACACTCAGTATTTCTCAAGATGAAAGAACTGAAGAAAAAATTGAAGCCTCAAGATGCAATACTGAAGGACTCTGTGGGCAAAATGAGAATGTTTTACTGGCCAATACTTTGAGAAGTGGATAGCCCCTTCCTTCTTCCAATCTGTCTTAGTTTGGAAGCTCTGCTGAAATCTGTCCACCATGGATGACCCTGCTGGTATTTGAAATACCAGTGGCATAGCCTCTAGGCTCACAGCAACATACAAGCCACCATAGTACAACAAACTGACAGATGAGAGGTGGCAGAGATGTTTCTTGGAAGACAAAGGTGTACCTAACCTAAGCCATGGTATTTTCAACAGTCTCATATACACATGAAAGCTGGACAAAAAATGTGGAAGACTGAAGAAGAGTCGATGCTTTTGAATTGTTGTGTTGGCAAAGAATACCAAAAGAACCATGGAGTGCCAGAAGAACGAACAAATCTGACCTGGAAGAAGTGCAGCTGGAACGCTCCCCGAAAGTAAGAATGGCCAGACTTTGTCTCACCTACTTTGGTCATGTTGTCAGAAGGGACCATTCATTCCCTGAAGAAGGATATCATGCTTGGTAAAGTGGAGGGTCAGCGAGAAGGGGGAAGGCCATCAACAAGATGGAATGACACAGTGGCCATAATGATGGGCTCAGGTACATCAAGGATTGTGAAGCTGGTGCAGGACTGGGCAGTATTTGTTCTGTTGCACACAGGATCACTGTGAGTCAGAGGTGACTCAATGGCACCTAACAACAACAACAAAATTATGTTATCGTTTATTATTGTAAGGAAATTAAGGTGATTTTGAGATTAAGCTGAGACTTGAGTTATACTCCATTGTCTAAAGAAAGACACATCTCACAAAATGAGACCTGAAAGCAGTGTTGTATAGTGTTAATAGGCTAGTCGTCTGAGCTGGGAGACAAATTAACCAGTAGCTTGAGTTTGGCATGATTTTAGGTGATAAAAACTAGTACCACAAGAGAATAATTTAGAAAAAGATAGGGGTAATGGCAGTAAAACATGATGAACATAAATAATTAATGTCACTGACTTACATAAGTAAAAACTGGTAAAGCGGCAAATATTTTGGACATGTGTAAAATTTTATCAGAAAACTAAATAAGACAAAAAACTAGCATGACAGAACCACATCATATGGCAATTCCCTTCCCTCTTATTAAAACAGCATAGATTTTTAGAAAGTAATTCAGAACATTTTACCTTTTTAGAAGCATAATGAGATAGTGATTTAAAAAGTAGGGAGGGAAACTGAGTCAGAAAAACCTGGGTTTGAATCTTAGCATCTTACACTTATTAGCTGTATGTCCTTGGTCAAATTAATTCAGTTCTGAGGCTCAATTTCCTTAACTCTGAAATGAATTGTGAAAATTAAAGGTGATACTGTGTATCAGGTGCATGATATAGAAATTATTCCACAATAGGTGCACAATATATGGCACTTGAAGTATTCAGAATTAAACCTTACCAAATACAAATAAGAGTTACTATTTCTGGACCAAATTACATATATTATTTGAGCCAGCCTTAAACAATAAATGCAAATAAGTCTTAGCTAAAGCAAATCAGAGTTGGTAGTCTGGTTGATTTTCCTTTGAGATGATAATGATACAACTAAAACAGTTGTGTTTTAGAATACAGAGCTGAGAGACAAAGTTGAAATAGATGACAGAGGAATTTACCAATTAATATCAGAAGAAGTTCTTACATTTCCAAATGATTAATACATTATTATGTTTTCTTTAATTGAGATGGAAAAGCTTATCTGGGACTCAGGAGGGAGTTACCACTCAGTACAATCATATACTCTCCTCAGATAAACAGATGCTACTAAATTTACTACTATCAACTAGCATTTCTCCAACTCTAGGCTCTCTGATGCCCTCTATACACACTTTATTTTCATGAGACGTTGCTAAGGTACTGTCATTTCTCATTCTTGCCCTACACAATGGAATAAGTATTAGTGAAGTATTTACTGGTAATAAAGCTGGTTCTAGGTGAAATAAAGTATTTTTTCATGGAGGGGATAATTGGAGGGCCTTCAAGAAGGCTCTTTTCATATACTTGCACATGTATTTGAAGTTCTCCTTTGGGGATTCCTTTGTGATAAGGGACTGTCAGGCCGTCCATTATTTATTCTTATTCTTTGGCCTCTGGCTTAGCTTTTATATGGGGTAAGGAACAGATGAGTTAGTGAGGATAAGAACTGCCCAAGACACACCAACTTGAGTGGGAAGCCTAAGGAGCAGAGGTTTCTAGAATCTTATTTCTCGAGAGGAAATCCTAATGGGTATAAATTAAAAGTATGGACCTGGATTGCTAACAAAAACTGACTAAAATTTTGGCTTGGTTGGGTTGCTGCTTCCTTATTAACTACCTATGTCTCCAGTCTTTTACAGGGGAAGCTCATGTTCTGGTTTAAAATGGTGACATACAGAAGTTATTATGGGAACATTTAAAAGTAATGCTACTTTACATAATCTTTCTTTTTATTTAGGTATATAGGCACCTAATATCTAGATGCTTTATTAAATGATTCCTAGATAGATAATGATGGATGCAAAAGGTGATTTAATTCCAACTTCAAATTCAGATTTCTGTCTAAAATAGAATTTTAAACTCCAATATTCTAAAATTGTTAAATGGTAATTGGACTGAGAGTTAAAAACCTTAAAATTTCTCAAGAGCTCCTTGTCCCAAATTCAAAATCATAAAAGTCCAGGCTTACTGGTCTGACAGAGACTGGTGGAACACCTATGTCTCTCAGCCACCCTTCAGGCCTGGAACTGAACTCACTTTCATGGCTAAATTTTCAGCCTAGTAGACCTATCAGGTGAACAATAACACCAGAAAGGAAAGCGCTCCTTAGAACAATCAACCATAAGAGATCAAAAGGGTAGCATTTGCCCAGGGATAAAGCTCAGAAGGTGGGAATGGATAGAAAACAACAAATGGAAATGGTGACCATAAGAAGGATGTGGGGGTAGTGTGGTTATATTGTGGGGATCGCACATACATGATACAAAATGTGTATGAACTGTTGAATGGAAAACCAATTTGCTCTGTAAACTTTCACGCAAATCACCATAAAGTTAAAAAAAAAAAAAAAAGAGTGCCTTGTCCTTTGCAGCATTGTTTTTCTTAGTGAAAGTCTTCAATCTTCACAAATGTGAAAATTGGGATTCTGTGATGGAGAAAAATGTTTCCCATCAGAAAACTAGTACTGGCTGGTTCACAGAGTGAATAAGTCTAAGATTTTACCAGCCTCCTCATGACCTTGTTATGTGATTTGCTGCAAGTCATTTAATCTCCATGTTTCAGTTTTCTATATTTTCATTTATGGTCCTAAATGATATTATCAAAGTAATGTATTTGAACATCTCATAGAACAAATACTAAAGTCCTAAATATTGTAGTATCAGAATAGAAGCTCAAATTGATAGAATTATACTAACTCTTATATAATACTTAACTAGCCTCAGTGTCTCCAGTTTTCAGCTATAAAATGAGTTTACAGTAATCATGTTTACATTTTATTATCAAATGTTGTTGTTGTACAGTGCCACTGAGTCAATTCTGACTCACAGTGACTCTATGTCACAGACCAAAACACTGCCTGGTCTTGCACCATTCTCACAATCCTTGCTATGCTTTAGCCTATCATTGCAGCTACTGTGTCAATCCATCTTGTCTAGGGTTTTCCCCTATTTCTCTGACCTTTTACTTTACCAAACCTGATATCATTTGCCATGGACTGGTACCTTCTGACATGACCAATGTAGGTGAGACAAAGTCTGGTCATTCTTGCTTCTAAGGTGCATTCTGATTGTACTTCTTCCAGGACAGGTTTGTTCCTTATTCTGGCAGTCCAGGGTATTTTCAGGATTCTTCACCAACACCACAATTCAAAGGAATCAATTCATCTTTGGTCTTCCTTATTCATTGTCCAGCTCTCATATGCATATGAGGTGATTGAAAATACCATGGCTTGGGTTAGGCACACCTTAGTCTTCAAGGAGACATCTTTGCTCTTCAACACTTTAAAGAGGTCTTTTGCAGCAGATTTATTATCAAATATTGAAATGAACAGAGACTTCTGCAAAATCTGTTGAAATTTTTTAACAAAAATTTCATGCAGTGTAAAAAGTATTTAGAATATAGTTAAGCCATTAAATTTGGTTTTCAAATAAATTAGAGGAATTAATTTGAAAATATCTGGACATAAGATGAAGTAAATGTTTCCCAGCATAGTCAGATACTTATGAGGGAAGACAATTAAAAGACAGGGAGCAATACTTTCTTTTATTTGGTGGCTGGCTGCATTTTATAGAGGAACCAATACCCCAGTAACGACAAAACAGAAATGCTCTACATATGCTCTTAGGATCAGAACTATTTAAGCAGCTTTTCAAACTTGGCAGAGCCATGTTCCTCCACCAACACCTCCACCTCTGTCAGTCTCTTTCTCTGTTTTGTTTTTATTTTTTCAGTCCTATAATACCAGCTACTTCCATAGAGATACCACCTTGGAAACCCAAGGAGAGGTCGCTTTGAGTCAAGTAGACTTGACGACAGTGAGGTTTTTTTTTTTTTTTTTGCCAGATGGGAGTAATGGCCAAAGAGGGGGAAAGCAAACAGAGACACTCACTGTGGCAGCAGCCACTCTATGGGTCAAAGAGCCAGTATGGCTATGGCTGCCAAAATCAGAATGACAGTGGGTGGCTCATCAGTGTGGTGTTCTGAGACTCATATGGGCCTCTCCTGACATCTCATCACCTGGGAATGCTGGTTCTTCATCCTGCATCAAGAGGATTGCCTGCTAAAAATTAAATTGGCACATTTTTCTTACACATTCATAGCATATGATTTAAACTCAATTTTATGCTCTACCAACTGCCCAAAGGCACCCTCCACTAGCAAGCCTCCTGCCCAAAGGCACTCAATTTTCTCATTCCTCATATATAATTCTTTAGTTTTCATATCTGCCATGAGAAAATAATCATGAATACCTCAAAGATTCAACATTCTCATGGTCACTTACAGGTCTATCTCAATTTATCAGGGTCAAGAACCCAGAAGAAAGGTAGTCATCAGAAAGACTTTAATTTTGAACTAATTTAATGTTCCTTTACTAATTACAATCATCTCAATATATGATACAGGAAGAATTCAGTGCTAAAGCTTAACAAAAACAACAAGGACTTTTCAGTTATCTGGACCTTCCATCATGCTAGATGGGAAGGTGGGTCACTTATAGAAGAAAGCACAAATGTAGGAAATGACCACCAAATGAATGAAGGATGAGGGCGTTGGTGAGAGAAGCAGAGTCTAATACTAAGAGCTATGTATGGCTTGCAAACATACCTATAATTGAGTCCTATATAAATCAATATTTTAGTAGAGCTCTGAACAAAAATAATGTTCACAATGATGATCAGGAATCATCACATAAAGATTAAATTACTTTCAAAACATTTTAAGAATGTTGAAAAGGTGTCACTAATATATTTTAATATAAATAAAACATGTGATGCTTGCATGGCATCCAAATGATTCATTTACATTGAGCATGCAGTTTTCAATGTTTGCTAATTCAATGAGATGTTGCCACTTTTACTAAGAACACACAAAGTGATATGCACCTTCCTGAATACCTCAAAGAGTCTCCAACCTCTAAGAAGCATCATGACTAACAAGTCAGATAAATATAAATTTATTTTTGTTAGTGGGAGCTCTGGTAGCATAGTGCCTAAGCCACTTGACTGCTAACCAGAAGTCTGGCGGTTCAAACCCACCAGCCCCTCCTCGGAAGGAAGATGGGGCAATCTACTTCTGTACTGATACTGCCTCAGAAACCCAAGGAGCAGTCACCAAGAGTTGGGTCCGACTTGACAGCACATAACAACAACAACAACGACAAGTTTAAAATACATAGCCAGTAAGTATGGAATAGTCACCAAGAATGAGTATTGGTAGAGAAGATTCTGCCTACATAAATCTACTTTAAGAAATCTTTAGACTAGATTAAAATTAAAAGGCATTTGTCCAGATGAGAAGTTAGAGAATATTACAAGTATGAGAGAGAATGGCAGAATACTCAGGTAGGAGGCAGAGCAAAAGTAATAAGGAAGGAATGGACACAAGAAAAGAGGAAAGATAAGAGAGGCTAATTGCTGTTGAGGTCCCTGGGTGGTACAGATACCTTGTGCTCGACTCTTCACCTAAAGGTTGGTAGTTTGAACCCATCAGAGGTGCTGAAGAAGAAAGGTCTGGTGATCTGCTTCCATAAATATTACAGCCAAGAAAACTCTATGGAGCAGTTTTATTCTGCAACACATGGTGCTGCCATGAGTCAAAATGCACTTGATCGCAACAAGTTTGGTTTTTGATTTAACTGGTGTTGAAACAAGCAAAATCAATCTGAAATTGGATAGATAATCCTGCAGACAGGTAAAAAAGACAAGAGATGGTAGCACTCTTATATATTGAATAAGAGAGATAAAAACATCTAGTGCAAGAATTAAGCTCTTTAAAACTGGTTCTCTGAATGTTTTTTTGTGAGAAAGAAAGACTGTACCTTGATTTTTCTTGAAAAGAATTCAATAGTGGATTGGAAACTCTATTTTTTTTTTTTTTCTTAAGTGTAAGCTAAGCAAGGAGCTCTGGTAGCATAGTGCCTAAGGCACTTGACTGCTAACCAGAAGGCTGGCGGTTCAAACCCACCAGCCACTCCTCGAAAGGAAGGTTGGGCAATCTACTTCCGTAGTGATACCACCTTGGAAACCCAAGGAGGGGTCACTATGAGTCAGGTCCGACTCAACAGCACATAACAACAACAAGCTAAGCAGTTATGGCAGGTGGGTCAAGGAAGAAATACTTCATGGAGCAGAAGCTGTAACTTTATACAATCTGTTCACTGGTGAAAAAAAAAAATAGCCCTATAAAGTTTGTTTGTTGTGTTAAATAATTTTAAATTTTTACACCATCTTATTGCTCTTAATATTTTATTCAGCCAATTATGAGCTTAATCTGGGGGGGGGCGGGCAGAAAACAACTTGACTTTTGACAGCCAAGTCAATTCAACTAGAAAATTCAAATCCTGCAAGAATAAGGTGCAGGGAAAACTGCTTAGCAACATTTCAACTGCCAACAGAAATCCACAATAACAGAATCACCTCCCCCTGCCATGGCTCATTCTCTCTAAAAAAAAAGTTAATGATGATGCAAAGATATTCTTGGATAAAATGAAAAACTGAAGAGAGTTATTTCCTGCTTATGGCAATAGGATCTTCTTTCTCAAACAGTCAAACGTGTAAATTGATTTCTTTTTCTAGCTTCATAGAACTTGAAGATGGCCTTGTCCACTTTCGTAATATAACTCAGTTATGCCACTTACTAGTTCCATTAATAATTTCGATTTTTAAAACTATATATTTGTTGTAATAGCATAAAGAAAGATATGGTTTAGGAAACAGCTTATATTCTAATGCTTTACAAAGAAAACTTGTGGTAACAATTGAACAAACGTGAAAACACTCTGGTGGCGTAGTGCTTAAGGCACTTGACTGCTAACTAGAACGCTGGCAGTTCAAACCCACCAGCCACTCCTCGGAAGGAAGGTTGGGCAATCTACTCCCATAGTGATACCGCCTTGGAAAGCCAAGGAGTGGTCTCTATGAGTCAGATCCAACTCAACAGCAGTGAGTTGAGCTGAGAGTTGATGATAATGGTGATGTCTACAGAACATATCCCTTCCGGATTTCTAACATGTACTGCATATGAATTTGTTTTGGGGATTGTTTCATATTATCCTTGTATTTAACTGAATTTAGAAATGGCTATAATGTTCATCAGCAGGCTAATGTTTAACATCAGTAAGGAAGTATACTCATGCTCAGATAGTAACCAGAGAAAATACAAGAACTTTAGTTTAATTTGATCTATTTTATATGTTAAGCAATTAAAAAAGTTGATTTAAAATTTGTTTTATTTTCCTTTAATCTCAGTAAAATTTTGACTTATCTGATAGTGCTCAAGTAGGGAGCCAAAATGTTCAGACAGAAGGTGAGGGACATTTTTTATATGGGTAATTTCTACTTTACTTTTTTTTTTTTAAATCTGTAGAGCATTATTACTTCAGAATAGAGAAGGGTGTTCTCAAAACTGAGATGGTAATAAAATGATAAGTTAAGTATCAATAGGAAAGGAAATGAGGTAAGGTAAAGGATGTGCTACAGCCTTAAAAAAAAAAATGCTTTTTGGTTCTTACTCAAAATGTTGTGTTGTTAGCTACCATCAGTTGGCCCCTGACTCATGGTAATCTCATGTGTTACAGAGTAGAGCTGAGATCAATGGGCTTTTCTCTGAGATTATATTTATGGAAACAGATCACCAGGCCTTTTTTGCACAGTGCCACAGGGTGGGTTCAAACTACTGACCTCTGTATTGATAAACCAAAACCCAGTGCCACTGAGTTGATTCCGACTCATAGTGACCGCCATTGGGGGTCACTTTACAGAAGTAGATTGCTTCTTCTTCCTCCCATGGAGCAGCTGGTGGGTTTGAACTGTCAACTTTCTCGTTAGCAGACAAATACCTTACCTTATCCACTATGCCACCAGAGCTCCTTTTTGTGTTGATAGCTGATTGTAAACTATTTGTACCACTTAGGGACTTTTATTCAAAATAACGCTTACTGTAACTTTCTCCTCTTAAGAAAAGTAACGGAAAAGATAAAGAAGGAAGGAAGGGCAGATCGTCGAAGAAGTATTCTCTCATAACCCTCTCACTGGTTGGTCCCTAACTCTCCTTTCCTACTACTTGCCCCAATCCACACAGTGGGCCACAACTGGTATAAATGGAAAGGGAAAAAAAGGGAATGTGTCTCCTTTTAACTGGTGATCATTTAATTACCAGTATCTCTAGCTCAACAGGTTCAAGTCCTTTCTCTCCACACAGCTAAATCTTCCTATTTTCTAGGCTCCAACAGATCTGCATCCTTCATTGCACACCTTTTTTATACCTTTACTAGTTGAACAAAGTACTCTATTATTACATGGTGCAGCCCTTGCTGTATACTACTTTATAGTATTCTTAATTTTCCTCATGTAAAAATTGTTCCTTCAATTAGACTGCAAATATTTAAGGACACTAGTCATATCTTAACTGTAATTATGAGAACAGCTTATATTTGTTTAAAACATATTAATAATTTCCATATTGTTGTTGTGTTGTTATGTGCCATCGAGTCCGACCCGACTCATAGTGACCTCTCTTTGGGTTTCCGAGGCAGTATCACTATGGAAGTAGATTGCCCCATCTTCCTTCCGAGGAGGAACTGCCAGCCTTCTGGTTAGTAGTCAAGTGCCTTAGGCACTACGCTACCAGAGATCCCAATAATTTCCATAGTATTTCCTAATTTTTAAGTGGTGTAAGGTATTTTTACCTCATCTGATTTACATATCAACTCTGGGAAATAAATGGGAGAGACATAATTATTCTTATTTTACCAGGAAGGAAACGGAGGCTATAAGTCATTAAACGGCATACTTAATGTTACATATCTTATGGGTAGCATAGCAAAGAAAAGAACTGCAAAATATTGATTCTGATTCAGTAATTTTCTGCTATGCTATATTGACCCCAAGAAAAATCCATTACACAAAATGTAACTAGGCATCTACATTGCATTACTTTCAAAAGGAAGACAATGGTATATGCCCTCTAATTGGCCCATATCCATGAACTTTGTAATTCTTAAGTATCTACAGATTAGGATTTTGTGTGTGGAACACAATGAAAGAAAAATACATTAGTTATTTTAGAGGTGTCTACTGATATATTAAGGAGCTCTTGTGGCATAGTGGCTAAAGCATTCAGCTGCTAATCAAAAGGTCAGTGGTTTCAAACTCACCCACCAATCTGCAGGAAAAAGATGAAGCAGTCTGTTTGTGTAGAGATTTACAACCTTAGGAACCTTAGGGGGGCAGTTCTACTCTATCCTATAAGGTTGCTATGAGTTGGAATGGATCAATGGCAGTGAGTTTTGGCTTATTGATACATTGATGACTAAGGTGTGCCTGACCCCAGTTATGATGTTTTCAATCATTTTCACCAGCATGGGACAGCTGGACAATAAATAAGGAAGACAAAAAATGAATTGATGCATCTGAATTATGGTGTTGGCAAAGAATACTGAATATTCCATGGACTGTCAAAAGAATGAACATATGTTTTGGAAGCAATACCGCACAAATGTTCATTATAGGGGAGGATGGTGAGACTTTGTCTCACGCAATTTGGACACATAATCAATGTCTAGAGAAGGACATCATGCTTGGTACAGCAAAGGGCCTCCAAAAGAGTGGAAGAGCCTCAGCAAAGGGGGTTGATACAGTAGTTGCAACAATAGGCTCAAATATAGCAATGATTGTGAGGAAGGCACAGGAACAGGCAACATTTTCTTCTATTATACAAAAGGTCCCTGTGAATCAGAACTGACTCCACGGTATATATATATATATATATATATATATATATATATATATATATATATATACACTACATTTATCATGGCTACTCTCTTTACATGGGTGCATGTGTGTGTGTCCATGCCTGTGTCGCAGACTAGTGTGTTTATTCATCCAGTTGTTGCTATTATTGTTGTTAGGTGCCATCAAGTCAGCTCCGACTTACAGCAACCCTATGTATAACAGAACAAAACAATGTCCAGTCCTGTGCCAGTCTCACAATCCTTGCTATACCTCAGCATATTGGTTTTGGTCTTCTAATTCCACTCTAACAGAAAAATGCAACAAACGTATGGCTTTAACAAAAGAAAATTATTCTCTTACAGTTTAGAAGGCTAGAAGTGTGAGTTCAAAGTGCCAGCTCTAGGGGCTGGGTGAAAATCCCTTAACCTTGGGCTTCAGGTCTGCCTCTTGCTTCCATCCCACTGGAGCTGGAGACAACTCTTCACTCAGGCAGCTGCTGGCTGCTGAGGCTAAAAAACCCAAGATCGACATAAAATGGCACAGTCCCAAGATTACCAAATAACATGGCAGCCCTCCAGGTCAAGTCCAGAGACAGTCCCAAGATCAGCAGGAAACATGGCAGGCTGCTGAACAATCACCTGTCTACATGCAGAATTCAAGCATGCCAAAAGCTAGAGACCTTTCTCAAAGCTGCTTCTTATATACTGGAAGCAGACCACATCTCTAAGGTAGTTACCCAGCTGCTCCAGTAGATTTCACCATGCAATTGATTACCAGTCTTGTCATGGGGAATAACCACATCCATTGCCCAGCTACTCAAAACTAGTCCCAGCTAAGCTGACACACGCTTAACTACCACACCATTGTTTCAACCACTGTCAATCCATCTTTTTGAGGGCCTTCCCCTTTTCGCTGACCCTCCACTTCACCAAGCATGATATCCTTCTCCAGGGAATGGTCCCTTCTCAAATCACGACCAAAGTAGGTGAGGCAAAGTTTGGCCATTCTTACTTCCAAGGAACACTCCAGCTACACTTCTTCCAGGACAGATTTGTTCATTCTTCTGGCAGTCCATGGTACTTTCATTATTCCTCACCAACACTACAACTCAAAAGCATCAACTCTTCTTCAGTCTTCCTTATTCATTGCCCAGCTTTTACATATATATGAGGCAACTGAAAATACCATGGCTTGTGTTAGGTATACTTTAGTCTTCAAAGAGACATCTTTGCTCTTCAGCACTTGAAAGAGATCTTTTGCTGCAGATTTGCCCAGTGCAATACATCATCTGATTTCTTGACTGCTCCTTCCATGGGTGTTGATTGTGGATCCAAATAATATGAAATCTTTGGTAAGTTCAATTTTTTCTCTATTTATTATGATGCAACTTATTGGTCAATTGTGAGGATTTTTGTTTCATGTTGAGGTGTAATCTACATTGCAGATCATAGTCTTTGATCTTCATTGCTAAGTGCTTCAAGTCATCTTCACTTTCAGCAAGCAAGGTCATGTCATCTGCATATTGCAGGTTGTTTATGAGTCTTTCTCCAATCCTGATGCTGCATTCTTCTTCATATATTCCAGCATCTTGCATTACTTGCTCAGCATATAGACTGAACAAGTAGGGTGAAATGATATAACCCTGATGAACTTCCTTCCTGATTTTAAACCATGCAGTATCCCCTTGTTCTGTTTGAATGACAGACTTCTGGTCTATATATAGGTTCCTCATGAGCGTAAGTGTTCTGGAATTTCCCTTCTTCTCAATGTTATCCATAATTTATTACGATCCACAGTTAGAAAAACAATATTTCATCCAGTTAGAAAAACAATATTGTCAGGTTCACCTGTTACTTTATTTTTAATCTTGTATTTAATAGTGGCAGATGTTGACAAATCATTTGGAAATCAAATCAACATAGACACATGAAATGCATAGTATCATGTGACAAAAAAATAGATAAATGCACATATATCTACCTTCCTCATATCAATTCCCCTTCCTTTTTAAATCACAGTTATTAAATTCAAAGTAAAAGTTGAGTTTTTAAAAATATATGATAGCATATTTACAGGTTTCTGTTGTAATAAGAGTCCAAAATTTAGTCTGTATTAAAATTCTACAATTTGATTGCCTTTATTTTTCCTGTTTTCAATTGAAAATAGACTTTTAGCTGGAAGAAATCTTCTTTCTTATTTTGTCTCTAAGATATCTAGTTTCATCTGTATATATACAAATACTCTCATACACACAGACATACACACACACACATACATAAATAAAATGGTAGACTGCTGGGATGAACTCATTTCTTCCTCAAAGAAAGAGTGTAACAGAAGTTAAAACATAGTGTATTTACCTGTATTTCTCCAATTGTCTTAATATCTAAAGTAACCCTTACATCCCAGCCATTAAAATTGACAGGGAGCAAAACTGTGAAGTGTAGATCAACTTTATTCCTAGGTCTTCTCCCTTATCTCACCTTTGACTTTGTTTTCTTTTGATCTTCTTGGCCTTCCTTGAACTTTATAAAAAGTTTTATTTCTGGTCCTTTTTCCCTAGGAAGTATTGTCTCATCCCTTCCTTTGGGTGACCAAAACTTCCTCTTTAATATCAGCTACAAGCTGAGCTTCTTATTCAACTTGGAAAAAAAAATTCTGGTCATCTATTTGGGTAGCATAGTGGCTAAGACACTTGCCTGCTAACCAGATGGCTGGCGGTTCAAACCCACCAGCCACTCCTCGGAAGGAAGGTTGGGCA
>NW_006921782.1:1333344-1347804 GCF_000298275.1 Orycteropus afer afer
TTGATTTTTTCCTGTGCTCTTGTTGCTCTATTTATTAAGAAAGAAAAGACACTCTACCAAGTTCACTGATATATATATATATATATATATATGGATAAATATTTAAGTTTTTAGGAGGAAGACTATTAATAGATTAAAAATATTCATACACTCTTCCTTTTTACTTCTAGAATAAGAAAAGGAATACTTACTAATACTCTAGAAATGCATAATAGAAGTGACTCATTGTTCAAAAATCATCTGTGGTAGGCAAAATAACTGCCCTGCAAAATGTCTAATCACTAATACATGGAACCTTCAGTTACACTGCAAAAGGGCCTCTGCAGATATAACTTTGATTACAGACCTTAAAATAGGGAGATTATTTTAGATTGTCTGGGTGGGTCAATCTAATATTTTTAAAAGTAGAGAGCTTTTTCTGGCTGGTATCAGAAAAGAGATGTGGTACAAGAGGAAGCAGCAAGATTTGAAGCGTGAGCAGAGAGGGATTTGATGTACTGTTTCCGTCTCTGAGATGTAGGGGCACACATGTGAGGAGCTAAGGGTGGCCTCAGCTAACAGCAAGAAAACAGGGGGCCTCAGTCCTACAACTGTAAGGAACTGAACGAGTTTAGAGTAGATTCTTCCCCTCCAGCCTCCAGATAGAGTACAGCTGGCCAACACTTTGATTTTGAGCTTGTGAACCCTGGAGCAGATAAATCAACCAAGCCAAGCCAACACACACTTCTGACTTAAACCCAAACCCAATCCCACTGCCATTGAGTCAATTCTGACTCACAGCAACCCTACAGGACAGAGTAGAACTGCCCCATAGGTTTTCCAAGGCTATAAATCTTTATGGAGGCACACTGGCTTATCGTTTCCCTGTAGTGTGGCTGCTGAGTTTGAACCACTGACCTTTTGGTTAGCAACCAAATGTTTTTAACCATTGCCCCACCAGAGCTCCTTTCTGATCTAAATAACTGTGAAATAATAAATTTATGTTGTTAAAAGCCATTACACTTCTGACAATTTGTTATGGCAGCAATAGAAAACCAGTATAGCCTACAAGTCCAATGGCCAATAGATTTAATAGTTTAACTTCATATAGCAAAGAGTCAGAGCAGGAGCCACCACTATGAAAACAGGAACATTCTTGGTACAACCAATGCATTTACCTGTAATTTTCCCTTTTTTCAGTCACATTCCCAGGGAAAGTAAAATAACAAGACTGAAGGGCAAAGAGTTAACACTCTTGGCTTCTAATTGAAAAGTTAGAGGTTTGAGTCCACTCAGAGACAGCTCAGAGAAAAGGCCTGGTGATCTACTTTTGAAAAAATCAGCCACTGAAAACCTTATGGAGCACAGTTCTACTCTGACACCCAGGCCGACACCATGAGTTGGAACTGACTTGATGGAACTGGTAATGTCTACTTAAGTGTAGAGTTTCCTAACCAAGAGCATCATAAATACTTCCTTTTCCTTACAGGCAAGATTGTTGTTGTTGTTGTTGTTATTTGCTGTCGAGTCGGCCCCGACTCATAGCGACCCCTCCTTGGGTTTCCGAGGCAGTATCACTACGGAAGTAGGATTGCCCAACCTTCCTTCCAAGGAGTGGCTGGTGGGTTTGAACCGCCAGCCTTCTGGTTAGCAGTCAAGTGCTTTAGCCACTATGCTTACAGAGCTCCTACAGGCAAGATTAGCATATGAATAATGCTACTTTATTCAAACCAACTAAATTTACCATCTTGAAAAATAAAAATCTGGGAGTAGTTCAAAAGACTACAATGACATGAGGATCGTGACCATCTACAAGATAAGGAAAAGACAAAGACAATCCAAGAAACCATACTTAAAATTCACAGAACGTATGTATAATGTTGTTGTTGTTATGTGCCGTCGAGTCAGCCTGACTCATAGCGACCTCACCTTGAGTTTCCGAGGCAGTATCACTACAGAAGTAGGATTGCCCAACCTTCCTTCCGAGGAGTGGCTGGTGGGTTTGAACCGCCAGCCTTCTGGTTAGCAGTCAAGTGCTTTAGCCACTATGCTTATAATAGAGTATGCTTTTTTCATTACACAAATTGTCTTATAATCATACATTTAAAGAAATATTTTTAGAAACTATATTTATTTTTATGTGACATCACTGGAGCTATTTTTCATATTTACCTTCCAAAATAAATTTTCTTTCTTATTCACATATTTTATACAGCGGGATTCTGACTTCAACACCACAAAAGAACACTGGACAGAAGGCAGCACTTTCTGTGATTTTTAGCATGGAAGGTTTTGAAAACTTGAGCTTGAAGATTTACTCAGATTAAGAACGTTCATTTTTTGAGGTATAACCAACCACAACATGCTGAAAACAGATACTTCTATAATCAATTAGAAATGATTCTCACAATAAAGGGTGAATTCTCAGCAGGTTGTACCTATCCCACTTTCTAATTATATCACAGTATGAAATAACACAAAAGAAAGTAAGAGGAAAAACAAATAGAGTGATTAAAAATTTTTGTAGAAACAGGTTAGATAGTTATTTATTTATTTATTTATTTATCCTGTCGAGATAGAAAATACACTGAGGTAAAAATTACTAACACTACCTTTTGAAGCTTTCCTTTTGTCTTCCATGTGGCCACAAGAAGTAATTTTCCTGAATGGGTTACAAGCGCTGCAGAGCCGAGAAGGCCACAGGAGACAAAATGCTCACCTTCCTCTTCTGGAATACCATATTCTGCTTCCTACAGGTCTCTGCAAACTTATTAACAACTTTGGTCATCTTTTTAGGAGTTAGCATAATATTGAGGCCCTTTGAGGCTCATGCAGTACAAATTAATCCCCATTTCATGTCTGTCCCCATTTAATATTTCTGAAGGGGGTGGATAATAATAAATCCTGCCAACTCTTTTTAGGGCTATTCAGATACTAAATAAACCAAGAACATTTTAAAATGCAATCTCACAAAAATCTGCGTTGCTTAACCTTCTCTCCTTCTTTAAAAAATAAGAAAGGCATGATGTTCTTTTTTTTTTGTTAATTAATTCATTTTAGACAATTCCTTAAATTTTCATTTTAATAAATTTTTGTGTGGGTGCATTAATTACTTTCAAAGATGCTTTACAACTGTTACCTATTAAAAGCCTTTGTTAGTGAATAAAAAAAAAAAAAAGGAAAGAAAAAACTTCCAGCATGCTCCCTCCCTTCCCCATTCTGAGCGGGTCCTTGCTATCAACTGCTGGAGTATGCTTGCTTTGCACCTAGAGCTATAATTATTTTGCTTTAATTTTACAAAACCTTTTGTTCCATTCCCACGAGCCCACCTGATCCTTATATTACACTCGCTCTATTAAAACACTCATGCAGAACAAAGCATGGCTGTACTGATTCATAAGTAACTCCCTCCCCCCTCAATAAAATGCCACTGGCTAGGGTTTGGGACATAGTCCTGCACCTCATCTTGCTTTGCAATTTTTCTGTGTTAGAGCAAAAAAATATGTAGTTTCAGAGCATTGTGTTTTTCCCCTACAATCTTCCTTTCCCCCACTTTTTTTTGTGCTTTTAAAAATATTTTGAGTTATATTTAATTTCATTCTGTGACATTATAAGTGATATGATGTTGAAGATGGTGGGTATATTAAAGAATTATAATCACATTAAAATGTGTTTTATTCATATGGTTAAGATATTTTTAATCACTTTTTTTTGCCTTTGTTCATTTTCTTTCCCTCTCCTTTACTCCTCCCTTTTTCCTTGAGATCTTGCAACACATGTGGGCTTTTGGCAGAAAAAAAAAAAAAAAAATTGTAGTGACTCATCAAGAGAATTGTTTGTTTGCTCTGAGGAGCACCCTGAGGACCCTCTGGGCTGCACACGGAACCCTTTGATCTTAGGAAATTTATTTCTTCCAGATGTTTTCCCCACAGCCACCTTTCTGCAATGTCCCTCTTCATTATGTAGCATAAGAATAAACATTCAAGGCCCACTGCTACAGCATGTAGTTTTCCTGAATAGAGTGTGACAGGGAGTTGATATGTGATTGAGCTGTTGGGTTCTCCTTGCCTTAGGCACAAAGATGGAGGAGGGTTCACAGTAGGAAGACAGAACTGGGTCTCTTCAGGTACATGCTCTTAGCGTTAAAACGGAAATTATGTGAATTAGGCCAAAGAAAATAAACAAATTTGCAGACCATTGCTCATGGACCTAGCCTTATCAAAGAAAATATATAAATTTGCATACTATTGATCATGGACTTAGCCTTATCCAACCCTGTGAAGTTTTAATTACTGGATATCATATTATTTGTCTGATTGACCTACTCAAAAGGCAGAAAGTGACTAGGTAAGTGAAGTCTTCTGGCACCTCTTGTATTGGTCTGGTTGAGAGTGCTAATGGAAATGAAAGGGGAGAACAAGGCAGAAGATGGAGAGTAGGTGCCCAGGTAAAGATAGTGTGGTACACTGAGGCTGAACATACCTCCCCACATCACCCAAAGATATCCACATCATAGTCCCTGGAAGCTGTGAATGTTACTGTATATGGTGGGGGTGGGGGGGAAGAAAGAAAGAAAAAGACTTGCTAGATGTGATTAAATTAAGGATCTTGGGATAGGGAGATCATTCTGGATTATCCAGATGGGTCCTAAACGCAATCATGTCCATCTTTATCACAGGGATATTTCACTTAGACAGAAGAGGATAAGGCAATAAATATGACCATGAAGGCAAAGAAGGAGTGATGTGGCCACACACCAAGGAATTCTGGCAGCAACTAGAAGTTGAAAGAGACAAGGGACACATTCTCCCCTAGAGACTCTGGAATGAGGACAGTCCTGCTGACATCTTGATTCCAGTACAGTAATACTAATTTTGGACTTCTATCCTCTAGAACTATGAGAGAATAAATTTCTGTTGTTTTAAGCCACCAAGTTTGTGGTAATTTGTTACAGCAGTCATAGAAAACTAATACAGATGGTAACTATTTCAAGGCCCCATTGTTCTGCACACTTCTGAAATCACCAATGTTCAAGATTAAAGGCAGAGTGGAAAATAGGGTGCCAAGACTTGAAGACAAAAATATTTGTGGAGATTCTGGAGTTCTGGGGAAACTTGTGATTTACAACAAGTTGAGAACTAAAATAAGTAGGATAAAGAGTGTAAGAGGGCATTTAACAAAAATGCATACTGATTATGAATATAAATAGATGGGGCTATCTACTTCCATAGTGTTACTGCCTCGTAAACCCAAGGAGTTGCTACGAGTTGGGTCCAACTCGACGGCACATAACAACAACAACAACATTTTGTAATGCTACTTCACACAGACAAGTCTATTATATATTCCCCTTTAAAATAAAAGTTTATTTATAATGTATTATCAGTTATTTGATATAGTAAACTTTGATGACAATTAATTTGGTCTGTATATACTATATGTGTAAAAGTTATAATCCCTGTCTGCACTTGAGATAAGTTTCCTAGTTCCTCAAAGGAAAATCTATTTTCAAGGTTTAACCCAAAGATAATTGACACATGAACATAAGAATTGCTAAATAGATTTATTAAAGCAATAATTTAAATCTAGAAAAGACCAAAAGCAGAGTAACTATTATGTGACCAAACCAGCCAGTTTTCATTTTCTCTCGTTCATAAAAAATCTAAAGCATCTGCATCATTAAAAATGACAAGGAAGACTCTGGAATTCTCATGATTCTTTTCAAGTCCTGGGCTTTTCAAAAATCAAACGATCAATCTTCATAATCAACATGAAGTCAGTAGACCTATACTACTGATACACACGAAGAAATAAAGTTCTAGAGAGCCTAAAAAGAGCAAATGAGAAGAACTGAGAAAATGAAGTAAACATTCTGACTCTATTTTCTAGAATATTTGAAAAGCAAATAGAGAAAGAGTTCCCATTTTTGAGATAACAGTTCAATGAGAGAACATATAAAATATGTTTTTTTTTCTATTTTCATATTATTAACAGTGATTGAACATTCATTTGATAGTAGGTTTAAAAACAGAAAGAACACAACACTATTTTTTAATAAAATAAACAAGTGATTAACTGATGATTAATAAAGCAACTGCACTAAACAAAGATATCCCAAGGCAATCAAAGTGCCAGAAGGCTAAAGAAACTCTGGCAGTTATCCCCAAGCACCCACATTTGAGGAAGCATGAATAATGAGAGTCTCAATGCATTACCTTTTCCATTTCCTACCACTATCAGCTGTATCATGACCTGAGGCAGTTCAAAGTCTTGAGATTTCAGAGGCACATGGAGGGTTCTACCATCTGGGGTGAAGAGCAGTCAGTGAAAATTCTACCATCACATTCACATATCTAACTGTTTTATTTACTTGAACACTTAACATACATCTTACCTTTGAAAGGGCAGAATGCATATCTTTACTTTAAAAAAAAAAAAATTTTCATTTTTGCAGTGTTTCCTCCCCTGCCCTCCCACCCCTGGTAACTGAAAAAGAACATTTCCTTCCTTAGGTAAACTTTTCCTTTGAGTGTTGCACAGGTTTTCAGGTCTCTTCTGCCCTCAAATGGATTCCAATTCTAGGTGACCCCATGTATGACAGAGTTGAACTGCTCCATAGAGTTTTCTTGGCTTTAATCTTTATGGAAGCATATTGCCAGGATTTTCCTTCCATGGTGCCATTGGGTGGGTTCAAATTGCCAACCTTATGGTTACCAGCTGAGCACAAATCATGTTATACCAGGTTTTCATAATACTGTATAGTTAAAATTATTCTTTGCTTGTTTATTAATCTTTCCACCAACCCTGGTGGCAATTATTGACATTCTCATTTATCTCCATTCTACCTATTTCTATGAGTTCCTAAAGGACAGAGGTATTTTATTTTTTAATTGTTTTAAAACTATCTCCCCCTAGGTCTACCAAAACCAGTTAGTGTTTAACGAGTAACTAGCTGACACAGAATATGGACAGTGGTGGTTTAGTAGTAGAATTCTTGCCTTCCATGTGGTTTGTTAATGGAGGCATGTATGTTGCTATGTGCCCTACTGATGCACTGGTTAAGTGTTGGGCTGCTAATCAAAATATTGATGGTTTCAAGTCCACCTTTCTCCATAGGAGAAAGGACCTAGCAATCTGCTCTGATAAAGATTACAACCTAGACAGAATGCTAGAAAGGAGTTCTATAAGGTCACTATGAGTTGTAATCAACTTGATAGAAATGGGTTTGGTTTGAATTTGTATGATGCTGAAGAGGTTACAGCTGAATTTCCAGACTAAAACAGACTAGGAAAAAAGGCCTGATGATCTATTTCCAAAAACTAGCTGATGAATACCCTGTGGATCACAATAGTCCTATCCCCAAAAGATTTTGGAATGGGGCATGTGATCATGGGCATGACACAGAACTGGGGAGCACTTGTTCTGTTGTACATGGTGTTCCCCTTAGTAGTGTCTGACAGTGGTGGCTAAAAACATCATCAATGACAGTTGACACAGAAATCAAGGCACAGGAAAATGGGTGACCAGGATTAATCAGAGTTGGTCCATTTGGTTTTTCAACCTTTGTAATAAAGCATTTAGTGCTGAAGAAATAAAACATGAAGTAATTTTTCTAAAACCTAATATAAAAGTACTTTACCTTCTTTAGCATAAATTATTATCTCAGAAGCTGATAATTTGCACTGTGCCACAACAAGTTTAGTATGAAATTAGTACACTACACTTTCCTGTGATGGGGAAATGGTTGAGATGATTGGGGCTTAAATAATCAAAATCCAATATTTGGGAAGACATAAGATGTACTTTAATACCTTATGACTGAGCAAGGACTTGTCTCTAGTCTCTTAGTCATTATTTCTCTAAGATTTGAATTAATTAGAGTCCCAGTTGTCAGTTACTGAGTATAAATTTTCTAACAAATAATATTACATTATGTACTTAAAATGGCTTGATCTACATGGCTCCCCTACATATGCAAATCAAATAGACAAAAAGCATAAAAACCAAACTCACTGCCGTGGAGTTGGACCTAATTCATAGAGACCCCTCCTTGAGTTTCCGAGGTAGTATCATTACAGAAATAGATTGTCCAACCTTCTTTCCGAGGAGTGGCTGGTGGGTTTGAACTGCCAGCCTTCTGGTTAGCAGTCAAATGCCTTAGGCATTATACTACCAAAGCTAGTAAGTTAAATTTTTTCCTTTGAAGCATTTTAGTGAATTAAGCATTTTAGTGCATAATAAATAAAATTAGACTTTAATTTCTGGATAAAAATGTTCTACATCAATGACTGACATGATGTGTCTTGGTTACAGATTACTTATATATATTTTAATAAAATGGGATCTCCAGCAAACATATAGATCATAGATTCTTCCCGTAGTGACTTTCAAGATCATCTCTGATCCAGTTCCTCATCTTACAGATGAGGAAACAATATGTGAATTTTTTAATACAGCTTACTTTAAGATTTGAACTGAGACAAAGTGGCTGTTCTATGAAGATAAAAGTTGAAAAATAATTAAAAGTAGACGTTTGGTGAAGGAAGGAAGTAAAGAAAAAGAGAAGGGCTCTTTCACTGGAGTGGAGTTTCACTGATGAGAAGCATTCTCTGATACTTCAGGTTTTTTCTGGACACTGGCTTAAATATTATAAAGTTGGTAGCATCTACTTTATTTTTTAAAAAGATTTGCTTAGATTATTAACATATAATTGTTTCAGACAGTTATACCTCTAGAGAATCACAGAGTTGTTCATAAATAAGCAAACATGTTCTTCTGTATTTCTAACAGGTAACTGTTCATCCATTTATACTACACTGTTGTTCTTAGGTGCTGCTGAGTCATCTCTGACTCATAGTGACCCTATGTGTAACAGAACAAAACAGTGTGTGGTCTTACATCATCCTCACAATCTTTGCTATGCTGGAGCCCATTGTTGCAGCCACTGTGTCAATAAATCTAATGGATTTATACTGCATAACACCTAGACTGCAGTCTGCAGTATGGATTACACCTCAACATAAAGAAAATGAAAATCCTCACAACTGGTTCAATATGCAACACCATGATAAATGGAGAAAGGATTGAAGTCATCAAAGATTTCATTTTACTCGGATCCTCAATCTACACCCAGAAAACAGCAGTGAAGAAATAGATGACATATTGCACTGGGCAAATCTTCTGTAGAAGACCTCTTTAACGTGTTAAGGATCAAAGATGTCACTTTAAAGACTAAGATGCACCTAACCCAAGCCATGGTATTTTCAATCGCCTCATATGCATATGAAAGCTGGACAATGAATAAGGAAGACCGAGGAAGAGTAGTCAATGTCTTTGAATTGTGGTGTTGGTGAAGAATACTGAAAATACTAATGACTTCCAGAAGAACAAACAAATCTATCTTGGAAGAAGTACAGCCAGAATTCTCCTTAGGAGTGAGAATGGCCAGATTTTGTCTCACCTACTTTGGTCATTTTATCACAAGAGACCAGTTCCTAGAGAAAGATATCATAGTTGGTAAAGTAGAGGGTTAGCAAAATAGGGGAAGGCCCTCAATGAGATAGACTGACACAGTGGCTGCATCAATGGCATTTTGGTTATCTAGTGTTGCTCTGGGAGCTCTGGTAGCATAGTGCCTAAGGCACTTGACTGCTAACCAGAAGGCTGGTGGTTCAAACCCACCAGCCACTCCTTGGAAGGAAGATGGGGCAATCTACTTCCATAGTGATACTGCCTCGGAAACCCAAGGAGGGGTTGCTCTGAGTCGGATCCAACTTGATGGCACATAACAATAACCACAACAACAACAACAGTGCTGCTCTCACAGAAAATACCACAAATAGATGGTTTTAATAAATAGGGATTTATTCTGTTACAGTTTAGGAGGCTAGAAGTCTGAGTCAAAATGTCAGGTCTAGGTGCTGGGTACAAGAAAGCCCTGACCTTGGGCTTCAGCTCTGCCTCCTGCTCCTGGCCCACTAAAGCCAGAGGCATCTCTTCACTCAGGCAGCTGCTGGCTGCTGAGGCTAACAAGCCCAAGTAAAATGGCACTATCCCAAAATTAACAAGCCATATGGCAGAGCAGTAATTCAAGTCCATTAACAGCCTCAAGATCAGCAGACAACAAGGCAGACCACTGAGATGAACATTTGGTCAAGTGCAGGATCCAGATGTGACAAAAGCTAGAGTCATTCCTCAAAGCTTCTTCTTATATATTACAAGCACATCACATCGCTAAGGCAAAACTACTCAGCCACTCACAGTAGATTCCACCATCAAACTGATTACCAGTATCATCATTGGGAATAACTACATCCAGCTACCCAGCCACTCAAAACCAGGCCCAGCCAAGTTGACACAAACTTAGCTTACCACAAATGGGCTCAGCCTAGCAGGGATTGTGAGGATGACACAGGACTGGGCAGTGTTTTGTTCTGTTGTACGTACGGTTGCTGTGAGTTGAAGCTGACTCTATAATACCTAAAACTACATTTGCTCCATCACTGAATGAATAACTTAACTACTTAATTAATGACAGGTACTACAGTCAGGAAGGATAGTTAGCACTCCTCTAAGACTTCCTCAGAAGCACTACTAACAAGTGAAGGGGAGTGTTGAGGTAGAAGTGACTGGCCATTATGGTATTGACAATGGATTTCTGATCTTTATATTGGAGATAAATGCTCTAAATGAGCATAAAATATTTCTAAACTTTAAACATGTAAAATTTTCTTATCTTAATGCCTTTATTTTTTATTTTACATAAATATTTTAGGACCTACTCTGTAGCATTTTAAAAGACAGAGGGACTAAGTCCATCATGGGATATAAATATACTCAGACTGATAAATCATGGCAAAGTCTGAAAGTAAATTCAGTTAAGTTATAAATAATGTATGTAAGTGATCAGCAAATAAACAATTACTTGTAGTTGGGGAAATCAAGTAATTTCAGGAGAGGTGGCTATAATTGAGGTAGATCCTGACACAAAGACTTAATCCAAATCTGTGAAAATAGAGCATAACTTTAATTTGGAAACTGCCTGATATGCAGAAATAATCAGATTTACCTATGGATAGGTGACATAAACATCAACAGTATTCCAAACCTAAAGCAAATACCATTATACTTAAAAAGTTAGCTACCAGTTGATGCCTATGTTAATATAATGGCAATCAATACACTAAATAAAGTAATGCCCCTTAGAAAATCCATTCATTCATGGTCATTCATCCTTCATTTCTTTCAGCCCGTGAGGACCTACTAAGTATGATTTTTGAACTGTGCTGAGTACATTGAATACCATGATGGATCTAGACCTAAGTCTCTAGACCTAAGTCTCTAACCAAGAATTAAATTAACATTTAAAAAGTGATACATGGTGTGTTAGGTGAAGCACTAGATGCTATGGGAATACAAACTTGTAAGCTATTTTTACTTAAAAACATTAGAAAAATATGGCAGAGCTATGTTTGGACAAATATAACAGTGCTTACAGTTTCTATTTACCTTGAATTTCTTCTAATTAGGCTTGTTTATATACAAAGAGTAGATTGCCACATGTAGGCTTTACCTACACTCTGTGTTATTCAAAGTTTTACCTCTTGAGTTACCTAATTATGGACGTCTCAGGCACAAATAAAATTATTACCTAATTTCTTTAAAACTGTTTTTCTTATAAATGAGGATAGCCTTAAAAAGATGGTGTTTATGATGTATGAAACACACACGCACACCCATTGCCAGCCAGTCACTTCCTACTCAAGGCAACTCTACAGGGCAGAGTAGAACTGCCCCATAGGGTTTCCAAGGCTGTAAATCTTTATGGAAGCAGACTGCCTCATATTTCTCTTGTCAAGTGGCTGGTGGATTTGAACTGCAGAACTTTGGCTATCAGCCAAATGTTTTTAAGCACTGCACCACCATATCTCCATGATGTATGAAACAGGAAAAAAAAAATTTTAAAAAAGCATTCTTGTCAGATTAGATCTATAGAGCTGAGAAAAGTAAAACCATGTTGGACTAGTAAATTGAACAAGCAGCATAGGAATCACAGAGGAAGCAATTATAGGCAAGGACAATTCTTATCATTTTAATAACTTAGGTTTGAGTTGCTCTTTTTGTTGTTATTCTTCTTCAAATCCTAGCTTTAGCCTAGAGTTTATAGCAAATATTTCCACAGAAATTGTCAACCACACAGTGGGTCTGCTTTAGAAACAAAAGTCTACATTTTCCATTAAAAAACATGCTGTTCTCCTTCATTTCAACTCTGAGGGAGAAATATAACTGTATTTTTGTTATTTTATTTTTTACATGAAAAAATGAAGTTAACTAGAGCTGCAATAGGCTAGAGGACTAACGGGGTAAAATACTAAATGATCCAATACATAAGACATTTATCTCACTAGACTTCATCTAGTTCAGCTTCATGGCTTTGTAAGTAAGCAGTAGATGAAGAGCATCAATAAACTTGGCAAATAATGTTTATGTGAATAGCATAGAAAAGAATAAACAGAAATACAACACTTCACCACTGCACAAAATATAATTAATTTAAAAAATAAATAAATAAAATGGCAACTGACTCACTGCCCCATCATTTAAAAAATGTCATCAGTTCAAGTAGCCTGAAATATTGTAATGAAAATGTCCTCAGGATAGATAAAATGAGAGAACAAAGGGGTCTCATTCTCATCCACTGGACTCAGAGTGGATGTGCTGTGGAGCTGTCATTTAAGTGCTCTGTTTTTCCATCAATACTATGAATTTATGTATTATGCATATATTTTGGTGGTATATAATTTCTTTAGATTAACCCATGGAGCTATAGTAAAGAAGCACAAACCATGCTATGAAATGAGAAGGGGAATAAATGGCAATTCTCCCTGAGATCAGAGATGAGAAAATCTCATCTCTGTGAGAGATAGTACCATATGTGAACCTTACTTTAGAAACAAAAGTCTACATTTTCCATTAAAAAACATGCTGTTCTCCTTCATTTCAACTCTGAGGGAGAAATTCTAATTAGGCTTGTTTATATACAAAGAGTAGATTGCCACATGTAGGCATCTTTTTAGAATAATATCCTAATACTAATTCAACACAGAACTCTGGTAACGTAGCACCTAAGGCACTTGATTGCTAACCAGAAGGCTGGTGGTTCAAACCCACCAGCCACTCCTCGGAAGGAAGATGGGGCAATCTACTTCCACAGTGATACTGCCTTGGAAACCCAAGGAGGGGTCACTATGAGTTGGGTCTGACTCAACGGCACATACGAACAACAACAAAGTTCAATGTATAGAAACTAATATCAACAAACGCTAACAATTACTGATCACTAACCATGTGCAAGGCACTGCTTTAATCAATGAATTATAGAAAAGGAAACTAAGAGGTAAAATGACTTTGCCAAGGTAACCAGGCTAGCAAAACGTCACCAGGCTAGCAAAACGTGAAGTTGAGATTCAATCTAGACACATTTTAGAACTCTTAGAATACTAGAATATTCTGACTCAAAGAGATGAAAGGCATCTAACCAATACTTTCTGGACCTCAGGCCCTTCATGTAGAACAGGGGTCAGCAAACTTTCTATAAAGAGCAAGATAGTAAATATTTTAGGTTTCATAAAGACAAAAGGTGAAGAAAATAGTGTTGCTGGATACCAAGATGGTGGAACAGGCAGAAAGTCTGCATAGACCCTCTTCAACAAAGAAAAGGGAAACCAATTAACACAGACACGGAAGATAATCCTGGACCCTTGAGCCCTGAAGGGAAGGATATAGAAGTGGACTAAACCCCAACTAGTAGAAGAATTTGCATGAAAATACCAAAAAAGGAGACATACAGCCCTGCTGTCTGGCAGCGATCCTGAGCAATCCTGATGGCACAGTCAGCTTGAAGATTTCTGAGTGGTAGTAGGACCTAAGAATTAACCTAAAAATCAGCCCTGCTAGCCAGGGACTGCATGGAGGACTGCTCGGTGTCTGGGGAATAAAAGAGAAAACACCAGAGAAGAGAAAGGAAGGCTGAGTTATGGATTTTTGCCTGTCTGTAGGATACTGCCATTTTGAATGTTTACAAGCAGCTTGACCATTTTGGATATTTAAAGAGACAGTGCTCTCCAAGATTCCAGAGGTTCTGCTTTCCAGTAACCCCAAGGACACTTTGGACCTGCACGACTGAAAAGGTGCGACATTCCTCTTCTTATTCTTATACCCCACACCTGCTTGGTGAATGGAGGTGTGGCCACCTCCCACTCCCACCCAATTTCTGGGCCCTCAGGAACTCCATCCCAGTCTGTGTGCTGGGACAGAGCCTGGGTGCCTTTCCCTCCACCGATTTTTTTCTTTTTCTTTTTCTCTTTCTTTTTTCTGCTGTTCAGTTTGTTTGTATTTATCTGTTTTAAAACTACTATTATTATTAATACTTTTGTCCTTTTTGCTATTCTTCCCATCCCAGGTCCTAGTTCACACCTTTTT
>NW_006921782.1:1348700-1349310 GCF_000298275.1 Orycteropus afer afer
AACCCCAAACAGGATAGACCCCAAAAGAGAAACACCAGACATATCATCATCAAACTCACCAAAACCAAAGACAAAGACAGAATCCTGAAAGCAGCATAGGCAAAACAAAACATTACCTACAAAGGACAACCAGTAAGAATAAGCTCTGATTTCTCAGCAGAAATCATGCAAGCAAGAAGGCAATGAGATGGTATATAAAAACCCTGAAAGAGAAAAATTTTCAACCAAAAATTATATACTTGGCAATACTGTCCCTCAAATATGATGGTGAAATTAGGAGATTTCCAGATAAGCAGAAACTAAGGGAATTTATTAAAACCAGATCAACCTTACAAGAGATGCTAAAGGGAGTCCTTTGAACAGAGAACCAAATATAGAAAATAACAACCGACCATTAATACACAAGATGACATAACCCAGAAACCACAGTTATGGACATATCCGAACTAAAATGAGCTTACAAGATTGTAAACAGGGAACCAGAGACATCAATTGGCAAGTGAGGACAACTACAAACAAAAAGAGGGAAAAGACTGCATAGTTACAGAACTTCTAAATGGTGAGGAAGTTAAGAAAGTTGCAAGATAGAATGGACTATTCTAAACTTGCA